>NW_004524655.1:731895-777670 GCF_000260255.1 Octodon degus
TCTCTCTCTCTCTCTCTCTCCTGCTCTCTCTTTCTGACAGGTAATTAAAAATAAAACAACTAGGCTGGGCATGGTGGCACGGGCCTGTAATCCCAGCTCTTGGAGGCTGTAAACAGGCAGATCAGGCAGATCACTAGGAGTCCAATCTAGTAGTGAGACCCTGAACACCCTGTAGACCCTTCCCTAAAAAAAATACCAAAAAATAAAATAAAACAACTAAGCTAGGCATGGCAGTACATGGCTGCGATCCCAGCACTCATAGGTGACAGGATAGCTGCAAGCTCAACAGCAATCTGGGTTACTCCGTGAGTTCAAGGCCAGCCTGAACTGCATGGCAAGACCCTGTCTCAAAAAAATATCAGAACATTTCCCCCATCTTTACATCGTATTTAAGCACCTCTTAAAGCTATCTCAAAAATAAACATGTGAACACATAAAGAGCCATCTCATCTACCCCAGAATTCCATAGACTTTAAAACCTCTGCAGTAGGGGTCATCAATGATCACGCCCTGCAATTCACTCACATGGAGCATCCGCTATAGTCCATTTCCTGCAAGAGATGCGCTATAAGGTGCGCTTCACACTGCACAACTGTGTGATGAACATAAAATCACTGGATGTGGGCTGCGGGCATAGTTCTATGGTTGAATATGCTTCCCTACATCCGCAGAGCCCTAGATCTGATCCTCAGCACTGCCCCAAAGGAAACTAAACAAATGCACACGGAGAAAAACACATTCGTAGTAGTGAAGGGTTAGGGGGAGGGTGGAGGGGGAGGGAGGGGCAGGTGGGACACAGGGGACTTGTCGCATGGGGGAAGGACCTCCTTCCTACAGCACAGAGCAGTAGATGAGCATCTTCCTGCCAAACCACAGAGCAGGTGACACGCATGCTGAGCATCAGTGTAAACAGCAGACACTACAACCTAGAGCTGCTCTTTTATAAGGCCTCTGGAAAAATGCCCTTAAATGTGTTTGGTTATGTGCACTCCCATTTTCTCCCTTCCTCTTCCTTGCCTCATTGTTTGTTTGGTTTTTTTTTTCAATTTATGTATTTGGTACAAGGTCTCGCTACACAGCTCAGACTTGTAGTTATCCTCCTGTTTCAGCCTCCCTAGCTCTGGGATTACAGGCATGTGCTACCACGCCTGGTTTCAGTGGCTGGCAAGGTGCGCCCGGAGATTTGGAGCAGGCACAGCATGTGGTACTGGGGTCAAATCCAGGCCCTTGTGCTTGCCAGGCAGGCACTTAGACCATCGAGCTATCTCCCCAGCCCTTCCCTCATTGTTTTTCACTGGGCTCATTCCTTCAGCTTTCTGAGTTTGTCCTTACTCTAGCATGAGTAGAGAAATCTGCAAAATCTCCTTAGAAAACCATCTTTAAGATGTGCACTTCCAGGGCCCAGCAAATAGCTCAGCAGATTAAAGTGCCTGCAAGCAGACGCAGGGGCAAGGTGTTTGATCCCTGGGGCCTGCCGTACTGGCTCCGCCCCCGGGGCACACTAAAACAGCAATAGAGACTGGGTGTGGTGGCGCACCCCTGTAATCTCAGCTCTTGGGAGGTTACAAGCAGGTGGATCACAAGTCCAATCTAGTAGTAAGACCCTGAACACCCTGTAGACCCTTTCCTAAAAAAATAAAAAAAAAAGATGCACACTCCTGAATCCAGTTATATTTTAAGAATCAAGGGGCCCATGACCTGTGGGGCTTTCTTACCTACTTAGATTTTGCCACAGTGAAATCCAACCCAAGGAATGACAAAAGAATATTTTAGTGAATGCAGAAGGGTTCGGTGAAAATTAGATCGTTTCCATGGGGGCAAAAGAAATCCTCAGCCTTACTCCATCCTGGTCCTTGCAAGTGTTGTAGACAACAAGGAACAAAACTCACAGCTGGATTTGGGACCAGCCCCTAACACAACTATGCCCCAAAAGCCAAGGCCAAAACTTGCCCTGAGAAGAAAGGAAAGGTATGCGCTGTGATTTACTGAGTGAAAGCCTTATGCTCAAGTCATCTCCTTACATTTCCAAGAGTCTGATACAACCTCCCCATGCCACCCTGCAGGGCTGAGGGTAGGGCCTCACTCTCCAGCCCTGGGCTAGACTCTCGGCCTACAGTCACCTAATTCCCGTGCTGATCACCACAGCCTGCAAAGTTCCATCCGCATAGCAAAAGCACAGTTTGCCGCACACACACTGAGGCATGCTGATTTTACACATTTCTGTGGGAGGTTGGACACAGATGCCCACAGCACGGAAGAATTATCCTTGAGCAATGTTTAGCGCAAGCTTTTCTGCAGGTGACATGCTGCCGGCTTCTGTACATGCCCACTGACACCACTACCTGGCCTACAAAATTCCCTGCCTAACAGGCTACTCCTGGGTCCCTAAAGCGACACACCTGGATGGGTCAGGCCTACCACAGGCTTCCACCGAAATGAATTTCTATTCAGAGAGTAAATGTGCTCTCTCTAAAATGACCCTAAAAATGGATTTCCAGGGGAAGGAGCGGGTGGAAAAAAACAAATATAAATACCAGTTCCAACTGGTGAGACAGAGGGTTGTAAAAATTAATGAGAATAATTGTTGTGAATTCTTGCTTTTGAAAAAAAAAAAAAAAAAACTTCGAGAGAGCCAAACATCTTAATTATGTCTCTCTATTAGGGATTCATTTCCTGGTCCCAACCAGAAAACTCATACCTCATAAATATGGGCTCCATACACAATGATTTAAGCAGGAGGAAAATGCCTCTTGATGGAAAACTCAGCTAATATCGGGATAGACTTGCCTGCATACACGGGCATTGTTGTGAGAGCCGGGAAATGAAATGCCCACGTGACTCTTAACACCTAAATATTTCTAGGGTTTGCTCTGAGAATTGCTGACAAGTCCGACGAGGACTTTACAAAAACACGTTTCACAGAGCAAACGTCGCTGGGGAAGATTCCAGTGTTTAAATATCTTTTTCAAGCTGTCAACCATCTGGGGAAATAACTCCCAAATCCATCTCGGGAGTGCAGCTGGGCTGGGGAAATCCGTCTAGTCGTTAGGAGCCCCATGGTCCCAGCTGTGAAGACTGCCACTCACCTCCCTCCACCTGAGTGCACTGAGCTCTTTGACCCAAAAATATGGAGGCCAGTGTTGGCCAGCCTTGCCCTGACACCTGAATCACACGATTGCTTCGCTTTTCCTGCCTCTATCCCAAGCAAAATGCTATGCAAATAATCCTTGAAATTGAGGGCATGCTCAGGGAACGGACCAAAGAAACCACAAGGACTAACATTTGTAATTATTTTTCAACCACACCAATAAAAACTTACTGAACATCTTAGTGTTTTAAATTTTAAAATAGCCAGGGAGTGACCCTAGTAGGGCAAGAGTTTTTCAGAGTCTAAGCTGTGAATGGGGTTGAATAAACTCATCCATCAGATGGTCAGCCAGCAGCTTAAGTCCTTACTCTCAGAGACAATCTCAGCTAATCTCACAATCCCAGGAGGCAGGTGCTTTTTTTAATCCCCATTTTATAGACAGGGAAACTGAACGAAGGGCTCCGCCCCAAGCCAAGTAGATCTGAATCGAAGCAGTCTCCCCCCAGACTCCATTCCGAACCTACACTGAGTAGGAATTCAGCTGGTTTCAACCCATGACATCAGAAGTCTCAACACCTAGCCCAGGTGGGACAATAAAGCCATGAGCAGGAGTCTACAAATCACACGTGGCCCTGGTCCGCTTCGTTAAATCACACATCATATATCCATGCAGGAAAGGCCTGCTGAAGCCCTGCTGCTGCCTGCCGAAGTGCCCTGCTTCAGACCAGCTTCTCATACAGACAGCAGGTGCCTTTGGGACACATACAAAGCAGAGGAAAAGTTTACATGAGGCAGGGGGACAGGTAGCACTCCTAGGAAACCCCTCTTCTGCACAGCGAGGAGTCTATCAGGCTGGCCTGAAAGAACTTTCTTTCTTTTTTTTTTTTTTAAATATTTTTTATTTATTTATTTATTTATTTTGTGTGTGTGTGGCCAGCTCAGCCCACCAGGGGGCGGGGCTGGCTGGCATGTGGTGCTGGGGGATTGAACCACGGTCCCTGTGCTTTGCTTAGCTTGTTCTAAATAGGAGCTTTAGACCACTGAGCCAACTCACCAGCCCAAATAACAGGCTAGATTTTGTTTATTTTTTTTTTTGGTTTTTGGCAGAACCGGGGATTGAACTCAGACCCTTGTGCTTGCCAGGGAAGCGCTTATCCCACTGAGCCATCTCCCCGGCCCTTTTTTTAAATGATCTTTTTTTTTTTTTTTTTTTTTTGGTGGTACCAAGGATTGAACTCCGGACCTAGTGCTTGCCAGGCAAGCACTTATTCTACTGAGCTATCTCCCTGGTTCTGAAAGAACTTTCTATGCAACTCAATATACTTGACTCACTGGGCCAACACAGAAAGGCAAGAAAGCAATTCTTGGTAGGGTCTTCACATATACACACCCAAGTGCATCACTGGAAACATACACCATTAGACAGATGAGCACAGAGACACACAATACCATGTGTGGTCACCACAATTTGCACATGCCCACCAGTTGGTTAGGCATGCATTCATGCACACAGATCCCTAAATATACACGTCAGGGGAGGCATTCCTAGAAATCTGAGAGCCATTGGATACAGCTGTGAGTTTGGGTGATAGTTTCACTAGTAGGTACATATGTGTATGTACGTCCGACCTGAAATGGCACTTGTAGAGTCATGCACCTCACGGCAGGCGCGTGCATGTAAGCAGCTCTGCAGTAGGATGTGGAAGGCCGTGAGTTCTATCCCGAGCACACAAAAGTGAGAATAGAGAAATCCTCAACAGTATGCTATAAATACTGCCTGTCACTGTATGACAGTCAGGCTTTAATCAACCTGAGGACAAGGTGCAAGAAGAGAGGCAGAAAGGTCCTAGAGCATAGAAATCCTCCCTGCCCCCCGGACTTAAGAGTCCATACTTTTTTTGCAAGTCATATGTCCACTTCTTTCTGTCCTTTCTCTTTGAGCATGGACTTCCTTGGGAGAAAAAAAAAAAAAAAGACTGGATGTATTTTGGGACACTGTGTCAGGTCTGGGAGGTTCTAAAATATGCAGGCTTGAGCTTCCTCCTTGCTATTTTTTGTAGTGACCGCCACAAAGTTAAACACAGGTTTGTGGCCACCATGGAGCAAAGAGGTTTCTGCAGGCCAGACTCAAATGCACCCAAAATAGTTTTACAGCTTTTAGGTGTGCTGCTCTTGCTGCTTCAGCAAGCGAAGGGAGGAGGGGGCTCAGAAAGAAAAAAATCTTCCTTCAACTTAATAAGTAATTCTCCCAAGATCTGGAAGGGAGTGTCCACCACAGCTCAGCCTGGTCACCAGCACCTGAGGCTGCAGATTTGCTGGAAGTCTTTCACAGCCCTGGCCTCGGCAGGGGCATCGCCTGCCTGCCATGCAGCCTGCACCAGAAAGACCTTCATGGGATGACTGGGGCCTTTAGGGAGCCAACCTTGCCTCTGTCCTTCCCTGGCCCTGTGCCTGCTGGTGTCCTTCTCAGGGCTGGGACCACTGGGGCAGAGACCTCCATGGAAGCCAGGGCTGGCAAGCTTCCCCTCATGGTGACTTGACTGGAGTGTACAGGAGAGGTGGGAGGGGTGCCCTCTCCCACATCCGGCTGGTAAGATGCTCGACCTACTCTCGCTGACCCGAGGACCCTCACTTGGCCCTTTTCCCTTGCTACTGGCCTTTTCCTTGCTTCAGACATCTCCAAAAGGCAGAGTGGAGGGAAGATGGACATAGATCCCAACAGAAAACACAGCTTCGGGGCTGGAGAGATAGCTCAGAAGAAAAAGTGCTTGCCTAACAAGGGCAAGGTCCTGAGTTCAATCCTCAGTACTACTAGAAAGAAAGAAGAAAGAAAGAAAGAAAGAAAGAAAGAAAGAAAGAAAGAAAGAAAGAAAGAAAGAAAGAAGAAGAAAATACAGCTTCAGGAAAGATAGCATTAGCCACTTACCGCAGCATGGGGCCACATAATCAAGTGGCATCTGTGGACTGGGAAAAAAGAGTGTGGCTGTTTCTTAAGGGGTTTTTTTCCCTCTCTAGTAATTGGGATTGAGCCCAAGGCTTCTCACCGAGCTATACCCCTACACACACACACACACACACACACACACACACACACACACACACATTTTTTAAGACAGGCTCAGACTGAGCTGGCCAGGCTGGTCTTAAACTTGAGATACTACTGCCTCAGCCTCCCAGCACCCCAGCATGTTGGGGTGATAGGTGTGACCCACCCCCACTGCACCTGGTTGCAAATTGACTTCTAACTGGTATGTGTGCTTTGTGTGTGTGTGTGTGTGTGTGTGTGTGTGTGTGACAGTTATGTCAAGCCCATGGGAAGAGGGCAAACCTCTGCACTCCTTAGGCAATGTCTCAGTCTTTACACAGCCCCCAGGGGTAGAAATCCTCCAAGTTGATGTGAGTCAAAGGAATGAAACTGACGCTGAAGCAGCGGCGGCGTTCTGGGGGCACCCTGGATATTCACCTAAGCCAGCAGGTGGCCCCGTGCAGCGCAGCCCGCTGGGCTCCAGGCTCACCTTGTGATTTTGGTAGGAAGTCACCGCGATAAACGCCGTCTCCGGAAAAACGTGGGTGCAGAACGCCGTGTTTTTTGAACCAAATCCATTATTTTCATCTGCTTTCACGATGTGTAATCTGGGCTGGTATTTGTGCATGGAATTTAGAATAATCTAAAAATAATAAAGAAAATTAGATTATAAGAAAGTCAAAACTCCCATTGTCTCTGAATAAATCCCTACTCCCCCTCTCCCTGAACTCCTGGAATTAGCCTCCTTATACAGTCCCGTGGAAAAAAAAATAGTCTTTTTTTTCTTCCTGTTTTAAAAAGGGGCCAGTTATTTCATTAAAAAGGAACATTTCAGAAATGACAATTTCCAAAAAAAAAAAAAAAAAAAAAAAAGCCAAGGTAATATTCCAGGAATCTACCCAAGGCACACGAGGCAGTAAATCAGAATTCTTAATAAAGTTTGCTTAATAAATTAACTCTCTGCATAAGGTACTTCCTGCCCCCACCCCAGGAGAAGCCAAGGGAAGATGAAGAAAGAGGGCCAGGAACTTTTGCAGGAGGGCGAAAGAAACAAACAAATACGTAAACTGGCTAAGAACTTCCTGCGCACGTGCACACAAAACCCGTTTAAAAGGTGCAAGGGGAAAACTCGAAGCATTTGTCAGGCTGGAATAAAATTCCCCAGCGTACCTGCAACACAGCCTTATTCTGAGAGTTGACGGGTGAACAGATCTCAAATCTCCAAGTCTTTGTTTGGAGAACACGCAAAGAGGAGTGGGTGAAAAGGAGGTGTGTGGGAGGAACGGGAGGGGGGATGTGGGGGAGCGGGCTGGCCTCTAAGGACAGCGAGATGCAAGGAGGGAGCGCCCCAGAACCCTGACCCGGCAAAGGCAGGAGCCATTTGCCCCCAGACTGGCTTTCTCCAACTTCATCAGTGTTGCAGGGTCCACAGCCAGAATTATCTCCAGCCTTGGAGCTGCTCTAGCCGCCTCTGGGGGAGCGTCCTTCTTTCTTTCCACCGCCCGAAGCTGGGGGTTCTCCTGGGGCTGAGGTCTCGGGGGCTTCCCCGTTATTATCACTGCTGCCATTCTTAGGAGGAGGAAAACCATGACTTCCCACCGCTCGTTCTTGCCGGAGTCAGGACTATCGGAGCATCGCTCCTAATAAAACTCGGTTTGTTGTCCTCCCGATGCCTGCATTTGATGCTCCCGGAAGGCTGTTAACGCTAATATTTACCCAAACTGCTCCCGTATTTATCCACTGAACAGACACATTACTGCATTTAAGGTCTTTAAAAGAAAAAAAAAAATCTGCCCTGGTTTTTCCCCAAGATGGCAAACTGCAGCGGCAGCGAGACTCGTCTCAGTGTCTTTGATTATTTGTGTTGATGACCCTGGGGCAGGGTTCCGGGACCAACCCTGAAGACCCCAGAGTGGGGGTGGGCGAGCAAGCCCTACGCCCCGCGGCTCCGGACCTGGCCTCAGGCTCTAATCTCCGGCTGCAGGGACGGGCCGCCTCCCTGGCCGATAGCGACGCCGGCCGACCGGGGTGGCGTGGCGACAGAGAGACGCAGAGGGGCCCCCGCCGGCCGCCACAGGCCACAGCAGTGCAGCCATCCTCCCAGCTTAGCCAAATTGCTTTGATGGCTGGGGACAGGGCAGAGACATCAGCGTGAGAGTGATCTAATGGCTCCTAATTTCATTAGGGGTCTGGATTAAAAGCCCAAAGTCTGGGGTCGAGCACTTCTCCCTCTTCTCCTAAACTACGCAGAAGGACTGGAAACTCACAAGGGCGCCTCCAACGTGGTGGCAGGGCTGTGCCCCTTGCCTGGGTGTCCACCCCAGTGAGCCCAAAGGCATAGATAAGAAAGCAGAGTTAAAGGCAAGAGCTGAGACGGCGCTGGGTTTGGTGCCACTTCCCAGGCTGGGCTATCACGGAGGTCACTGCCCCAGTAGTCCCAGCCCTGAGAAGGACATCAGCAGGGAGACCCTGAAAACACCTTTTGCAACAGTCCTGTTCCTTCTAGGCCTTTGAACCTGGAGGAGAGCCCTGGCCAGCCAACACTCAAGAAGCCGGAAGTCCTCTCAGCACATGGTCCCCAGAAAGCCACAGGCACCTGGCACCCTTCAGGGACCTTCTGGTGGCACAAAAGGGGAAGGGGACTTTCTGCTCCCAGGTCAGCCACCCTACCTTCTCACCACCACCCCCACTGTGCGTCCATTCCTACCGGACCCTCCTTCTCCTCATCCATGGGTGAGGCAGTGCAGAGCTGCCTTCAGAAGTAGGGGGATGGCACCTCACACACAAACTGTGTGGCCCTGGGCAAGTCACTTCCCTCCCCCTGCACAGCTCTATGCAAAGCCCGAGCACTTTCTCCTTGGCCATGAGCTCATTCGCGAGTGGAGACACCAAGCCAGGAATTCTACACGTGGGATTCTGACACTGAGTTTTCTAGTGAACATTTTCAGTGAAGAGAGTCAGGGAAATGTCCTCCTAAATCAGTGTTCTGTTCTTCATTTTCCTTGTGGAAGGGAAGGGAGTGATTCCCTACTGAGAATCCACTAGAAGCTGCACACTGTCTTGCACAGGGGGAGGGCCTTACACACTCAACCTCCTGCATGTAGTTTTGGGGCATTCACCCAGCCTGCCCCTCTCTTGGGCCAGTGGAGAATCCAGACTGCATGTGCCCAGGCATGGGTCGGGGAGAAGGCCAGACAGGCAGGGAGAAGAAAAAAAGAAAGAAAGAAAAACAGATCTATCAACAGCAGCCAGCTAGAAGGAGGCGCTGGTGCCACGGCTTGCCTCCTCTGAGCCCATCTACCACCTGGAAATGGCAAATGAATGGGGCAGGTGACATGGGCTCTCTCCCTCTCCTCAGGAACTTCCAGTAATAGTGAAGCAAGGACTGGGAAGAGACGGGAGGTACAGGGTGGAGAGCTCCGACCCCTGACCACCCGCAGGACTGAGCCTCAACTGGTTCCCCAGACCGTTTGCGTTGGGCTTTCATCACCCTAGGACCTCCATACCGCGCCAAAGGTAGAAGGCTGCATGCTGGGGCCCCACTCTCAACCCTGTGCCAGCGGAACTGGGGAGCCTGTCTTCAGGTGCCACTGGAAGGCACAACCGGAAGACAGCGGGGAATGCACACTCCGAGCAGGAAGACGGTGTATGTGGAGGAAAAGAAAAATGGAAAGAGGGAAACGTGGGCGAGGAAAGGAGGAGGGTGAGCTCAGGAAAGAGAGAAGAGACGCAAAACGTGGGAGAAAAAGAAGAGAGGCGAGCAGCTGAGATCAGGAAGGAAGAAATCAGCGCAGAGGGGCGGAAGGGCTTTAAAGAAGCTGCCAGGACAAAGCAGAGTGGAGACTCACGTGCCCAAATGGGTCCAGGTGGTTGTTGGTGAGCTTCAGCTTCTGGAAGGAGACCAGCTGTCGCATCCAGTGCGCGCCAGTGGCCGGCGAGTCCGGGTGCACATAGAGGCGGCCGGGCATGGCAGGCTCAGCCTTGCCGGTCACAGACCTAAGACCAAAGAGCGGCGTTAGCAATCCAAGGGGCCAGCGGGGGCCAGCGGCGACCTAGCCTGGCCCTCCATCTCCTTTCCGGGGTCTCCCAGACACCCCTGTGTGCCTTGTGTGTGTCCAGCCAAGCCTCCAGCTTGGCTCACACTTCACCTCGTCCCTGCCCCAGCGCCAGCAGCACCAGGGGCCTTGCAGCCTCCCACTGCCCACAAACAATCCGTGGTTTCTGGATGTCTGGGCGTGTAAAAAATCTTGAAAACTCTTTAAGTGCTGGGGGGGCGGGGGGCTTCCGTTCCAGCCTTTGTACTATTGGCAGCCTCAGGAGCACCAGAGCCACGGAATGAGCCTCTCTTCTTTCGCCTTTTCAGCTCCAGTACCATGGGCTGGATTTTGCAATTTCATTAAAAAAAAAAAAAAGTATATTCAAAGCAGGTAACTCATAAAAATTGCTGCAAATGGTTTTATGTCTCCAGAAATACATGCAGCACTTGGGAACAATGCGCTTTTTAAAAAACTGATGCCCCATAGGTGCAGCAATAGGTAGACGGCAGCTCATTTCCTCCAAGCCTCAGTTTTCTGGTCTCTAAAATGGAAGTTAGCAGGTGCTAGTGCTTTGCTTTTGGGGGACCTAGAGGAGGGCAAAGGCCAGGAGCACACAGAAGGAGCCAGTCACTGGCTCAGCGGTCCCGTGGCACCCCGGGGCCTACCATTTATTATCTGCGAACTTGTATCTGTGGTCATCAGCAGGCACGATGTCCATGAGGAGAATGTATTTGGTTTTGGGATTCAGGCCGGTCACCTTCACTTTGTAACTGGGAAACATCCGCCTAGGAGAGGGGCGGGGAGGAGAGAGAAGGCAAGGACTGAAGGCCGATATCCTGAAGCGCATGTCCAGGAGTTTTAATGGAAACACAGTTCCTTGAGAAACAGACCAGAAAGCTGGCTCCGCTCCGCTCTCCCTGAGATCCAGCCCGGGTTTCCCCGGAAGTTACGAGGAGAAGCGCGTGGGCTGGCGAAGAAGAAGTAGGTGGCAGCGGAGGTGCCCAGGAGGAAAGCAGAGACCAAGCTGCTGCTTAGAGAGCCTTGATTTTGAAGGCCCGAAGAGGGACTCGCTTTCTGCTTACTAAATGCGCCCTTCTGGGCCCGACGCCTACTCTTTGGGGAATTGAAACTCATTCGGTACTGGGTCAGCCACCTCTTCCCCCGTGACAGGTGTTCTCTGTGTCCCCAACACACACCACCACCACCACCACCCGCATGTGCACACTCAGGAGAGACACACAAGCATGTGCCTCTGCCCTCCCCCCCCCCCTCCAGAGCTCGGTTGGTGGTTTTCGGGGCGATCCCCGGTTCAACCCGATGGTTGTAGGAACACGCGTCTTCAGCAGGGGTTATCCCTGAACGCCACCCCTTGCCCCAAGGCGCCTGGTACTCTGCCTAGGAGGGCTAAAACCCTTGACCCCCGAAGAAGTGCCAACCCATCCAGATTTGAGCTGGGAAAGAGCTGGGGCCTAGGCTGGGACACAGCGGCTTCTAGGCCCGCGGGGCGCAGGGCGAAGGCTCGATAACCCTTGGCCGCTGCATGGCGCGCTCCCAGCTGCTTTCCCGCCCCGAGAGGAGTGCGCCCCCGAAATCGGAGATCTGGAGGCCGGCCCGGGCGAAAGGCCGAGCTGCTGGACCTCCGCGGGCCCAGCGTTGGCGGGAAGGGCGAGCGAGGCCTCGCCCCCAGCCCCGGAGCCCGGGCCTGCAGTGTTTACAGCCCCCGCGCGCCCGCAGGCGGAGGCGGCGGCGCCCGAGACCTCGCAAGCCTTTTATAGTTAGATCCTCTCGGCTCGGGCGCGGGGAAAAGGCGCCCGGCTGAATCTTTGCTTCCTCGGCGGGGGATTGGGAAGGAGACCTCAGCGCCTTGGTGTAAACACAACGCAAGCCTCGCGGTTCATTCCGGCTGTGCGCCGAGCGGGGAGCCGACATTGTTTAATTCCAAATAATAATAAATGTCACCAGTGTCGGTTTATTGCAGGAGGCTTCGGCTGAAGAACTGGGGGTGTCTGGAGAGGGGGCTCCACCCTGTGTCTTCACCCAGTCGGCAGCCTCTCCCGCTGCACCCGCTGCTAGGGCGGTCTGGGGTTTCTTTTCTCGTTGGGAGCACAGGACCCGCTCGCAGGGGCGGGGACCCGGCGAGGCTGTCAGGGCGCGTGCACCCGGGCGCAGAGCTGCGGGGTCCTGCCACCCGCTCCGCCTCGAGCCTAAGTTTTCTAGCTGCGACGCGCGAGCTTGGAAAGGAACGGAGGGGCGAGAGCGTTCGCCAAGCTGCCGTGTTTACCGGTGTCTGTGTATAGAGCTCCGCCGAGCCCCGGTTCACTTTCAAAGGCTTCGCCTTCTTTCTATAAACAATGAACGAGGTAGCGAATACATTCAACAATCCCGAGTTTGGCAGTCGGGCAGCACCCTGGAGCCACTCCAAGGTCGGGCGGGTGGGGCGGGGTGGGGGTGGGGGCGAGGGCTCGCGGCCCAGGTCTGTGAAATCTAAGGGCCTTCTCTCCGTCTTGTTTTCCCTTTCCTTCCTTCCCTCTTTCCTCCTTTTTTCATTGCTCATCCACCGAGACAACCCAGCCTTCCAGCCCCATCTTTTCTGTATTCGAGGTGGAAGAAATAAATGTCCTGTGTCGGGAGTCCAAGATCGGGGCGTCTCCCCGCTTCTTCTGAGAACCAAAGATCTCCCCCTGTGCCTCTTTGATCAGAATCGAGTTAAGCAAAACGTTCATACTCAGTCTCTCTCCCTCCCCCTTCCTCTCACCTCCGTTCTCTGTCCCTCTTTTGCTATTTTCTTTCTGCCCTCTTCCCCCGTCCCCCCCCCACACGCACCTTTTATTGTCTCCCGTAACTGCCCACCAACCAGCTCACCTTCCGGCCTTCGTGATGATCATTTCCGTGCCCACTTCGTGGAATTTCAGCCACAGTTCTCTTTCGTGGAGAAAAACCTTGATTCCTTCCATACCCTGCAGGAAGGGGCGGGGTGGAGGGATCACAGCAGCAAGGGTCAGCGGTACCGAGGCTCGCTCACCCCCCACCAACTCCCTGAGCACCCACAGGCGGCTTCTCCTCCTCCCCAAGCCTGAGCCACAAGACAGAGAAAAGTTTGCCTCCGCCAGCTACGCTACGTAGTCGGCGGCGGCGGCGGCGACCTGGGCTGTGCCTGTTCTCCCTCTAGCCAGAGGGGCAGCAACTCCTAGCTCCTCCAGCCCTGGGCTTCTCCGTTAATACCACCAACCAGTATAAAGCTCCAGAGCAATAACCACAGCGGTGCTTCAGGAGGACTGGGGGGGACAGGCTGGGCGATTTCAACGTGGCTGAGATACAATTGGGGACAAAAGTAAAAACCTCCATTTAGAACACCCCCCCATCTTCCTGTGTAGACACCCAGGTGTGCACTCACAAGGGTGCAAACAGTCGTGCAAACCATGTGTGCAAGTTTCTCTTCAATCACAGTGGGAGCAAATATGAGCAGACTTTCAAGCAACTTAAAAGCGCTTGCAATTATGACGTGTTCCCAGAGTTCAGAACAAAAAATAAAAAAGATTCTCTAAAGCGTCTATATTAATGAACCTCCAGGGCCTCTATACACCTAAGACCATCCACTCCCAGGGATTTTGATGATAGGTGACAGCCGAAGCCAGCTAACATTCCATTTTTAACTGAAAGTTGTTTTACAAAATCGAGGCAAAAAAAATAATGCAAAGTATGTTATTTTTTGGTGTGTTTTTTTTTTGTTTGTTTGTTTGTTTTGGTGGAAACGAGGATTGAACTCAGGCTTTTGAGCTTGCCAGGCCAGCAATTATTCTACTGAGCCATCTCCCAGACCCTGCAAAGTATGTTTCCAAATAATTAATAATAGCGTAAAAAAATGGAGTCTTTTTTTCCTTAAAAGAATCTGTAAGTTACCCAGGCTGTGCTCAGGAGGGGTGCTTCTATTAAAATGCATGTGGCTTTTTTTTTTTTTTTCAATGCAAAGGCAGACTTGGTGAAAAATCCTAGGACAAGAAAACCCCAAGGAAGCATCTCAGCTATGTGACCATGGTCTTCTGGCCAAGTCACCCCACTTTGTTTACTGTGACACTTACTAGAAAATCATGGGGTCTGCTAGGGCCCCTCCAGCACCCAGTGCCACTGGGTTTAGGAGCTGGGAGCAGGGTGAGGTGTCCAGCCAGGCGAGTCCCAGGCTATGTGCCCTCCTGGCCCAGCCCCGTGCACTCCTCTGCTGGCGGTAGTGAGGGTAGCTGGCCAATTTAGCCGCACCAGGCCCCGCACCAGGCCTCCACCGAAAGACAAATGGTGCTCGAGCTGGGGCCCAGACGGAGCTCTCAGAGGCGAGGGCTACGGAAGATCTAAAGAGGGGTCAAGCCATCGCTCACAGGGCTGGGAGCGACTACTGACCGGGTCCTTAATAAGGGGATCCTGGACCAATGCTGCACTTAGTGCTTGGGGGCGGGGGGAGAAAAAATTACCTAGGCCATTGTTAGCTGACCTCAAATAGCTGGGTAATCCGAAATTTTTCCAACAATTTAAATAAGTCTCAAAAATCCTCAGGCCATAAAGATAATTGTCCCAATAAGGTGGGTTGCAATACAGTGGGATTTGAGGTTGCCAGTATGCTGGAATTTGGGGAGACAGGGCAGAAAACAATGGGATTGAGTAAGAATACAAGGAAAGAGAGCAATACCTGGGACTGGGGGATTCTCTGCGTTCCCAAGAGGGACTGAGCAGGGAAAACAAACTTGGCTTTGGTCTCTGCAAAGAACAGCCAGGGAGAGAGCGAGATCTCCTTACCTGCTGGGTGAAGGCGGCCTGTGGAGATGACGGAGACTTGCTGGGGGCTCCTAAGGCGTTCTCAGCTTTGGGGTCGCAGGACAGGTCTTTCGAATCAGGCTCCAGAGGTGTGTGCGTCAAGCCGAAGCCTTCGTCTGCATCAGCCATGGTGCACCCCAGGCCAGTCCCCGCGCAAGGTTCTGCTCTGAGAGGAGACGGAGAGGAAGTTGGAGAGGGCAGTTCTAGCAATGGGGAGCAAGAACTTGCTCTGTTTTCCAGGACCTCTTTTCCTAGCTCAAGGAGGCTGCAGAAAGTCCTATTAATATTATTATTATTATCATTATTATCATTACTATTACTTTCTGACCACATACAACCTCTCTCAAAAGGCACACAAGCATTTTTTGCCTGTCTTCGGAGCAGGAGAAGAGCCTCACTTCGCTCCTGCGCAGGCTCTATAGATAAGCAAGCTGCCTGTCAAATTTGTCCGAACTCCTGTAAGAGCCAATAAAGATAACACATTGATATTTTTGGAAGCCATTGGGTACTAACCAAAAACGAACCAAACAAAAACCCAGGGCCCTTAAGAGAATGTCTTTTCTCTGTCCATGTACAGGAGCCTGGCAGAGCTTTATACGCAACCTTACGAAAGAATGTAAGTCCGCAGCCAGTCAAATGCCCTAACTAACCCGCCTCTTGCAAAACCAAAAGCAGAAGAGTAAATGAATATGCAAACGATGACACCAGTTTCCAAAAGAAAATTTCTGCCATCTTTAACAGATACAGGCCAGGCCAAAAAGTTGAAAGATCTTTAAAATTAAAAGTTCCCACCCTTTCCCCAAACTTAAGTTTGACTTGTCAAAAATAAGTACAAAGTATCCAGACAGAGAGAGAGATACCCAAGGAAGAAACTGACTGCAGCAGGTCTCAGAAGAGAGGGCCCAGCTGCCCTGAGTGGGGGGTCTCTCGGTTTTCTAAGCTCTCAATCAGGGCTAGCTTTTTTTTTTTTTTTTTTTTTTTGCCTCCCTGAGCTGAAGGCCTGGCTAGAGGCTGGAGGGGTCAAACTCGGTCCCTGATAAATGTTGGTTACAGGTACTGAACTGCCTGCCCTGTCCGCTGAATGGTCCCCTGCAGGAGGAAGCAAGGCCCAGTTTTGCAGGACCAAAGGACGGAACTCAAAAACCACAGCAGCGAAGAGGTTACAGCCTGCCTCCTGCTCTCCGACCTTTGCATCTCCTCTTCACTTCCAGCTAAGGATTCGTACCACCAACCCCGGTGGCTGAGACCTTGGGAAAGGAAACCGAGACACCGCGCCCATGATCTTAGTAGCCGCTTGGGCAAAAGACTGGATCCCACCCCGGTCTGCAGTGGCCCAAGGTCTAAAGACGGGGCCGAGAGGACGGGCTTTGGAGGCCCGGTCCCCAGGCAGCTGCTTTCCCGTCGCCCTTGCAGTTTGAGGGAGGCAGCGGTGGGAGCCAGGCAATGTGCTCACAACAAAAGAAAGCAGGGCCGGCGCCCCCACATACACGCCGGTTCACTCCGGGCCGCGGGTAGAATCCCACCCCGCGCCCTTGCCAGGGTCCGGGGAGCTCGGGGCTGGCAGAGGCGAAAGAGATGCGCTTTGACAGAACCAGGCCGCGCTTACTGAGGGCCTCACCGCCGCTCCCCCGGCCGGGGCCGCCTCCGGGGCTCGGCTGCCGGGAAGGTCCGGGCCGCGCCGCCCTCCGCAGTCGGGCTCTGCAGGGCGCGGGGCTAGGCAAGTCCGCCATGCGCGGCTCCCACCCGAGCCGCCCCAGCCGTCTCTGGGGCCGGTTACCTCGCTCGCTCGGCGGAGCCGGTGCATTCACCACGTCCCCTCGTCCTTCTAGCAGGGAAGCCGGCGGTGAGGCGAGGGCGCAGGCATGGTGACTCCGGGCTTCATGCTGGGGACCGCTCGCCCAGCCTAGCGGATCCCGCCGCCCACAAAGCCGCGGCCCTCTCTGCAGCCCAGGCGGCGACTGCCCACCTCAGCACACACCTCCTCCGCTCGATGCTCTCCCTGAACACTTCCAAGCTGTCAGGCGCCAGAGGGGCTCCCAGAAACACCGAGCAGCGGTTCTCAGAGCCCCCACAGCCCAGCTGAGCAAGCCGCGGGGCTCCACTCCTCCTCTGCACCGCCGGGAAGGAAAAGCTAGGAGAGGAGCGAGTCCAGGGAATTTTCTGAAAGTCTTTCCTGAGCGCTGCTTTCAGGGTTAAAGCTCCGGAATTCGAGGTAAGAGCTCTCTCTCTCTCTCTCTCTCTCTCTCTCTCTCTCTCTCTCTCTCTCATACAAGGCAGCTCTACTGAGCACAGTGACGTTGACTTACATTGATGCTTATTACAAAGTACAGAAATTGCCTATCCAACTAGCTCCTACCGCACACTGCCTCTCCCTCCCTCCCTCCCTCCCTCTCCCTCTCCTCTCCTCCCCCCACCCTCTTTTCCTCCCTCTTCCACCTACCACTTTTCCCACTTTTCCACCAGCTTTCCCAAACACGGCTCACGCCGCGACTTTGCAGCCCAGACCTGGCGCTCACCCCTCCCCTCCGCCCCCTTCCCAACCTTCATCCATCTGCGCTGTTCTGAGCTGGTGGCCGCAGCGAGAAGCAAGCACAAATCACAGCAAGCCCTTCTCCCCGTGAAGTGCAGTAATCCCCAGGACCGGCCCTGCCGAGAACCCCGCTCTGAAGGCTCTGGAGGCCCTGAGAGAGCACGCACGCGCCCCGGCCTCTGCAGCCTCGCCCACATTCTCTCTTCAGCGCTGACCTCAAGCCGAGCTGTGTGACCCCGCGTGGCCGCAGGAGCCTGGGCTGGCTGCCCTGCCATCTCTTCTCCAGCCCCCACTCATCACCCCCACTCTCAACCACTGGAGATGAAGGCAGAGTAAAGGTGCCTTGGGGTGAGGAGCAAGATCAAAGATGCCAAGAAATCATCCTTGCGTTGGGTCTGCACCCCACCCCCACCCCACTAGGGCCACCGGACCGCCCGGCTGGAGGTGTACACAAGGCAGTACCCAGCCTTATTAAAATAATCAAACAGTCACCAGTGCTGGCCGGGGTTTTCGTCTCCCTGCGCTCCTCTCCCTGCCCTCAACTCTGAAATGCACTGTTCTAAGGGTGATTGAAGAGGTCAGCAGATGCAGAAACAGTCAGTTAATAGTTGTCCTGGAATAGACCAGAGTGGGACACCCAGTACTGGCTGGGGCTTAGAATAAACTGCAGGGGTCCTGTCCTGCTTCCCACCCCTGCACCCCTTTGTCCTGTTCTTTTTCTGGGCTCTGACTGACACTGGGTCTGGGGAAAGGCATGAAGGGAGAAGAAATGTCCCGAGATCAGCTGCAGGGCAGCCCAGGGTCTTCCAAGCTTCCAGACAGAGCACCTGGGGAGAAAACCAACTCTACCTCCTAAGTTTGTTTTAAAGCAGACCTTGGCCAAAGCAATCCATGTTATTCGTAAAAACATCTTTACTTCCAAACTGTCAGCTCCAGGCCTCTGGGCTTGCTGAAGAGGTGTCCAGGTTGGAGAACAAATCAAAACAGGGATGAAAACAAGCATGGCAGCAAGAGGAGCCTGCGTCCCCACCTCTCTGGTAGAAGGAAGGGGAAATCCAGAAAGATCGTTCCAATCCCTTTACATTCACAGAGATTTGGGGGATGAAATTAATTCCCATAAATAATCTGCAGACTCTTCCCAAGAGGGAAAGTCTGGACTCCCCTAAGTAACAGCACTGCCAGATTCGCTGACTTCCTGGAGACAGGGCATGGAGTAGGCTACTTTGCGAAACTGGGATTATTATCAGGGAAGGGGCACAATCCATCCTTACCAGCGACACCTGAGATCAAAATTCAAAAGTATGATGGGCTTATTTTTCTCACAAGGTGGGGTGAGGGGATACAGCAAGGTGGCATAGAAATGGGAGGCCAGGGATCCTGAGGCAGAGGGAGTGAGGAGCGAGTTGACTGAGGTCTCCCGGGCCCAGACTCACCTCAAAAAAAAATCCCACCTCTTCTTTCCTCGTAGAATCCAGAAGTATACCTCGCTGAGACGGGGGCTTCAGGGCTTTCAAGGAACCCCAAAGCGACCCCCGTCTTAGGTCAAACTTCTCTCCAAGGTCTGTCCGGAGGAACACAGTACCTCCCAGTTCGCAGTTGGCTTGTGGTCTCCAACAAATTAAATATTACTGTTTATTACCAGGCATACCCCAATAAAATAAAGAGGCAACCAGGCGATACGGACTATCTCACCAGCCGCTGCACCTATAGGACTTGGAGACGTCACCAGTCACGCAACCGGCCCGCGCTGTCACGCTTGACTTGGGGGGCAGCGGCGGGAGGTTCACGTCTCTGTCTTCCTCTGTCAATATCGGTCCACTCAGCAACAAGTCCGGGACGCCCTGGCCCCGAGGAATAAATAAACAAACAAACCCAGCGCTCTCCCAGGGGAAATGTGGGTGGTGAACATAAAGACACAAATAAGGCCAAGATTGATTTTCTTAGAGCCAAGAAGAGAAGGGGGCGAAGAGAGGTGGGCACCCACCTCGGGCCTCTTTGGGAAGCAATCGAGTTCTTAGGAAGATGGGACCTCTTGCAAGAGGCCAGGGTTTCTTGGTATTTAACAAAAAAAAATTATTTTTTTTTTTCTGCAGAGGAGCTCAGCTCTCCGCAAAAATGAGCGGGGGAGTTTCTCCTGGGCTTGCGTTTGGGACGCGATAGCCATGCGCCCAATTGCGGAGCAGCACAAAGCAATTACTGGATCATCGCAGAGGGGAAACAAGAAACCGATGAGAAGTTCTTAGGGAGAAAGAGAGTTGCCCGAGATGTTTCTTGCAGGCAGAAAAGGCCCTTGCGAGAAGGCTCCTTTGACCAGGTCCGGGGAAACAATTTGTCCCAGAGTGGCCCGGCGGGGGGTGGGGTGCGAGTGGGTGGAGGAGCGAGGGTGGGGTTGCAAAGCATGATTTCTGCGAACAAAAATCACAGAGCTGGTCCCGCAGAGGGATGAGGCACTCAATTTCGTTCTGTAATAACGACGACAATTATTTCTAGTCTGATCAAAGGGCGCGATTTCTAAGTAGCCGGGTGGTTGTGCGCAAGATTTTGCGCGCCAGTGGAGATCCGCTACCTTGAGTTCCGAAACCCACGGTGTAGATGCCCCTGGCAGCGGCGCGGGAAGAGCTGGGCCTGTCCAGCGCAGGCTTGTGCTTCGAGCCTTCAGGAAGGGTAAGTTCCCGGTCCGCCCAGGAGCCCCCGAGGGAGCCAGGCCTCTGAGTCTGGACTTGTCCCCAGCTTCAGGGTTCGATTCTGGATTTTGCGCCCCGCTAACCTCCAGGGCTTTCCAAAGCATGGCCTGGCTGAAGGCCCGGTCTACCCAGGATGGAGCGGCGGCGATATGTGCAGGGGCGCCGTGGGCCGAGCAGCTACGGGAGCCAAGGTCAGGCCCGCGGGGACAGCAGGCAGTGGCTTCCAGCGTGACCGCGGGCTCCCGGGCCAGCCCGGCGGCAGACACCGCCGCTTGCAGCCAACAGAACCCGCGCCTTCCTCTCGGCCCAGCTGCTCTGGCTTCGCTTTCGTTTCTCAAATTCCTAACTAGCATTCCCCAAATCCGAGGCCTGTTCACGGACCCTTCTCTTCTAGGAGTCTCACTGCAGCCCGAAATGAAATTCTCCGTGGGAACCCTAGATCCGACGCGTTCCCAGACGCCCTACGGGCCTAGGTAGGCCGGAAGCGGAGGTCTAGGCCCCACTGGGCAGGAGGGGAAAAGTGAACTACAAATGCGGCGAGCTCCTTCTAGCTTGACTCCTCTCTTTCAAATTTTGGCCGTAGCCGCCTGGACCAGCTCAAAAAAGACCCTAGAAGTCCAGCACTCGAGGGCTGTACCTCAGATAACCGAAACTAAACAGCCCAGTTCGATTTTACAAATCTCATTCTGTCCAATCTGACCGTTTGGGCAGTTGACTCTGGATCCTGCCGCGCCGTAGGCCTGCCTCCCTCCTTTTGGAAAAAATGATGCGTCCCTAACGAACCTGCTCTCAGCTCGGCTTTGCCCCGAAGTGTATTGTTCTCCTTTTGAAAATTTCCGCCCTTGCTATAATACTCTGAAGGCTGGGAGAGATTGGGATGCTATTTTTTTAATTAAAACAAACAAAAAGAAAAACAGAGTGGTGACTGTTGATCTCGCTTCCATTTTTCGTCTGTTTTTAAAGAAAGTCACATTCAACACTACTAGATTTTGTCCTCTCCAAAAAGAATACGTTCAGAAGTCCACGCCTGTCCACCTCTCCCAAGATGACCCATCCCCACCTCATGCACCCCGGGCCTCCTCCAGGGCCCCAGAAGTAGACGGGAAGTGCAGATCGCGCTGGGAAAATTAATAAGCACAATAACAATAGAAATGATGACAAAACTAAACTTTGACCAACTTATTTTGCAAAAGAAATGGGTCAGGCTGAGGATGGGAAATTTCCTCTTTTCTCAGGAGGTCACTTTCCCTCTCACCTAGTGAAATCTGGCTCCATTATATTTTTTCCAGGGCCACAAGAGTTCTCCCAATGTTTTATTCAGTTCCTACTTTTCTCCCTTTGACCTGAAATCTCTGGGAAGAATATTGCTGGTGACTGTCGCTGCTGCTGTTGCTATTATTATTACTAATCACTATGCAGTATCCCCCTGTAGTGTTTCTGCCCCCAACTCCCTACTATGGTTGCTCCCCCCAAATGCTCCTGTTGTGGAACTGTTCCTCCGTACTCCTCAAGCTTGGAGTATGGCATTTTGTTTTTGCTTTGCTGCTTTGTTTCCTGCTAAGCATAATGAGAAATGGTAGTGGGTGAAAGGGACAGAAGTGTATCCCGGTGGTCTGCACCCTTCTGAAGAGCTGAGGAGGTGCCAGTGAGTGGCTGCTGTTCCCACCCCCTCGGATCTGGAAAGTTAACCACCTGAGAAAGATGAGGATCTGTCGAGAGAGCCCAGAGCTTGAGCATCCTGCAAAAGCAGCTGTCTCCGCGGCCCAGAACCCGCTGAAAGTCCTCTGGGTATGGCTCCCGGGTGGACGCGATCAGCAGCCTCCGAAAGGTGTAGGGGGGGAAGCAGCCTGAATTCCAAGGCTCTGACTTTGTCAGATGGAGAGTTAGGCTAAACCTAGCAGGTCTGGGCTGCAGGCAGGGGGCCTGTCTGGATGCCCCCTTCACCATCACTGACGGGTGAGATGGAAATTTGGGAGCCCGCTGTTCTCTGGGGCTCTGGAAAGACAAATTTTCTTTGGCAAACGGAACAGTGTCGCGCTGTCGACACCGCAGACTATTTTTCTTGTTCCCTCTCAGGGTGGGGTGGGGGGAGAGAAAAGAAAGCAAGAAAGAAAGGGAAATTAAATCCACACGTGTTAAGCTTGCTCAAAGGGCTGGATTCAAACTCAGAGATGAAACTACAGTCCCGACGCTGGCTGCCTGCAGGGCCTCTTTCCAGCCAGCCCGGCTTGAGGAGCAAGGCATCCTCACCAGACCGAATTCAATCCCAGGTTTCATAAACCCTGCACTTAAGGGAGAGGGAGCGTAGATCCCTCCTAAGTCAAGGCTCAGAGGTCCTGAACTTGGAGGGACAAAGAAAACAAAGGAGATCGCAACTGTGGAATAATTACCTCTTTTAGGAAAGCTCAGCTTGAAGGCTGCTCCTTCAACCCAAGGCTTCAGGCAAAATCCACCCCAGGGCCAAAATGAGCTAGGCCAGTGATTTTGAAAATTCCTGAGGTCTGATTAGGTTTTTCTGACTTGGGCTGACCTTGGTTAAAAGAACCTGAAACTGTTTCATTGAGGCCAGAGTAGCCGGCTAAGTCTGAGAAGCTAAACCTTGCTGTCCTTGCACCCCTGTTACCCTGGAGAAATTTGCAGCGCAGGAGGCTGTAGGAGCTCGCACAAGCTGCGGAGGAGGTGGAAGCCGCCTGAAGCTGCCAGTGAAATCTCTAGTAATGACCTTGAGGAGGTGAGGGGAGGTGAAGAGAGGTGGGTGGGGGTTCGGGTGACAAGGGCAGCCAAACCCCAAAATGGAAGGATCCATCACCTAAGTGATTGCTTGGTCGAGACCTCTAATTTTTCTTCTCTACCAGCCTGGGGAGCCACCCCGAAGGAAAGGTTTGAAAGTGGAGACTGAGACGCCTTGGTCCAGCCTCCAAAGCACACCAAAACCAGCAGGCCCACAGGGGGTATGTGGAGGTTAATACCAGGTTCCCCAAGGATTGTTTGCACAGGGACTCTGGGTTTCCTGGTCTCCATGGCAACTCTGGAGCGCTGGCCACCTTGCCCAACAATGGGGCTTAAGGACTAGAGATAGATCAGGGACTTGGCTTGTGTTGTGTCCTGGGGTCTGAAGGTGATGCTAGGGTGTCTATACTTTCCCGAGCCTTTCCAGTAGGGCCAACAGAATGCAATCCAAAACTCTCCCCTTTATTGATGAGGAGAAAATTAAGGTGTAAGTCCAGGTTCAATGAGATCTTGAGTGAAAGCCTCCTGGGTTCAGGGTGATGAGCTAGGAAAGGCATGTGCTGGCAATGGGTGACCCCAGGGGAAACTCTGCTGTCCCCAGAGTGCCTAAAGTCTCCTTACATCTCCCTGTAACCTCACTGAACCTGGCACCCCACATCTGTCCAAGCCACCCCTTTGCTGGCCTGGAACAACTTCTAAATGGAAAACCAAGGAGTGGAGAACTAGAAATGGTGGTGTCAATATCTGCGGGATCAGAACGGGAAGGGGTACATTACCCTCCTTTCCTTTTAGAGGAAAATATTTCTGTTGTGGATGGAACACAACAACATTTGGTCGCATTGCTTGTTGAATCCCCAGGAGGGAAGGAGAAAGTGACCTTTTTTTTAAAGAGTAAAGAGTGGCTTTAAAAGGCTGAATTTCCCATGTCCATGTTGGAGGCAGCAATGTCGGAGAAAGAATCAGGGTGCTGCCCGAGGAGCTAGGGCCAGGCACAGTGAGTCGGCTTTGAGGGACAGAGCGACTCCTCTTCTCCTCTTCCTCCGCTAGTTCCTGGCTAGTTCCTGCCAGCCTTGCTTCACTCCGCCACTGGCCCTGGCCCTATTCCTCTGGAAATCTCGAGAGAGTTAAAGATTATCCTCTACCAATTTCCCCAATTCCAGTGGGCCATTTAAGGCCCCCAAAGCTCCCGGCAGGCAGGTCCCACAGCGCTCCACCAGTCTCTTTGCTCTACAAGTCTAGAAGTAGCTTGCCAGGCATCCCTTGCCTACCCTGGGCTCCCAATCCCCCTCCTCCCCAGCATTTTGCACCAACATTTGCAGACAGGAGTATCTTAAGCTCGGGAATCTGTTCACATCTGAGGGGCCACCAGCCCACAGTAGCTGCTGTGCAGGGCAGGCCTGGTGGAGCATTCCTAATACAGCGGCTCACTCTCTTGCAGCTTCGCTTAACGCTGGAGCGGTTCGATCACTCCCCACTTTATGGAGGAAGTTTCTAGGGCTCTGGCTTGTGCACACTCTGGTGGGATTTGAACCCAGTCTGACTCAGCCACCCGGCTTGCCTGCCTCAGCCAGGGCTCCCTTTCAGAGGCAGGGGAGGGAGTGCAGACAGGCCTGTGGGGGCTGGGTTGTACAGGGCACTTTTGTCAGGACT
Organism: Octodon degus; assembly: GCF_000260255.1. Lineage (NCBI taxonomy): Eukaryota > Metazoa > Chordata > Mammalia > Rodentia > Octodontidae > Octodon > Octodon degus. The sequence goes on from NW_004524655.1 coordinate 756,443, forward strand.
AAAAGCCCTTTCAGTCCTGGGAGAAGCACCCAGGGCTGCTGCCACCATCTCTAACCTTGCACCCCACTCCTACAGAGTAAGCAGTAAACCCCCAAGGGGTCGCTGAGCAGACAGCTCAGGTCCAAGGGCACTTAGCACAATGGGATCGGGGACAGAAGATGCTATGGGCTCCTTTCCAAGACTCTGTTCCTGAGCCGAGGCCGTGGGGCATGGCCTCAGAGACAGACACCACCATCCCTTGCCTGGGGGGAGGAAGAGAGCGGAGCGCCTTAGGGTACGTCTGGGCCAGAGGAGCTGTGCCTGGCTGTGATCTTTTGGGAAACAAATAATTAGGCTCAGAGAGGGTGAAGATGTGCCCAAGGTCACACAGTCCCCATCCTGCCTTTTCCCAGCCCCTGGAGACACAGGTTGATACTGAAAAGGAACCTCAGGCCGAAGCTGTCCTCCAGCCTTCTCCTGGCTAGTCTCAGCTTGCTAAGGGCTCTGGGCATTGGTCGAGGTGGGAGTGCACAGGTTTCAGAGTCCCGGGACTCTTGCGGCAGGAAGAGTTACTGTTACAGGGTGCAGAAGGTACACCAAGCCAAGCCCCTCTCCTGTCTTTGCTTTGGGAGTTTCCAGGTGCCCATACAGCCTCCCTCCAGTGAGGAGGTCACAAAAACAGCCAAACTCAGAGGGGCTCCCCGTGGGTCTGCCACTGCCCATTGCTGCAGGTCCCCAGCTGCACCTTTAGGGGTCCTTCTTCCTGCTGCCCACTCTACAGTATGTTCCAGGTGCTCAGACCGCAGCGGACTGCCAACACTCCCAACCCTGAGGCAGGGGAAGACTTCTTAGCAGACCTCAGACTCAAGATTCCAATCCCAAGAGCAGCACCTCAGACAGAAACACAAAGGGTCTCCATCTCCTCCCCTTCAGCTTCCTGCCAACCTCCTCCCTGCCCTGTCCTGCCAGGAGCAGCCCTGATGTGCTCTCCATCGCAGAACTCCTCCACCACACTGTCCTCTTGTCCACACCATAGGCTCACGTTCTGGGGGTGTCTCTCAGATTTCAAATACCACCCAGCTCCCTCCCACCAAGCTCCCCACAGGCTTCCTGTCTCTGGCTGAGAGGCTTGCTGTGCGCCTCCAAGGAGCTGCCTCTCTGCCCTAAGCCTCCATCCTGAGACAAGACCCAGGTTCCAGTCCGGGCCACCCACTGGGGAGGGAGTGGAGTGTGCGCTGCTGGTGAGGGGGAGCTCAGCTCCTGTCTTTCCACCGCGTGTCTGCCTGCTGCTTCAGGACCACCTCTTCTTCTGTGTGTCTGTGCTGTCCTGTCCCTGTCAGTTTCTGTCGCCTTCTTTGAGAGGGAAGAGGCATGTTTGTATTTGCAGTACCAGGGTCTGATCCCAGGATGTGTACGACTGAGTTACAAACACCCCAGCCCTTTTGACAGATGTATGGCTTTTTATTTTTGGAGATGGATCCCACTAAATTTCTCAGGCTGGCTTGAACTTGTAATCCTCCTGCCTCATCCTCCTGAGTAGCTGAGATGACAGGTGGGCACCATGGCATATGCCAGCTTCAGAGGGGGCATTGAAATATATATGCGTATTTGCTCCTGTGTACTAATGTGAAAACACCTGAGCCCGTGGTGTCTGAGGGCCCGTATGCGGAGTGTCCTCTTGGGGCTCTTTATCACTGGGGAAGGTGCGGTGAGATTGTCCTGGAGGCCACTGACCACCCGGCCTCACTCCATCAGATGTGCCCCGCCCCATCTGCTGTGAGTGGCCACCAGCTCTGGGTGATGGGTGGCCTTGTTAAAGCTTAGAGGCCCCAAGGGCTGCCTATAGGCAGTGGAGGCCAGGCCGCCTGGGTCTATATTTGGAAACAAATTCCACAGCCACATCCTGGGAACCCAGCATGAGGTGCCTGAGAGTGAGAAGAGGAGCAAGCGCTGGGGGTGCAAATCTCTCCCTGGTCCCCCACCTACATGGAGCCCCAGGCCCCCAGGAGGCTGGAAGCATGGGATCAGAAGCAAGATCTGAGCAGAAACGTGAACAGTCACTGTTGTCCTCTGGGCTGCAGGCCTGGCAACGCACACTCATGGCCCCTCAGTACACCTCAGGGTGCCCCAGCCAGCAGCACAGGGGCTTCCGCTAACCCCTGACCTTGCTCACTTCTTAGAGTGATACACTCCAAGAGATCCCATGCACCGGCCTGGCTGCGCCCACATGCTTGCCGAAGGCAGTCACTGACCCTGTCCCCAAATGTGGGCCCTGGGGAAGGCTTGCCTTCCACCCCTTCATAGATATCCACGGCAGGAGCTGCCCATAGCACTCAAACATCTTCCCAAGGATGCAGATCCACCCCAGGGCCCAAGCTGGAAGGGACAGTGCCAGTGTGGCCTGGACCACCTCTGCCCCCAGACTGCTGGCCAGCGGTTCCCTTGCAGCAGCCACTGCCTTAGCCCTCTGTCCCTAGGGGGGGTCAAACAATAAGATGCCTCCACTTCCAACCACATGGAGTGCCTTAGAACACATGCAGCCATGCATAAGGACTGACTGCTCACACTGTGTGGCAGTTCTTCTGTGCACAACAGTCACGGTCACCCCCGGCAGGCATGCAGGGGTGCAAAGCAAACACCATATTCTTCTCGATGTTCACATACACGCCATGCATATGTAGCAATGTAGCAATACATGCACAGACATGTACATACATATACACTTGCGCACACACAGAATCGCAAACGCACGCACACACAGTGGCCTAGTCACACACCTGCTGCCACAGGCTGGTCATGTACAGCAGCACACCACAGAAGCACACACACACTCCATCTCACACAGGCCAACACCCACAAATAGACACCTATCAGTGACACACACAGAGATTCAGCCACACACCAACTCAGACACACAATCCTGGTTGGGTGTGACCACTCACAGGCCCACCCCTGCGAGGATGTGAACACGAATTCAGCCCCCCTCACACTTGCCCGGAGGCGCATTTCCCTGTGATCACACCATGAGCCACACTCCCGGGACACCCCCATTTTCCAGTGCCAGGGATCCTGGGTGTGACAATAGCTCTGTATGCCCTCACAAGCAGTCACACACTAAGCAACCCACCACACTCCCACTTAACATTGCTCACGGCTGTGTGCGTGCATTCACACCAGCCAGGAATCTAAAGTCTAGAATGACAGCCACACACATCGGCCCACGTGCACACAATGCACATACACACACACATACACATGTACACAGTCTCATTCCTGTCCATCCATTTGTGATTCACATTCAGCCACCGGGTCTACCAGGTCTACTGGGTGGCACCTGAACATTCTTTTTTTTTTTTTTTTTTTTGCAGAACCGGGGATTAAACTCAGGTTAGAGCTTGTCAGGCAAGCGCTTATTCTACTGAGCCATCTCCTCAGCCCCTGAACATTGTTCTCCCTCCCAACCCATTCTGACCCGGGCAGTCCTGTCCAGCCCCCCGTGGACACTCTGGGTGGGCGTGGTCAGGAACCCTTCCCCATGACCATGCTGAGAAGCCCTCACTGGGCCCATCCAGCCCAGGCACCACCTGCCGGAAGGAGAAGGACTGTGGGCTGGAGCTCTTCCAGCTGCACCTCAAGTCTCGGCCCACACTTCCCTGGCCACCAGAGCCCACGCAGAGGCTCCAGGGCTAGAACACTGCTCCATCCCAGGCAGACCTTAGTGATCACTTGCCCAGCTCTTTAATTTTGCAAAGTGGGAAGCTGACATCTGGAGGAGGAAGGAGGGACGGCATTGCGGCAGGTACTGGCTGCTCCTTGCCCCCAACATCTGCCCTTCTCCTTGCAGCAGCTCTCATCCCACCCCAGGGCCTTCGCACACACCCTTCCCACCATCCTGCTGTCCTCAGCTGTCCTCTGGGGCCAGCCATAGCCCTAGACCCCCTGACTTCCCCCTGTCCTCTCCCATTCTCTGGTCAACCCCTCACCCTATTTCATTTTCTTGCTAGCACTGACCACCAACCAGCAAAAGTTATTTTGCTCATGTTATCTCCTTCCTCTTGTGTAAAGTGGAGCTAACTAGCACCCCTATGGGGCTTGGCGAGAATTAAGTGGGCACCTGGAACCTACTGAGCCTGGGCATTGGCTGTTGATTCTGTTATGAGCTTGTTTATTTATTTACAGTGGTTTTCCCCATAATCAGCACTGGATGAATACATGTTAAATCAAATACATGATTGGTATTACAGCAGATGCACGCAGACCCAAGGTCGAGGGGACACGTACAAAACATATACAAGGACTCAATAAAATACACAGGACTGTAGCGCTCTCCCTGCTCCCTGCAATAAAAGTAAGAACAGCAGCCTGGATGGCGGTGAGTTTCCAGGGGAAATAAACCTCCCAAGCAAAGCTCTGGCTTCCAGCCTTGCTGCCCTGGGCTGCTTTGCCTTGCTGCGAATGCCCTTCGCCCCGTGCTCGACCCTTTCCTTGTCCACCCTATGGCTCTTCCCAGGAGCCGGGAGGAGTGAGGGGGGCAGATAAAGGAAAGTGATTGGCATTTTTTAGGCTGATAACCTGGCCACTTATCCAGAGAGTGCCCCGTCCCAGCTCCCCAAGCATCGTTCCCAGGGCTGGTTGCCCATACCCTCTCCAAAACAGTTAGTGCTGGCCTTCCTGCCTCTGCTGAGGTCTCCTCCATGTTGTCTCCTCAGAGAAGGTTACCCCCCAGGAAGTCTTTGCCAGGAGGGTTTGTGGGATGCGGATAGAGGTGGCAGGAGGTGGAGACAGGACCGGTGGTGAGGGAGGGCTCTGACCTCCCTCAGCGGATCTGCGGTACCACTGTTTAATGATGCCAACTATATTAAACTCTAGACTCTAGCAGCCTCTTAAATCTGTTTATGGCCAGCACTGGACCCTGAGCTATAATAATAATAAAAATAAAATAAAGGAGTTATGTATGGAGGGCATGGACCTGTCGCGGGTAGAAAAGAAAGAGTGGCTTCAGGCTGATTGCGCCGACCTGGCACCCACTCTCTGACCTCCTGGCTTCCCTGGGTGGTGGCTGTTTGGTGCAGGGAGGACAGCCAGGCTCCCACAGGCAGGGGACCCAGAGGAATAGGACCTTGAGGAAAGCCAGCATCACAGAAGCCCTTGCTAGGCTCGTCCCAAACCAGAGCTTCCCAACAGAGCTCTGCTTCCCCTTCTCAGGCTCAGGCCCTGAAGCCTGAGCCTCATTGACCCTAAATTCCAACTGGGCATTGAAGAGGAGCAGTCACCTGGGGTGGGGACACCCAGAGAGGAAGCCAGCCACTGTGGTTGAACTGCCAGGTGGGGCCATGCGTTCAGACCCCATGCTGGCTCTGTCTTGCCGTGTGCATGGAGCGGGTCTCTGCAGCTCTCCCGGCCTCAGCTTCTCCATCTGTAGGATGGTTCTCCTCAGCCCAGCCTCAGGTGGCTGTTGTCAGGGACAAAGACCCAGCATCACACTGGTGAAGCAGTGGCACGGGCTGCATGTCGGACTCGGGAAGTGGACCGCTGTGAAGATACGGTGGCCAGGGAGCGAGTTAGGACCAACTGAAAGGAGGAGCTGGGCCTGCCCTGAGCAGGGTTTCAGGGAGGTTGGAAAGTAGAGGCTGGAAGTTCTGTCTGCCTGGGCCCAGGGAGGGGAGCCGCTGCACACCCGCAGCTTCCCTGGACTGCGGTGGCCTCTGCCCCCTGTTCTGCCCACACTCCACAGCCTGAGCTGTGACCACGGTGTCCCAGGCCCATCTTCCTGAGAGAGGCCACCCCCTGGGGACGGGGACTGCAGAGTTGTTGCCACCTGGCTACCAGCCAGGCAAAGCATGCTCCTTGGGGGAGTGGCTGAAAGGTCAGATGGGAACAGAGACCTCTGGCCTCAAGCCTCACTATTTATACTGATGGGGCCAGAGTCAGGGGCCGGGTGCGAGGGCTCAGTGCCTCTGCTAGTGGTGCACAGCCCTCATTTCCAGTGTGCTTTCATTTTATTACTTTATTTTACTTACTTTGTTGTTTTATTTTGAGACAGGATCTCCCCAAATTGCCTAGCCTGGCCTCGCACTTGGCATGCTCCTGCCTCAGCCTCCTGAGTAGCTGGACTCACCGGCATGCCCCGCCACACCCCACCTAGCAGCCCAGTGTTGCATCCACCCCTCCCACAGTGATTCTAGACATGCCTCTGTGGTTTGGTCTGGTCATGGGTTACCCCACTGCCTCCTCCGTGGGGACCTGGGCTGCGGGCTGCAGGATGAAGCACACGGAGGATCTACCCAGTTGTCCCAGCTAAAGCCCAGCTCAGATCAGCAAAGCCACTGGTCCCCTGCCCCTACCCTGTAGCTGACCACAGATACCTGACCCATCCAGCCAACCCATAGACTCATAGAAAAAATGAATGTGTATTGTTCTAAGCTTCTGGGATGGTGGTTATTAGTTATGTGGCATCATGACGGCCACAGTTCACATGTGTGAAGCTGGAGTAGACTACGTGTGCTTCCTCCTTCAGCGTAGCACCCTGATTTCCCCTCCCTCCCCTCTCATTACCCAGGGGATGCTCAATTAGCATATCCCACTTCCCACTTTCAATGATTGGTTCAACAGTGTGCATGTGTCCAAATTCTGTCCAATCAGATATTACCATGGGACTTTGGCCAGAATTGAGAAGAGCATCCTTCCTCTTTCTCTACTGGTACTAGAATTTTAAGGCTGGAAAGCATAACACTACCAGTCATCATCTTGTCACCACAGAGGACAGCTTGTCCAGACAGTCAAGCAGCCAGATAGCCCTAGGGCTCAGTTATTTCACTTGCAAAAAATGGATAATAATTGCACCTCCCAATAGAATTTCTGTGTGGCTTTGAAAAAGATAATACATGAAAAGAACGTTGTTAGTTTCCTGTTCTTGTTTTGAAACTCTGTACCATTTTTATTGTGTTATGGAGCCTTGCTTTTGTCTTTGTTCCTGTTATTTTTTTTTCTTCTTTAAAATAAAAAAGTTCCAGACAAATGATCCCTAAGGACAAACTATTGTGATTCATTTGGTGCAGCTATTGATCTAGACCAGCATCTGATATTTAACCTGTAGCTAGAAGTAAGCATGTGTGTGCACCTCAGGTGTGTGAGAGAGTCACTCTGCATTCACGTGGGTGTTGAGAACGTGTTTTGTAAGGGTTGTTTCCAGATTCCCCAGTGCAAAGCCAGGCTGGTGTCCCAAGCAGGGAGGCTCCTGACCCCTACCAGGTATGCCCTTTGACTTGTCACTTATGGGAAAGTTGAATTCAGCTTCCTGGCTTCTCCCAGGATGCCTGGTCAGCAGAGGAGCCAGTGTGACCACTGCCCGGTGGCTGCACCAAGTGCATTCTCTCATACTTCTGGGGAGAGATGCCCAGCACCGAGGGGTCTCCAGGCTAGGTTCCCACCAGCCTGGCTTCATGGGCTCTGACAGACAGTCGGGCCCAGCCCAGGCTTCTGGGACTGCTGGAATCCTCCGTGCTCCTTGGCTCGCAGACACCCCGCCTCCATCTCCGCCTTCGTCCCGGTGAAGGGCTCCCCGTGTGCCTCTCTGGGTCCAACATTCCCTTTTACAAGGTACCAGTCACGCTGGATTCAGGCCTATCCTAATGACTTCATTTAGCATAATTACCTCTATAAAGCCCTTATTTCCAAATGAGGTCACCCTCTGAAGCATTGGCCGTTGGGACTCCAACAGATGAATTTGGGAGGAGCACAGTCAACCCATAACAGGAGGGTGGTGCCATCTTGGCCACAGGGCTTGGCCAGACGTGTGGGCACATTTCCAGGGCCTGGACTATTGAAATCCACAGCTAGGGGCTGGAGAGACCTCATGATGGTGACCCCACCTGGCTGGACTTCTGAAATAGGTGGTAGAAGGAAGACCACCTGGAGCCGATATTCAGAATCCAGACCTTGGCGCAGGGTGGCCCTGGATATGTTCTGTATTCTCTCTGAGCTTCAGCTTCTTAATTGTAACAAGGGTTTCATGAAAAAAGAAAGGTGTTTGGGTTGGTGGTTTTTTTTCCCTAAACAAAATGATAGGAATTCTACAGTGGTTGTTATGCTGTGTATTGTTGTCTTCAAATAAGTTGTTCAGATTACCAGGTACAAGCATGCAAAATTGGTTAAAAAAGTTAAAAGGGGGGAAGGAAATTAAGCATTAAAACTATAGAAGTCATGCAGGGGAAATGAGAGTGGCTGTCATAGAGACAGGAGAAAGAATAGGATGGGATAGAGAGCCCAGAGCTCTGGGTTCAAGTCCGAGCATTGAGAGTTGTGCAGTCTGTGGTCTGGATAGATTAACAAGCTCTCCGAGCCTCGGTTTCTCTTTCCTGCAGTATTGAACCCTGGGCCTTTGCACATGCGAGGCAAGCGTTCTACCCCTGAGCTACACATACATCCCTGCTCAGGCCTCAGTCTGTTAGGGAGATAGTGAAGTGACCACAACGTACGTCAGCAGCTCAAAGCCCAGAAGCCAGGTGCAGGGTCAGACACAGCAGGCGGCTCCGGGCAGATGTGACAAGGAAGCGGCTGGGGCCTGCTGTTCCTCCCCTTCCTATAGCTCATGGAGTAGCCAGTTCTCAAGGCACATGAAGAAACAGGGCGACCGTGCTGGGACTGTGTCCACGGCGTGCTCAGGGGTTTCCCTAGAACAACTCCCTGTCTTTGGGCAACCAAAGACACCTTTTCCGCCCACACTGACCACACGGACAGTGTCCAAATGTCAGTCTCCGTTTCTACATGAGACCCTCATTTCTCCTCTCATGCACCTAAAAAGAAAATCAAACAGACTGAGATGCAGTATACCGAGGGATGCCCCGGGGGCCTGGGAGCAGCAGCGGGTGTGGGGTCTCTCTCAGGCTGGTCTACAGCTGTTCTGTGCAGGAGTTCAAAGCAAGACCAAGCCTAAGGGCTGGGCAATCTGGAAAAGGCCCTTTCGTTTCCGGGTCTGCTTGCTCACTGAAAGTCATTAACCCTGCCTGGGTAGGGCAGCAAGGGCCCAAGCTGGTGGGCACTTGCACCAGTGACAGCTCTTTCCATCTGTGTGGCCCGGCAGAGTGGGCAGGAAGGTTGAGACCACATAGTACTCCTATACTCAGTACGGCGGTACCACCGGCCCATTCCCCGCGGGCTGCCTTGTTCCATTAACATGGAGGAGAAGGAATAGTCAGGCATCCAGCAAGCAGCCTCACTCCTGTTGCTCTTTTTAAGGTGTGGGGCAGGGACCGGGGAGATGGCTCAGTGGAATAAGCGCTTCCCTGGTAAGCGCAAGGGCCTGAGTTCAATCCCTGGTTCTGCAAAAAAAAAAAAAAAAAAAAAAAAAAAAAAAAAAAATCCCCAATATAAGATGTGAGGCAACAGAGATAGGAATGGGATCCCCAGGGCAAGAGTTCTGTGGGGAAGGAGCTTTGTAGTCTGATTCACAATAACAACAGGAGTGCCCAGGGAGATAGCTCAGTAGAATAAGCACTTGCCTGGCAAGATCAAGGGCTTGAGTTCAGTCGTGGGTTCCACCAAAAAAAAAAAAAAAAAAAAAAAAAAGCCATGGATATTCTAAGCTTTAAATCCCTATAGAATGTAATAAATAAATAAATAAATAAATAAATCACAATAACGACAGGGCCTTATTACGTTGTGGCTGAGCACATAGACAAGCAGAGCTGGATGGCTGGAGGTTAGTGATTAGACCTCAGTTTCCTCTTCTGTAAAATGGGTGTAAGAGCACCTAGCTTCTGGGACTACTGAAAGGATTAAATGAGATGCTCACTTGACACTTGGCAGAGGGTTGCCAGATGTGATGGAATTGCTGCTCTTCTTTTACATGGGCCATGTGCAGAGGAAGAAAACATGATCCATGAAAAAATTCTTCGAGACTTTTTTTTGGGGGGAAGGTTCCTGAATAGGTTTGTCGCCCACAGCCTCCACTATTTCATCAGAAAAGCTTACACTGTGAACAGCCACCAGGCAAGCCTATTACAAAGGTGAGAGGTGAGGCTTACAGTGGACCTGGCCACGTGGAGCCGTGCCACATGCCGACTGAGGAGCCCTGGGACCAAGCGTGCCAGGGCCTGGGGCACTACTGTTCCCTAACCCCTGCAGCCCACCTGTTAGCCCTGAAAGAAATGCCCCCTGGTCTAGGGCTCGGAGCCTCCTTTCTGCCCATTTCTCTGGACTAACTGGAAAAAATCAGTAACTATAGTGTGGAACCATTCCTAGAATTAATTTAATTTTTGAAGCCTATCTTACTCCAAAATAAACTATCAGGGCTACCAAGCATTGGCTTGGAATTTAAATAAATACGGACTGCCTATTATATGTCCAGAACTTTTCTTTCTTTCTTTTTTTTTTTTTTTTTTTTTTTGCGGAACATGGGATTGAACTCAGACCCTTGCGCTTGCCAGGGAAGCGCTTATTCCACTGAGCCACCTCCCAGCCCCACCCAGAACTTTTCTTGATGGTAAAGTCAAAGAAGTAATTAAAGTAAAGGAGTTCTGTGCTCTCAATAACTTCATGTCCTATGGGCTGGGCTGTCGCTCAGTGGTAGAGCACTTGCCCAGCACGTGCAAGGCCCTGGGTTCAATTGCCAGAAAGGCGAAAGTGGAGGATGCTCTTATTCTTACATCCTGCTGATAAGCTACAAGTGATGAAGAGCCCCCTTCCGCCCTCTATCACCTCCAGCAGCTAGAGCTTTTTCTCTACAGATCTTCAGCTGCGATGCGAAGACTGGAAGCTACTTACACTCGGAAAGAGAAATACCTGTGTACACCCGCAGGCATCTATCTCGAGATGCAGAGATGAGGACTGGCGCTGTCTGACACATTCCACCAAATGCTCCACTTACTCAAATTTAGACTTATCCACAACCTATGAGATACGTACTAGGATTGTACCATGTTCATGGATAGAAGCGATTAAGGCTCAGGGGATAAAAGTGTTTGATCCGAGCCTGGTAGTGCATGCCTATAACCCCAGCACTTGAGAAGTTGACATAGGAGGATCAGGAGTTCAAGGTCCGCATGGACTATGTAAAAAGACCCTATCTCAAAAAAAAAAAAAAAAAAGTTATTTGATCTAATAAACAATCACTTCATAACTCAGAAGGTTGAGGCAGGAGAACTGTAAGTTTGAGGCCACCCCAGACAACTGCGTGATCATGTTATCTCCCCTGTCAGGTAACCTAACTGGACCCAGAATCGACATCAGAAAATGAAATAAAAATAGGGCCGTGATGTAGCTCGCTGGAAGCACGCTTGCGGCGTGAGGCCGTCACGAGGTCTCTAGCGCTGCCAAGAGAACCTAACCACGCAAGGAGCACAGTAGAACCCGCCACAGTGGGCCTGGGCAAGCGCCCCCTGCAGGGAAGCCTTGATTATTGTATGGACTTGAAGACGAAATCCCTTCACGTGGGCTGGTATGGTCTGATAATTAAGAGTTAAAGGAAGGAAACCAGGGGCCTTTGTGTATTTTTAATTTTTTAGCACTAGCTTTCGAACTCAGGACCCCGAGATTGCTAGGCAGGCACTGTGCTGAGCTAAATCCCTGGCCCCGGCCCTTGCGCTTTTACAGGGAGGTGCGCCCTGAATAAATCCGGAAAGCATGACCCAAATCTCTAAGTAGATCTGTGAAGACGCGTCCCGCTGAAGCTGGTGTGACATGGGCTGTGACCTGGAGGATGTTAGTCACAGTCACGTGACTTTGAAAAACCGCTCTCAAAGACTTGGCCAGCGAACCCCACGAAACCACGAGCCAGTAGCCACGGAGACTTGATAGGTTTACTCCAAGGACCTTTGCATGGAGGCTTGAAGTAACCCATGTTAGGCATCTAGGAAAGAGCTGTCGCCTTCCAGAGCACTAAATCTGTTCCTCACGAAGGTGCCACGGAAACATCAGAAAAATGCAAGTAGAAGGATATTTCCTAGAACAACTGGACTGTATACTTCCAAAACATTCAGGCTAAGAAAGACAAAAAGAAGTTTCCAGATTTAGGGAGAATAACATGTCAAGTCAATGTAATGCAAGATTCTCAATGGGATTCTGAAGTGGGGGGTGCAAAGGGGTGGAATGGCCGTGGAGGTCACTGCCGGGCCAACTGACGGCACTGAAATGTCACCTGTGCATTGGGTCGTGGGGCTGAGTCGGTGCTGAATTTCTGATCCTGGGTCATCGCGCTGTGCACATGCAGGACAAGTCCTTTGTTTTTAGTCAATACATGCTAGTGTGTTTCGAAACAATTTCTTCAGCTTAGGTAGTCATTAAAAAGTGAGTTGTGTGTATGTGTGTGAGAGACAGAGAGGGAGAGAGAGAAGGAGAGAGAGAGAGAGAGAGAGAGAGAGAGAGAGAGAGAGAGAGAGAGAGAGAGAGAGAGAGAGACAGACAGACAGACAGACACAGAGAGACAGAGATCATGTTTGATGATGAACCAAGGAGACAGAGAAATAGAACCAGGGGATGAAGGGGTATAGTTGGGATCCTTTAATCTAAATAAGCCTGAAGACAGCACACCCTTAGATTTCTCCAGTTTATGAGCAATAACCTCTTTCTTTCTTTCTTTCTTTCTTTCTTTCTTTCTTTCTTTCTTTCTTTCTTTCTTTCTTTTTCTCCGTAAGCCAACTAGAATTGTGCTTTTGCCAGTTAAATGAAGTCCACTGAGAACCATGTGGATCTTGCCAGTTGTTGCCATGATCACAGTGTGGCGGGCACCGTGCCAGGCAGCCGGTGTGCAGACACCCGAAAGGCCCAGCTCTCTTGATGGCTACGAGGGCTGGACAGGGACACAGCCCCACAAGCGGATGGCTACAGCGCAGTGGCGTCTGACTCCTCTCTGCTTTCTTCCTCGCTAGAAACATGCTTCCTCTTTTCTCTCTCTGCCCTGGTTCTCACCCGTTGGGTCATGCAGTATCACCCTCCTCCTCTAGCCCTCACAAACCACTGTTTCCATCATAATCAGGCCCTTGAGGAACCGTAAATAACACTGCAGGCCTTACCAAGCCAGCCGCCTCCATTGCCTATCGGAACAACGTGAATAGTGAATAATGTGTAATTGTGATGAAGAAACGTGTTTGGAATTCACTAAACTTTACAAATAATCCAGTTGAAGAATGGATGAAATGTGTGAGTGGGTGTGTGGTAGTGACGGTGGGGGCTCAAGACATTCTTGGAGACAGAGTATGGTGGCACCTCAGCTCACAAACTCGACGCTTACCATGATTCTGGTCACAAAGGGAGTTGTATGAGATTCATATCAAATGCAATGGTGAGGTTCAATGTGGATCTTGTGTGTGTGTGTGTGTGTGTGTGTGTGTGTGTGGCCAGCTCAGCCCACCAGGGGGCAGGGCTGGCTGGCATGTGGTGCTGGGGGATTGAACCACGGTCCCTGTGCTTTGCTAAGCTTGTTCTAAGTAGGTGCTTTAGACCACTGAGCCATCTCACCAGCCCCTCAGTGTGGATCTTAACGCGACAAATTTGCTTCAGTTCTTGTTCAGTTTGATTTGCAACCAGAATTGTGAAGAGAATTAAGTTTTTGGATCAAGGTGCCACCGTATCTGAGAACAGATTCATAAGTGAACATTAATTTATTAGGCCTGACAAGCCATTAAAGATATATGACAAATAGTAACTGTACATTGAGCCATGAATCAGGGTCGGAAGCTCTTTAGAATATTTTTAAAAATTTATTTCTTTGGTACAAGGTCTTGCTAGACAGCTTGGACTCATAGTGATCCTCCTGTCTCAGCCTCACCAGCATTGAGATAATAGGCATGCACCACCACCACACCCAATTCTGGTGGCCCCACATGGTGCCCCCAGGGTGGGGCACGGTACCTGGGATCAAACCCGCATCCTTGCACTTGCCAGGCAGGCACTTAGACAGCTGAGCGATCTCCCCAGTCCTAGAATATTTTTGTCTCATAAAAATGACTGTACTGGAGCCAGGAATGTAGCCCAGTAGTAGAGTGCATAGGTAGCCTGCAAGCCTTGGGTTCAACAAAAAGAAGACTACCTGGAGTCCTAGACCCCTTACCTAAACATTTCCACGGGTCAGACAGAATCGTAGGGATTAGTCAGCTCTCCCAGATGACGGCCACATTTCTGGATGACAACATTTCCATGAATTTGCCAAGAAGGCATCAACAAACCATTGCTCTGTTCAGACCCGGGTCCCACAGACCTGGTTTGCGTAGTCATCTGAGACTTGAATCTAAATATGAGCCTGTTCCCAGCCTGGTGACAGCCAGCCACCTAGAGGCCAGAGACTAGAGACTATGATGCTACACGGTCTTGCTAGATGTTTTTTCCCTCTTAATGGTACTGCAAATTGAAGCCAGGGCCTGCCAGGCAAGCAGTCTACCACTAAGCTGTACCCTATCTCACGGCACACTTTGCATTCGTTCCTTGGGCTGCCGTGACAAAGCTCCACAGTCTGACAGCTTCAGCAGTGTAAACTTATTTTTGCCCTGGTTCCTTCTGAGCCTCTCTCCTCATCTTGCACACAGCCCTTCCTGGCTGGTCTCTCCTGCCTGGGATGTCCTTGGGTCCTAATCTCCTCCTCTTATAAGGAAACAAATCCCATCGGATGAGGGCCCACGCTAGAGTTCTCTCGGTGCCTTAATTAATTACCTCTTTCAAGGTCCTACTTCTTCTTCTTTTTTTTTTTTTTTTTTTTTTTTTTTTTTTTTGGCAGAACAGGGGATTGAACTCAGGTCCTTGCACTTGACAGGCAGGCACTTATTCTACTGAGCCATCTCCCTGGTCCTAAGGTCCTACTTCTAAATACATCGCCTTCTGAGTTACTGAGGGTCATGATTTCTTTCTTTTCTTTTTTTTTTTTTTCCGGTACCTGGGATTGAACTCAGGACCCTGTGCTTGCCAGGCAAGCGCTTACTCTACTGAGCTATCTCCCAGCTCCAGGTCATGATTTCAAAATAGGAATTTTTGGGCAGTGAGATAGCTCAGCGGACCAAGTGTCTGCTTAGGCAAGTGCAGGGATCAGGGTTTGATCCCTGGCACTACATGCGCACTGGCCCCAACCCTGGGCACACTGAGCCTGCGAATGAGACTAGGTGTGCTGGTACACACCTGTAATCCCAGGGCTGGGGAGGCTGAGACAGGACGATCATTATGAGTCTGAGCTATGTAGTAAGACCCTGTATCAAATACATACATACATACATACATACATACATACATATTGAAAAAAAATTTGACACAAAAACAAGCCCACAAAACTCTTACCAACTTCAGGTGAAGCTAAAGGTATGCTCAGGTTTAGAAAAATGAATTTGAAAACATGGAACAGATGGTGCTTGGATAAGACCAAATGAAAACCAATTAAGTGAGTTTTAAGAAATAACGACCTCTGTGATGTCCAAATTTCTATCAACACAAGGCAAAGCCACTACAGCCCACCTGTGGTCACCCTCACCCTCACATTCATCCCTCAGCCTGCAATTATTTGTTGTTTGTGGCCGGGGGCATTGAACCTGGGACCTTCTTACTGGTCTGTCTACTTGCTGACGCAAGGTCTAGCAAGGTCCCTGAGTTGTCAGCGCTAGACACAAACATGAGACCTTTCTGCCTTCACTTCCCAGAGTGCTGGGATTGCAGATAGGTGCTGCTACCCCTGACCCCTTAAACTGCTTCTAATCTCCAACTAATGACAATGACAAAGCCATACAATTACCTTGTATGATACAAGTACTCACTTATAGTGAAAAACATGCTAACTCTCCTTCATACCCTTTGTCTTTGGAAAATGCCTATGTTTCCAGCTGATTTACACAAATATATTCCTTCTCTTGGTGAGGTGGTTTATTTTGGAACAACATCTCACAGTGTAGCTCATGCAGGCCTTGAGCTCATCAAGTAGTCCTGGTTGGCCTCAAACTCAAAGAAATCCTCCAGCCTCAGCCTCCCAAATGCTGGAATTACAGCCATGCATCACCATGCCTGGCTGATTTACACAAATAAAAATTACTTATTCCGTCACTCTCCTTGCTTTTGACCCCCCTCCCTCCCCAGCCAGGTTATTTGTGCACCACCAACTTTGGAAAACTGAACCAGCCACTGCACCCTTAGAGCCTGGGTGCAACAGCGGGTTTGAGCCACTGCGTAGGTTCCGCTCCATGTTCTGCTCCCCCGGGACACGTCACACTGTCTCCCTGCCACCAGAAGCAGCCAGCATCTTTCATCAGGTCTTCACCCGGGATTCTGGGGCTTTATTAGCAAAGGAAAATGGATCCAGTCCAGTGGACATCAAGGGGTCCCAGCAAGGACCAAGCCCGAGCATTTCCTGTGCAGCCTGGCTTCAGACAAACCAGTTTGAAGAGAGGCCAGCTGGCTGGGTTCGAGCTCCCAGCAAGCTATTTTTGACATAAAAAGAAGCTGAATTGAGCTGATAACTGATTAAAGAAATGTTAAGCACAGCTAGTTGGGGTTTTAATGTCTTGGCAGCAGCGCCTAGACCAAGGAAAGATACTGATTTGACCAGGAAAGTTATTTTGAAAGCAACTAATGGAATCCCAGAAAGCAACCAAGGGTTTGTCAAACAACTGTTTGATGGAATGTATCTATTTTCCGTCTCTCTGCCACCTAAAGTTGTTTATGTATAGGAAACAAAGCCTTGTATTTCTGTAAGCCTGAAGTGGAATCATCAATGAGAAAATCCTACCAACAATACAGTGCTATCATTTTCTCTCCTAAATAAACTAATTTCAAAAATAATGATAATAATAATAAAAAGTAAACTAATTTTAAAAGTTTAGATGAACATTTCTACAATAGTCTGGGTATATATGGAGTAGAAAAACAGTTTCTGCATGTCCAATCTTTTTGTTTCCAGTATTGGGCATGGACCGGGGGTCATCATAGTTACATCCCCAGACCCTTTCCTCCTCCTCTTCCTCCTCCTCCTCTTCCTCCTCCTCCTCCTCCTCTTCCTCCTCCTCCTCTTCCTCCTCCTCCTCTTCCTCTTCCTCCTCTTCTCCTCCTCCTCCTCCTCCTCCTCTTCTCCTCCTCCTCCTCCTCCTTCTCCTCCTCCTCCTTCTTTTTCTTCTTCTTTTTTAATTTTCAAACAGTATCTTACTTAGTCATTCAGGGCTGGACTGAAACTTGTAATCTTCCTGCCTCAGCCTCCCTTAGCGCTGGGATTATAAGCATATGACACTGCTCCCAGCTCTCCTGTCAGGCTTAAACGATAGACAACAATGTATTTAAATGTTCTTCAGGCTTTTCTGTCTTTGTATTTTTGGTGTAGGAGATGGCACCCCAGCCTTGCTTAGGCTAAGCATATGCTCTAGGGTTGAGCTACAATCTCAGCCTCTTCTCTTTTATTTTCAATAATTCTAAGAATTTACTCAGTCCTCACCCAGGTCTCTTCACAATAGCCTACCGTGTAAGGAAAGAGTGCACCGTTTATCCCGGGGACCTCAAGCGTGAGGCACCCAGACAGCTCTGTCTAAGGAAAGCAATTGTCAGTTGGTCTAACGCAGCTGTATGTTTTGATCCTCTGCTTTTCTTTCTTTGTAGTCTCTGTGTACATGGAGTGATTAGACAGAAAAAATTTAACTGATATTCCAGCTGCATATTTATGAACCTATGTAAAATCAAACAACAGGGGTTGGGGAGAACACTCAGCAGCCTCAGCTGTACAGGCCCCAGAACCCTGGGCACACCGTGCCAGCCCCTGAAACTGAGAGTGGTGGTGCATGCCTGTAATCCCAGCACTCAGGAGGCTGAAAACAGGGGGACCACTATGAATGACAGCTGGGGTAGTGAGACCCTGAAATAAATAAATAAATAAATAAATAAATAAATAAACCAATGCAGGATGCCATCTAGGAGGAAAAAACTCTTCAAACTTGATAATATTTTGTTTCTGTTATTAAAAATAAAACTTGAAATGAATATGACCACGTGTTAATATGTGTTTATCTGGGTGTGGGTATGTAGGATTTAACATGCTGATCTATGTACTTTTCCAAATTTAAACAAGCTTTTTCTAAGCACAAAGAAAAATGCCACAAAGTTAGTGTTTACGTTACTACGCCGAGGAGTCCACACACACACAGCATATTTAGGATGTTGTTCTCCTATTTGTTTTGGCTTATTTTCCTGGTAAAGAGGAGGGATATGTTTAATTGCTAATTACAAAAAAAAAAAAAAAAAAAAGATCCTTTCACCATCCAAGTCCACAGTAGTTTTTTTGCAAGAACTATGAAGTCCCTTTCAGAATGTATCCCCAGGGAAGGGCTCAGCTGCCACTGTCCCGTCTCAAAGGTGCTGGAACCTTCAACCACACCTAACACACAGAGCCCAGTGAGCTGCACCGCACGCTCTGCCACCACCCCGACCACAGAAGAATGCAGGGGAAATCTCGTCTTCCAAAAGGCCTCACCAACATTTTATGCCAAGTTAAGATTTAATTTGAGTAATTTAATGTTTGGACATACATCCAACAGGGCATGAATTTTTATCTAGAAGAACCTGTTTCCAAAGTCAACAGATTATAGTTTGTGCATAGCACAGCTTTCGATGTGTAAATGACACCCAGCTTTTTAATAGGACCACAGATATTTTCAAGCTGAATGCAAATTTCCTCCCTCAGTGAGGTCTAGCGACATACAGAGTGGCCACATTCTGGGGTTCAGACATTTATTTCAGCTGCTAAGGTAATGCACACATATGCAGGTACACACACATATGCACACACACTCACACACACACACACACACGCGCGCACGCGCGCGCACTGCACATGGAGCAGTAACAGAAATTCCAACTGTGTTACACAATACCTTCTTGTCTGTCCCTTTTGAAGAGGCCAGGATCAGAGAATCTCAACATCGTTCCCCTTCCCCAACATGGCAAGTTGGAAGTCACCCTGCTGACGGGGAGAAACACTTCCACAGCAATTTCCCTAGTGAAAGGTCTAAAACACCATCACTTGTTCCGTCCTGGGGAGAATATGCGACAGTGCACAAGAACAGAAGCAGAGCTGCTCCTCAGTGCCTTCACAGGTCAGCTTCATGGAGCCTTTCCTCTGTGCCTGACAGAACCCTAGACGCTTTATTTTTTTTTATTTATTTTTATTACATTTATTTATTGTGTGTGTGGCCAGCTCAGCCCACCAGGGGGCGGGGCTGGCTGGCATGTGGTGCTGGGGGATCGAACCGCGGTCCCTGTGCTTTTGCCAAGCTTGCTTCAAGTAGGTGCTTTAGACCACTGAGCCATCTCTCCAGCCCCTAGACGCTTTATTATGTGCAAACCTCAGAGAAAACTTTAAGGCAGATACCAGTGTCACCCCCATTTTACAAATGAGAAAACCAAGGCAGAGGGGCCAGGGAGATGGCTTGGTAGAATAAGTGCTTCCCTGGCAAACACAAGGGTCTGAGTTCAATCCCCGGTTCCGCCAAAAAACAAAAAACAAAAAAGAAAGAAAACCAAGGCAGAGAGGTTGAGGCACTCAGCAAAAGTCACGGAACTATAATCTCACAGACCAGGATGTGGATCTCGGTAACTGGGTGCTTACGCACAGCATGGTTTGAGAGCTCATTATTTGAATAAGATGGGATTAGTCATCTAGTGAATTTATCCAGAAAAGTATTTGTGGGGCCACTGCTGAAAAAGTCTTAGAAGAAGCAGCAGAAAGAGGGCTGAGAAAGACTAACTAACTTTTTTTTTTTTCTTTTTTTGGCAGAACCGGGGATTGAACTCAGATCCTTGTGCTTGCCAGGGAAGCGCTTATTCCACTGAGCCATCTCCCCGGCCCAGGGCTGAGAAAGAGATGTGTTTTCTGCCTCTAACTTGAAAAATAAAATCAAAGTTAATTTTATGAACGTAATGCACATTTGAGCCCTGCTTTGGACGTCATGGTGCTCAAAAGCTATTTGCTGGCTTAGCCGTCACTCAGTTCCATCTGCTAAAATACAAATTATTCCTGGTGTTTCCTGGGGCACTACCCTAGTAGGACTGAACGCACTTACATCTTCGAAGCCACCCTCTGCAGAAGCAAAGTCTTCAGGTAAGAGGCAACTTGGTAACAGCCCCAGTGCCTGTATTTAAGGGCTCCTTCCCAGGACCTTGGCCCCACATCCGGATCTGAGCAGGGAGCGCTTCCAAAGCCAGATTCTTACACCCCATTAGCTTTCAGGGCTTCACGCTGGCTCCAGGGATGCAGCCTGCCAGGATTTATGGGAACTGCGGCAGGAGCTGGACAAAGGGACAGGAGTAGGCATCAAATCTCTCTGCAGCCCTGAGTCCCCAGGCGGTGTCCCGGGAAACTCTGGGACACACCTGGGTCATCTCCACTACCTCCCCCACCCCTTCCCCATGGCTGATTATTCCAGCACATCAATCCTCTCTGGGTTTTCATTAGCACCAGTTGGCCCACTTCAGGCTGGACTTGGCTGCTCTTTTTCCAGGATTTTATTTCCACTTACTAAATTGTAAGTAGTACGCGATAAGATGGAAATTTATGGATGCAGGAGACTGGAAAAGCTGGGGAGTAGGAAGGAGAAGAGGAGCATGCTGGAGTCAAAGTGAGTCAGGCTCTAATTCTTTACTTTGGGAAACAGACAGTTTTGGTCTGAAGGCATCTCTATTAGGTATGTGAGCTTGGCTGAGAGATTTGCCACCAAGAGCCTCAGTTTACATACCTGTAAAATGGGGCTAAGGATGCTTTTTCTCAAAGCTGAGGTCAGGGTGAATGAGACATCTAAAAACAACTGGTACAACCTCTGCTTGTGGCCCACACTCTGCAGACAATAACTATTATTATAATTTTTTTTTGGCAGAACCAGGAATTGAACTCAGGCCCATGTGCTTGCCAGGGAAGCGCTTATTCCACTGAGCCATCTCCCTGGCCCCAATAACTATTATTTAGAAAAGCAGAATGAAAAAACTGGAGGGCAGCAGCCAGTTTCCTCTATTGTTTTTTTTCAGTTTAGTTAAAATCATGTATAAAGGTCAGTGAGGTAGCTCAGAGGACTAAACACCTGCCCAGGGAAGCGCAGGGACCAAGGTTCGATTCCTAGCACCACAGGCCATTCAGGCCCCACCCTGGGCATGCTGAGCCAGCCACTGAGTATGAGCATGGCAGCGCATGCCTGTAATCCCGTGCTGGGGAGGCTGAAAACAGGAAGATCACTCTGAATCCGAGCTGCGTAGCGAGACCTTGTACCAAATGCATAAATATATAAGTACATAAATAAATAAAAATAAAATCAT
>NW_004524655.1:778050-810230 GCF_000260255.1 Octodon degus
TCAACCTTTTCCACAGCTGCATGATATTTCACCACTCTTATTACCAGCATCCATTTGACCAGCTTCCCATGAAACTCCATTGAGTTACTTTCAAATTTTTGCACTTATTACAGCCCTGCATAGAACAGCCTGAGATGTACATAACTTTGCAAATGAATGACCACATCTGCAGGATAGACACCCAGGAGCAGAAATGCAATGTCAAGGGGCAGTGCGCTCTCTGTCTTCATGGCTGTACCACGTCACACCCATGGGGCACCAGGAATGCCTGTTTCGCCATGCCCTGCCTGGTACTTTGTGTACACTAAATACTTTTATCTGTCCTGTCTTCTTAGCAAGTACTGAGCTGGCTTTGGCTATATCAGTGGATTATAAAATAGGGTCCAGGAGCCAGTGAGATGGCTCAGTAGAATAAGTGCTTGCCTAGCAAGCACAAGGACCTGAGTTCAATCCCTGGTTCCGAAAAAAAAAAAAAAAAAAAGTCTGGCTGCTCGCTACTCCTTCCAGAAGGCCAGCAGACTTAAAGAGTGTGTTGCTCTTGAAGATGAGCTGTGAGGTTCTACCTGGGATTCTTCCTGGCAGTGGATCCACGCAGTCCAGCCTGGGTCCCCAGGAAGCCTAGCCCTGCATTGTGCCTGGCTCTGGAACGCCAGCCTTTTCTCTCTGATTTGAATTGGATTCTGTGCTCAAGGCCTGGGAGGAAGTGACCTCTGATTATTCGGAAGCTTTGGAAGGCGGACAGGGTGGAGGGTCCTGGGGTGGCCCAATAGTTGGATGTTAATACTCTCATCACTCTGGAAAAGGGCTAGGAGTGTAGGGTTTCTCCCCTCTTTGTCAAACCAAAGCAGTGAGCCTGGTAGAAGATAGATGATGGTGGCTCTGAACAGCACATTACGGAACATGAAGCTTTTCATTCACGCTGTATTTATGGGTTAATATTTACTTAATACATTTAACAATGGATGAACAGCTATTGAGAAGGGGAGCCCCGGAGGGCTTAGAGGAGGGTGGATAAAAATTTGTGATGGGGAAGGTGGTGAGGTGGTCTCACAAGGATTTTGATCTTGTGTGGTTTGTCTGCCTTCTTGAGACTCCTGGCTAGGGTTACTTTTGAGCTCCCAGAACAGAGATGAGAACAGGCCGACGTGGGGTGAAAACACACAGCACAGAATGGTGGTAATGGGCCTTTTGCCCAAGCCTAAGGCACAGCACCGAAAACTGGGCTTTTTGATCTCTGGCCTCCTCCCTGCCCCCTGGCCCATACACCAGGCCCCGGGGAGTTTGCTAACGAAATGCAGGAGTCCCTCCTGCGGCTCTGAGACTCTTTCAGGGTTCCACTAGGCCCACATGATTGGTTTTTAGCTACATTTGTGGGAATTAAGAAAACTAAGTGCTGAGCCACTCAGTGAGGAGCTCATAGAAGAAAGGAGAAAGAAAAGAGAAAAAGTACAATGAAAGAAGTTTGCTTGGAGGGAGGGTGTGAAATAGTGTAAATAAAGTAAGAAAAAGACACCTTAAAGGAGGTCGATCGTGAGCGCTGGCAAAGGTGGCAAGAAAGATGCAGAAAACTAAAACTGGGCAGAAAAAAAAAAGTGGGAAAGGAGGGAGTCCGAAGGAAAATGAGGAGGAAGGAAAAAGGGAGGAGAAGAAGGCAAATAGGAGGACAAGGGAGGTAGGACACGGGCTGGGGTGGGTGCCACACAGGGGAGAAAAAGGAAAGAAGACAAACAAGAAAGTAAGAGAAAAAGAAAAGCCAAATGATGAGATGCAAAGTCAAGTCAAGGGAGCTTTCTGCTTGTTAATGTTTCCGAACTTCTTTCCCAGGACCGCTGCCTGGCAAATTTGTGGCAGCCCCAACATCCAACCTATTAAGGGAGCTGTGGCTGCAGGCATTAGAAGCGTTTTCTATGAGACCTCATTCGGTCTGCCATGGCGGCCCCGAGGTCCTAGCTACACTGCACAAGACCTGAGGCTGGGATGCTCAGAGGCTTGGCCTGGCCCTTCTTCCGTCCCACTGGCACTGGCTAGGCTACCGGGTTAGGGACACGGAGCCCCAGCCCTGGTCACCACCCTCCTTCCCTGCCAATGAAACTATTGAGACCGAGCACCGAGGCTGTCCAGCCTAGGAAAGGAGCCGGGAAGCCAGAGCCTGCTCAGGAAGGCAGTCTGGAGACCTACAACGCTCCCGCCTAGAGCGGCCGGATTTATCTATGACCAATCTATGACATTAAAGAAAAACTGTAGTATACACATTTGGATTCCTTCTGTGCCTTCAGCTTCCGAGGTCCGATGTTATAAAATCCAGGGTCCTGGCAAAAGGGCCCCACCTCACCCTTTAGAGGCACCAGAGCTCCCTAAAGTCCCCTACACTGTAGTAAATAATCGCGTGGAAGTTGGCCAAGAATAACTAGAAAATAAACACTGCTGGAAGGCCCGGGGCGCAGACCGCGGGATCCCTCCCGGCCCCACCTGGCTCTGGGTGCGCCCCAGCTCCGCGCGGCCAGCCAGCCGGTAACCCTAGAACTGTGACTGCTCAAAACAGGGGAAGCTGCTGGCTTTTGTCCCTGCTGCCTTTGCTAGGAGGAAAACTGTTGCATTAAAGGATCTCTGCAAGCCAAACCACTTCAAACCCCATCGGCAGCAAAAACAAACGCGGGGGAGAGAAAGTTTTCTTTTTTAAGCTCAGCCGTTTTCCGGAGAAAACCAGAGATCTTCCGCGCTTCTTTGCACCGGCTCCGCGCACGCCCGGCTGTGCCTGAGCGCCGTAGCCACTGGCGCATCCTTAACTGCGTGAACGTGGCGAAGTGTTATGGGTGCCAACGCGCGTGCAGATACATGTGTGTGCGCAAAGACGATTTTTGCCTACACGTAATTGTGTGTAAACTCCGCCACTCTGGAAATGTAAACAACACGCGCCAGTGGTTCTTGAGTGCAAATAATTCTGGGCCCACGTGCCCACGCGACTTGGGGTTCGCAAGTACCTCTACGTGCGTGCAATTCTGTGGGGAAATTGTTCCGCGTGCAAAAGATCTGGTGCGCGCCTCAAAGATTCTGCTACCGCGAGTAACTGCGTGTGGGTATGTTGATGGCTTCAGACAGCTGAGGAAAGGGCCCAGCAATCCTCTCTCTTCGGGGAGCTGCTGAGTGCTCGGCTGCTGCGCTGGCTGAGTCCCCGGAAGCAGCGCAAGCGTTGCTTCCTTTCCACCCCTGCGCAGAAGAGAAAGCA
This sequence comes from Octodon degus, assembly GCF_000260255.1. Lineage (NCBI taxonomy): Eukaryota > Metazoa > Chordata > Mammalia > Rodentia > Octodontidae > Octodon > Octodon degus. The sequence goes on from NW_004524655.1 coordinate 781,277, forward strand.
GAAATCGGAAGGCGGGAGTGATTTCGGGTGCTGTCGGCCTCCTCCAAGCTTTGTACACCGTGAGGTCCTGCGCATTCTTGCCACGGGTCTCTCGGCACAGCCCTGCGCCGCGCTCAAACACAAACTCCCCCCGCGGCGTGTGATCTCGGTGCCTGCAGGCTTCTAGCTGTCTTTCCAGAGTGACCGGCCCCTACCCCTGATTTCCCAGAGCTTAGGAGCCTCCAGGAACCTCCCCTCCAAGAGAAATCGAAAGTTCTTGTCTTTTGTCAGCCGCTGCGTCGGCGCTGCGAAACTGCAGTCCATAACCGCAGAGAGAAAGGTGGGCTAGGAGACGGTGTGCCCCCCGCGGGCACTAAAGTGGGGAAACGTCCGGCTACGGCAGCGGACCTCTCCCAGCGCGCACACGTGTGCCCAGAATTATAATACAATATAACACATCGTAATATCGGGTATTATACCGCGTTTACCTTCCATTAGGATGTGGATGTTGTGTTAGGCTGTGCTTATGTGTTTGTTACGATGTGCTGCTACACTGTAGCTCCCCACCCCACCACCACGTGCCCCGCGCCTTCTCGCTCTCTTCCTGCTCCGGGCAGGCTCGTTTCTCTCAGTCGGCTCCCAGGCCAGTACAGGGAAAGAATGGCCCTGGCTGCAAAAGTCACCCAGCTAGAAAGGGGCAGGGCTTGGATTGGAACCCACAGCCTCAGGACTGGCCTAGAGGTGAAAATCACACATCCACCCACCCAGACCTCTGGACAGGAAGGTATCCTACACCACACGCTGCTGTTTCTGGAATAGCCCAACAATATACATTTATTTTATTACATTCTCCCCATGTGGCTGAGGAGAGCCGCTGCCAGCCCCGCCGGCATTCTGCAGCCCACTGGCTGAGAGCTCAAGGCAGCCTGGGCTCCTGCTCCCGGGTAGGAGGACAGCCTGGGTCTCCATCCAGGCTTGCCTCTCCTCACAGCCAGGAGGATCACTTTGTTATCACCACTGGAGGAAAACCAGGTTCAGAGATGCTAAACTGTCCGACATCACACAGCAAAGGCGAAAGAGGCTTCTTCAGTTCTGGGATTCAGATTCCAAAAGCTACATTCATTCCTGCACCCTGTGTCCCCTCTTAATTAGAGTAGGAGAGTCAGGGCTCATGACCAACCGACCGACCGGGCTCCAGCTTCCGGTGAAAGCCTTCGGAGTGGTGGGGCATCCTTAGGATGCATGAAAGTGCTGGACCTCCTCTCTCTCCAGGTAGAGAGGGCTCATCCAGGGTCGTCTCCGACCCAAGGTGGCGGCTCAGGGCCCCACCTGTAACCTGGCTGCACAGGCTGGACCTTTCCCATAGCCCAAGCTTCACTACTCTCTGCTCTCCTGAAGAGGAAACATGACAGGCTGGAGCATTCTGATCACAACCACAGTACACAGTTAAGCCCCTTGCTAGCTGAAAAAGTCAGGGGCCACTGCGCCCCAAAGGCATCTCTGACAACTGGATGCTAATAACCAAATGCAGCCCTGGAGGAGCTTCCAGGAAGGGAATGGGTCTCCTCACAGACTCCTTGCCCCTACACTGACTAAACAAGGGACTAAAGACCCAGGTCAGCAGGATTATTCCAACTCCTGCCCCAGTTAAGCATTCGGATTCTTTCCTAAATACCCATGTTCCTCGGGAAATTTCCAGGCCAAATTCACTGGCATATGTTTGTGTCGAGCCAGCCTTGATTTTTTTGAGCTCCATCTGACATAGGTTAAACTATTGAGAAAAGCCCTCTTCCCTGCCTGGACCGCTGAGGAAATGAAAATTAGAAATTGATGCCTGTTGGTGAAATCAGTACCCAAGGGCAGTAAGACCCGACAAGTTGCTCTTGAATTGAAAATGTGGGCAAAATCATCCTAAATTCTCATCTACTCTGCTGTTGCCTGATGACCCTGGCTCGCTTTGAGGAACAACAGTCGTTAAGTGCAGGGAACAGAGCTCAAACAGAAAGCGGTCCACGGCTTTCTGGTTTTTTTGTTTGTTTTTGTTGCCTCTTGAGGTAAAACTTGTGCATCTATACTTTTCCTGAGAGAATGGAGATGAAAGAAACTAGATGATTACCTGGAAATGTTGGTCAGGCATGTCCTGTCCCTCAGACACTGTGTGGTTAGGATACTAGGGATTATTTAGAGACCCTGTGCCTGGACACCTGAAGGGGTTGTTTTATTTTTCTGCTCTGGTGTATACATGGGGGGCTGCCTGGGGACCTCCATTTGGAAAACCCGGTAGGCACCTTTAGAGCTCTAACTCAGGCTATGAAAGCACCTCAAAGTCCCACATAGATTTTGGAGGAGGCCAAGGACGATTGCTGCCCCGATCACCTCAGCCAACAAAATAGCCTCCCTTTCCTATCTGGCTCTCAGCCTGGAGAATTGGGAAATTTGGTCAGGGGAAAACTCCAGAAGCATCTAGAACATTTCAGAGGGTGGAAGCCTTGGGCGTCAGACCTGGAGAACTCACTTGTGCTGACAGAATCTGCAGAATGATCCTGGCAAGAGTGGGCTTTGACTGCTGGGAAAATCCAGAAAATTCTAGATAATTCAGTTGAATATATCAGTCATTGGCAATTTTGCCTGGGTCACCAATTCAAGCCACCAGAATGAATTTTAGTTTAACGGAGGTTTTTCATTTTGTTTTAATTCAAAATGCTCCCCTCGAGTCAGGAATTGAGGAGGGCCACACTAGATCTACCCTTCCAGGTGGTGATCTCTCATCTGTCTCGGTGGTCACTTGCTTTCGCTCCCACGGGGGCCCCAGAGTATGCTCCTGGGGGCTTGGAGGGAGGGTCTCAGGGAGCTTGGAGCTCAGATCCGCCTGTGGCACCCAGAGAAGATGATGTAAGTGTCGCTGACGAGCGCTAGCCGCGGAAAAACTCGACGACGCACAGGGTCCGCCCGCAGCGTGGGCCGCGGCGATTGCCTTCCACCCGGCAATCGGCCCAGACACGTTCAGAAATGTTATGCTGGACGCTTGCCCCAGAGGGGGACAGTGGCAGGCAGCAGCCGACCGAAGCTGGTCACAGGCTGCGCTGAGCAGCGGCCACAGAAGCGTCCTCCGCAGAGGAGAACGTCTCTACCTTTGCCTGTTTAGTTTGGTCCCCCCGCCCCCGCCCCGCGCACCACGTTTGTGTGCCTGCTGGCGACGGAGTCCAGTCTGCAGCCAGGCAACTGAATAAGGCACCCTATTGACTCCAACTCGGATCTCTCCCGCTGATCTGCAGGCTCCAAGTAGCCCAGACCATCATGGTCCCTGTTGGGAGCCCAGGGCCCAGCACAGAGGCTGAAGCTGACAGAATATTTATCGCATCAATGAATGAATCCAACAAAATCACGTTTTCAATCTTAACTTTATCACCGGACCCGTGAGACACGGAATGTCTCCCTCTGGCCTCGGGGCCCTCTGCCTCATAGGAGCGTGGTGTTTTGGGCCAACTCGGTCGTAATAGGTGATAACCTCAAAACATCTGACATTAATTGACCACCTATACTGTTCTATGATCTCCCGACAGCCATTGCGGGTGGTGGATATGTTTCTATCCCCATTTTACAGATGAGGTTTTGGAATTCCAAACGGAAGCTCCGACAGGCTACCTCAGCTAGTTCACTCAGGATTGGATGACTGTGAGAATCCCGAGCCGAGCTGGGGTAGTCGCAGGACCCTAGGAGTGGCCTCAATTTCGCCCAATTTAACAATTTCTACACACATCCTGCCAAAAGCACGAGCAACTTTAGCCCTCCTCTCTCCCATAGCCCTATATCCGAAGCCCAGGAGTGCAGCTACACCAAGCTGCGACCCTTGCAGGAGCCCGAAAGGCGCTTTGGACGCGCAGATCCGGGCTGGGACCCGGAACGTCTGGGCTTCTGCGTTCCCGCGCGCGCTTTTAGTGCGACAGGAAAGAGGTTTGCCAGCAAGGCTGCGAGAGAAAAGATTGCTTGAAATTCCTCAAACCCCTCACAACCTAATGTGTCCACAGGCAACCGGCAGAGAAGGTCCGGAGAAAGGTCACAACGAAGGCAGATGTGATGACCGACGTCAGGAGCGCATCCTCAGCGCCCCCGAGCCCATCAGCGACTTAACGCACCCGCGAATTGCGCGCTGCGCGCTGGCGCAAGTCGGGGACTCGCTGGCTAGGCTCTAGTCCCACAGGGTTTGGGCCGCCGAGTCCTAGTCAATGTAATGAATGGAGAGAGAAAACAAGGGGCGGGGAGGGGAGGGGAGGGGAGGGGAGGGGGCATCGTGATGAAGGTGAAATATCTGGGAAATAATACACCGAGAGAAGGAAGCAGGAACAACAGTTTATCAGCGCCCCGCCCCCACTGCCCGCATGTTTAAAACCCCTAAGTAATTTTAGATTGTGTCTTCAGTTAATATATCTCTCTCCCTTTCCCGCGGGCTGACAGGGAAGCGCCGTCGCTGCAAGATGTCTGTAGAAGAGAGTCTTTAAGAGTTTCCACATTGTTTAGCTACACAAACGTGTTTGTGGGTCTCAGGCCCTCCCCTCCCCCACCGCCTCCGAATCCCATTTCGCTTTATGACTCCAATTGTTTGAGGGTGCCCGCGCCACATAAATCCTGCTCGAGATTAATCTCCCTGCTCGCTCTGCGCTGGGCCCACTGACTTTTTTTTTTTTAAGTTCTTTAAAGGAGGGCGCTGGGCAGAGATTTATTAACAAGGAAAAATAGTTTATTTTTATAGCCGACCTCAGAAAGGTGGGGGTGGAAGCCGGCCAGGGAAGGGAGCCCTTTAGATGGGTAAACAGCTAGGAGGCAGAGAGAGAGAGAGAGAGAGCTCAGGGTGTTAGCCTGGGCTGGCGACCTGAACTTCTATCCTGGCTCAGCTACACTCAGTTGGGTTGTAGATGTCTAGGCAGGAGTTGGAGGAACACGAAGCCAACATTTGCTAGGTGTGCACGTGTGTGTGCTGGTTTGTGTGTGTATCTGCGCGCACGCGCACCTGTGCACGTGGTGTCCCCTGTCATCCTTGGGCCAAGGCAAGATCTCCTACGCTGACTTCTCCCACCCGGGCTGGCCGCTGGTTAGAGTGGAGCATCTGTACACAACTGCCTGGACCAGTGTCCAAGCCTTGAATGGATAGGATGCGCTTCTCACAGTTGTGTACGCTGGTGCACTTCGCTGGAGAATGTCCGAAGTCTCCAGCATCTTCCCTATGGGCAGCTCATCCAAAAGCTCAAAAACTGCACTAATTAAGGAAAGCGTGAGGTTGCCCTTTGCCTTTGCCGCGCTTGAGCATGCTGCCCAAGGCTTTTTGTTTCAGGCCAGCTCGGACTATTAAAGGCTAACACTAGCCAGAAGCTTTAATCCCGAAACCCATTAGAAGCCCATTTGTGTCCCATTTTGGATTCACAATACTCTCAGAGCTCTTTTAGAACATCGAGCCAAAAATCAAGAAGAATGGGTGATCCTTGCAGTCTCCAGCTAGCTGTTGGACCTTGAGCCAGTAGCCATACCTCTTTGGGCCTGTTTCCCTTCAAAATTTGGGGACACTTTGAGAGGTGTCTGTGTGTTTCTGTGTGTGTGTGTGTGTGTGTGTGTGTGTGTGTGTGCTGTTTTGAAGCCAACCACCTTGCGTATTGGTGGGGAAGAACACACACCCTGTGATGTTGCACACTGCACCCAGGTTAGCTCCTACAGCTCCCAGGTCTTAACCTTTGAGGCAAGCAGCTGAGGTTTTCAAAAGATGGGCTTGGGGCCAGGAAGATGGCTCAGTGCAATAAGTACATCCCTGGCAAGCACACGGGCCTGAGTTCAATCCCAGGTTCTGCCAAAAAAAAAAAAAAAAATCAAAAGATGGACTTTTTTGGAAGCAGAGAAGAAAGAAGCAGCTAAGTAGGTGACTTCGCAGTGTCACAGGACCCCTGCACAGGTGAAGGTCCTTTGCTCAAAGCCATGAGAAGCCACCTAACAATGATCTCCTCAAAGAGCCTGGCAAACTTTGGGTTCCGGGCTGCTTGAGCTGAGGCCAGGGCTCTTCCTCAGGCAGAGCAGGTGGGAGAGTTAGAGAAGTACGTTTCTCCTCTGATTAGTGCACCCTGGAGCAGCCAGAGACCCCTGGGCACGGTGATGGTATCCACAGTGGTATGCGCATCTGCTTGGAAGCCCGGGATGCCCAGGGTGAACTCTACATGCCAGCCTGGGCACCCAGAGAGAGGGGCATGGTGAAGCGGCCTCGTGCAGGAAGGAGATCCTGGGACTGAGAAGTTCCGGGAGTTTATTGGGGCTGCAGAGATTAAAGGCATAGGAGCAGCCCGCGACTTATGTCTGCGACCCCATTGGGATTACCAAGGATGAGGCTGCTGTCGCTCCTCCCGAGTATCCTTCCCTGAGCCTGAGGACATCTGCTGGAGATGAAGCCTGTGTTGCTCTGCTGGTTTGGCCCACTGGGGACTCTTACACTTCAATCAGTGGGGTTCTCTGCTGACTCTACTCAGGGCCACACTTTCCCCAAAATAAGGGCCTTTCTATTCTATAATGATCTTTCATCATTTTATAAAAACCCAATGATAAACTCTAATTTACTCTTAGAATTTTCCCCTCAGCTTAACCAGAGAGGTTGAGCAACCCACCCAGAAGTGCACAGCGCAGAAGAAGTTTCAGGAAAGGAGGCCAGTACTGAAATTCAGATCTTCAGGCTCTGCTATGCACAAGCAGCTTCACACAACAGGCTCACGCCCCTCCCCCCACTCCCAACCTCGCAAGGGACCCAAAAAGTCCGCTGGCGTCGCGTGGAACGAAGCGCATGCCACTTGGTCGCCTCAGCTCAAGTGGAGCAGGCAGTACAGGCTAGGATCCTGGGAAGTGACACGGCAGGGGCAGGCGGCAGGCGCACTTTTGCCGAAGCCTCGGAGTGCACGGCCGGCGGGTCAGCATCCCCTCATCTCTTGCGCTCCTGTCATCCCGCGCTGAGGCCCTCGCTCAACGGGGGGAGGTGTTACTACCCCCGGACGCCCCCAAATTCACTCCCGTCGCCGCTCATCCTTGCCTCCCAGGGTCGGTAAAACATCAGCCTTTCCGCCGGCCGTGGCAGCCTACAGCCCCGAGGCGCACCAAACGCGCCCCATCCCCGGCACCTGGACCTTACCTGGCTGCGAGGTGGACGAACCGGCACCGGAGCGTAAGCGCTGGCCCGCGCGCACAGGGGCGGACGCACAGCGCTCCAGAGTGTCCACTGGCTGCGGCGCGTTTCCGGTTGTAGCACCGGGCGCCCCCCAAGTGGGCCCGATAAGCTATCGGCCCCACCGGGGAGGGGCAGTCAGCGGCGGCCGGGGCACCTCGGCCGGCTCCCGGCTCCCAGCCCGGCTCCCTGCCAGCGGCGCTCGGGGCGGACAGCAGCGAGATGCCTGCCGGGGCGTTTCTGGTTACAATCACCTCACACACGGGCTCGCATTCCGCACCCCCATCTTTCCCGCTAAGTCTGAAGTCACACCTTCTGCCCGGCTGGGGAGCTGGGCTGGCGTGGGGGCGATGAGTGTGGGTCGGAGATTGTTAATCTATAGCGCTCCAGCAGGTCTGTAAAAAGAAATATTTTTGGTGGCCAGAAAAAAATGAACTTTCAGTAGGTATAACAGCCCCCCATCCCCCAAGACACCAGGAATTAAATTTTCTACCCAATTAACTAGGATGGTTGTGTGTGTTCCTGATTATTTTCTGGAAGGGCTGACACATAGAGCTGCTTCATGGACTGATTTGTTCTCTCTTAGAAGCAGCAGTGAAGGATTGGGAAAAGTTGACCTCGGCTCTTATGTACATAGCCTGGGAAAAAGGGATCCTGTAGTAGCTATTTATTGAGTGCTTATATGTTCTAACCTGTCAGAGAAGCCTGGGGAGTCAGGAACTGTTGTTTTCCCTTTTGGGGAGATGACCACAGGAGTCTTGACAGGTTGATGTCCCAGGTGTCTCAAACTGTAGGGACATCAGCCTCCAAGGGCTCTCTGAGGGTCTCACTCAGAGGCCTGGTGGGACCATGCTCAAAGCTAGTGGAAAGTCTTCCTTTGACAGTGAAGGAAAGGCCTGTCTTGGGGAGCGCTCCTCCAGCTGGCCACGGGGCGTGCGCTCTCGTGTTTGTGTGTGTGTGTGTGTGTGTGTGTGTGTGTGTGTGTGTGTGTAGCAGTGAGACCAAAAAAAAAAACAAAAAACAAAAAACAAAAAACAGCTTGGCACCCAGAGGTGGGTGAATCCCACACAGAGCCAACTCTCCACTTGCCCTGCGCATGAGAATGAGTCCAGGCAAGGTGAAGCCCTACAAAATGTCCCCAAGTTTCAGGAATAACTGTAGCCAAACCATTGGCATTTCCGTCCAGAGCCCAGACTCTCGAAGGCAAACGTTTAAGAAGCCCAACCACTCCTCTCCACCTCCCTGTCCACTGGTCCTGTTCCCCTGCTTGCCCAGGCCCAGGAGCCAGAGCCCTCAGCACTGCGCCTCTGGGTCACCGGCTCTGTGATACACCCCCCCACCCCCAGCAAATCCTCAGGCAATTAACCTCACCCACTTGCTCCCGACCAGCTTCCTTGAAATAAATGTGACAGACGTGAACCTAATGATCCACAGAGGAAGATCTATTTGCCCTGAGACTCCAGCACATGGCTCCCTCCACCCTGGGTCGCACAGGCAGCCCGACTTCAAAGGGCAGCCCGGTTGGTGATATTCGGGGTTTCCTGGCTTTCAGGAAACAAACAAACAATCAGCCGGGTTATTTGGGTAAGCGTAATAGCTCTGCTGAACACTAAACTTGATGATGATAATGATGAGGAGGAGGAGAAGGAGGAGGATATTTATTGGCAACACGTGGCAGGCCCTGGGCTGAAGTTTCCCACGTGCTTATTCTTTGCAGCAAACTCCCCACAGCAGACAATAGATCACCCCCACTGAACCTCTGTGGAAGCCTGAAGTCACTGGTCTCTCTCCCCAGAGCTGGCTGGTGTTGGAGCAAGACCTGAACTGGACCCACCGTACTTTAAAAAATAATAAGACCTTAAAAAAATGAATACAGGCGATAAAAAAAAAAAGTCAAGTGAGGAAAGAGTATGCAGTGAGCCCTGACCCGTATACCCCTCCTGTGCCCTCCCATCTGAACTGAAATCACAGCGTGTCGGGGCGTCTTCCTAATACCTGCAAGTGTGTAAATGTCTTGAGGCGTCCACGGAGCAGTTTTCTTTTCAATTGCAGAAGAGGCTCCTGGCCAAACAGCTCCGCTCTTTGCATTTTTATTATTCTGTTAATGTGACGTTAGGCTTTCCAAGTACGGGCTTTGAAAAAGGTGAGGGGAAAGGAGAGTCGGCCTAACAAAAAGAATCGGGCTTTTGGTGGGGCCGACTTCCCGGAACCGCAGGGGTAGCTTTTGCTCCGGGTCAGTGGGGCCGCCCAGAGACAAAAAGTGGGGTGGACAGGGAGGGAGCGAGAGCGCGCGAGAGATTGGAGAGGAGCGCGTATCAGGAAGCGCAGACATCTCTTGCATTCCACGGGGAGATAGCGGATGTCCCAGGAACACAACATGCTCATCCGCTCTTGGCTCGGGAGTGTCGCTGGACTCGCGTTTCCGAGCAGGGTTTCAAAGCCTTAAATGGTGTCAGTCTCGGAGCCGGGCAGGGCTGGACCCATCCCCCGTTGCGCATGGCGGGGCAGGGGCAGGCGAGCTGTAGTGGGGAGGGCTGAGTGACACAGGCTCGGTGGACAGCAGGAACCGCGGGACGGACGGGCCTGGCCTATTTCGGTCCTGGCCTTTCCTGTGGCCCTTCCTGGCCAGGGTGGGGTAGGGTCGAGGAACTGTCCGGCTCGCTGCATCTCGTGGCCCTGCGCATCCCAGCTTTGTTGTTTTTAAAAATTCCTTTTCATAGGTTCTGGTTTGTTCTCACGGAGAGAGTTTCTGAAATAGTTTGTGTATCTGGCTGTCACCCGAATGATGGACAGGTGGAAAGGGCCAGCCTGTCCCCAGGGCCTGAGCAGTCTGTCCCGAGAAGCCTGGGGGTGGGGCTTAGCTGGGCGCTGGGACCGAGGAGGTCCTCCTTGTTCGGAATCCCGAGGGCTTCTGTCTTCCCGCTCTGCGCTTCCACTCCATTACCTCGGCTCTCTGGGTGGCTCTTCCTTCCTACCCCTCTTGCGCTCTCTCCTTTGCCCCACTTCTTCCCCTCCCCCTCCTCTCCTCCCCTTCCCTCTTTACCACCAAAAGAAGCATTTAAAATTCTATACAGCCTGCCTTTCATCCCTTCTTCTTTCCACTCCTTCCTTCCTTCCTCCCTTCCTTCCTTCCTTCCTTCCTTCCTTCCTTCCTTCCTTCCTTCTTCCTTTCTCCCCCTCTGCCCCTTCCCCTCCCCATCATCCCCTCTCCTTTCATTTCCTCCCCCATCCCCTGCCCCTCTGGAGCCATCTATCCCCATTTCTCATCCCTCTTTTTTTTTCCCCTTCTCTTCTAGAAACTTTATTATTTAGAGGAGGAAAAATTCTAATGAGAAAGGCATGCCAAGTTTCTGAGGCCCCAGAATTCAAAGGTTTGGGTGAAAAAAACACCTTAACCAAATAGCAAGTCCCATTTACCATGTGGAGGAGGGGTGTAAATTGAAGCCATCTTACCAGAGGCGGTTTGAAGTTTATTTTAAAGGTTTGCCCATGCTTTTTCTTCTAGAAAAAAAAAAAAAAACTTTAAGAAGTAATCAGATATATGAGCAAATACTTTATAAAGAAGAATGTCCATGGCAGTGAATTATATAATGAGTTAAGAACTTAGATGTCATAAAGTAGGAGATTATTAAAATGGTGTTTTAACTAGAGGCGGAATATTATGCAGCCATTAAAAATCCGATCTTAAACAAGAAAAGTAGACAAAAAGTAGTATGTACTTTTATGATTCTGTTTTTTTGTATGTATGAGTTGTGTGCGTGGCACACAGTTTAACAACATAATGCGTGTACAATAAGACCTTGGGAAGTGGAAAGATGGTTTTCCAGGGCTTATATCTTTTGATCTCTTTCACTCGAATCTTCGATGGGATAACATTATAGTGGTTTATTATGTTGTTCTTTTCCTACTTCTGTGTATGTTTGACAGAGCTGCACAAAGAAATGTTTTCTGGATACAGAGTTAAGAACTGCTCTCTGGTCAGTGTGGTTAGTGAGGAAGCCTACTGGAGCTCCTCCCCCTTGGGGGCTCTCTGGCCCTTTCTTTGCCCTTGCAGCCAGGATTCTAGATTCTGGCTCCTGAGTCAGGGTTACACCAGCAAGTCCACCTCACTCATGGGGTCCCGGGGGAGGAGGGAGAGCTGGCTCAGGCCTCCTCTTCTGACAAACAGCAGAGGGTTCTGTGTGGAGCCTGCTACCTCCCTCTGCTGGTTTGGCACAGGAAAGTGGAGCTCACGCAGAGACCAGCAGTGCAGGCACCCGAGCCAGGGGCTGCCGGGCCTGGGGGACGTTTGACAGCTCTTAGGAATGAACAAATCTAGCAGAGTGAGAAGGAAAATGACCAAATGAGCATCATATGGGCTGGGGAGGGGCCTGGGACCTACTGTTGACTTGAGAGGGGGGAAAGGAAAGAGGTTAAGAATTGTTTACACCGGGACACAGGTCTGTGGGCTCAGCCCCCAGGAGGGCAGCCCCAACACCCCAAGGAGCTACCCTGGCTCCTCCAAGGCCTGGGACCAGCAGGTACCAACGCCTGCTCACCAGGAAACTGTGCAGTTAACGGACTGGCTTTGTGCCAAGTGGCCTCACCTTCCTCTACTACAAATCGCAGTCTTATTTATTTACTTTCTTATTTATTGCAGCACAGGGGATTGAATCCAAGACCTCTACACTGAGCTACACATGCAGCCATTTTGAATATTTATTTTATTTTATTTTGAGAGTGGGCCTTACTAAGTCCCTAAGTTGCCCGGGTGGAACGTGTACTTGCAATCCTCCTGCCTCAGCCTCCTGGGATGCTGGGATTCCAGGTGCACCCACCAGGCCTGGCTCAGTGTTGCTCCAATGTGCTTCCCTGTCAGCCTGGCCTATAAATATCCATTTGCCTGCCCCATTCAACCCCATTTAATCAGGAATCTAACTTTCTTTCAGTGCTGGAGCTGGAACCCCTTGTGTGCCTCGCAGTCACACACGTACATTGCCAGCGGCGCCCTGCGGATGTGGTTGCTACTCAGGCCTGGAAGCCACCAGAACACAAAGGGCCGAGCGTGTGTAGCTGTGTGGCTGTAACAGTGTTCATCCCGGCGAGCCAGGCCAGCCTAGGGCAGCGCTCGCCGCGCGCTGCTTGCGGGTTCCACGGCTCAGCTCCCTGGGGACAGCAGGGGCTGTGTGTCAGGGCTGGCATTTATAAGACGTCACAGAGCCGTGCACTTGAACTGCATTTGAGTGCTTCAAGGTCATCTGCAGGACCTTCCAAGGTGAATGTCCTTATTATGCCAGTTTGACAGCTGAGGAAGCAAAAGCCAAGAGAAATTCCCTTTCAGGGTGGCAGGACTGGACCCTAATTCCTTACTTTTTCCTACCGTGTGTATTGTTGTTGCTTTGCTGTTTGCTAGAGTACAGGCCATGGCCCCCAGCGTCTTGCCCACGGGTGAAGCTGGGCGAGTGCTGCACACTGAGCGCCACCCCGCCCAAGTCTTTACTTGTATTTATTTGTTTTTAGACAGGGTCTCACTATAGAATCCAGGCTGGCCTTGAACTCGATATGCAGTCCAGGCTGAGCGATCCTCCTGCCTCAGCTTCCCAAGTGCTGGGAGTATAGGCAAACACCACCATGCCAGGCTCAGGCTTCTTTACTTCTAAGAGTTCCAGGAAGGGGTGTGTGTGTGTGTGTGTGTGTGTGTGTGTGTGTGTGTGAAGGCTGTTTTCAGTGACAAGCCCAGAACTCTAACTGTCCTCCAGTATAGCTAGATATTTTTACACTTTACATATCTGCTGATCTGGACCTGCTGTCAGGTTTCTGAGTTTTGTTCTGTTTTGTTTTTGTTTTCTTTTTTTGTTTTTTGGCAGAACCGGGGATTGAACTCAGGCCCTTGCGCTTGCCAGACAAGCACTTATTCTGCTGAGCCATCTCCCCGGCCCCTGTTCTCAGGTTTCTGAAGGGCAGAGATGGTGCAGAACAAGAACCAGGCTTTCTGGATGCCAGGCTTTGATTTCTGTGGGCTCATCCCTTCCCTAGTTTATCCACCTGGGAAGTAGGGGCAGGGACCTGAGCAAGGTCTGGGGAGGGTCAAACGGGAGGCTCCGGCTGGGAACCACGAGGGAAGGAGAAGAGAAGCAAGCGCCAGGAGACTGCGAGTCTGATCCCAGAGCCAGCGCCAGCTCCCTGCCCCGCTCCACTCACCCCTGTCGCCTTTATTCCACAGCTAAGCCGCACTTCTGGTCCTGAACCCCATTTCCATGAGCTTCCAGCTCGGACGCCCCATTGCCTCAGAATCCCAGTTCTTATTGCGATACAAATGTAAGATTTGGGTCACCAAAGCTCTAAAGAGCACCTGGACTTTAGAAAGCTTTTCCAGGTCTCTGAGCAGGGAAAATCAGCCTCCCTGAGAAAACAAATTCTCCTCTCACTGTCAGTGCGGGTTATCAATCGGAATTCTCATGACTTTGGGGCCGACAATTTTAACAACCACTTAAGTCTCACCCTGCGCCTTTTATCTGAGTGCTACACAAACATTATTAAACACACAGACTGAGGCCGAGGCAAAAGCAGAAGACCCGGCCGGGGGCTGCCCGCAGCGGCCGCCTCCCACCCGCCCAGGCAGAGCTAATCAATGCCTGGCAAGGCTTAGAATTAATAAGTCTGGACTCCTGCACTTTTGACCTAACTGTTAGATAACAATTCCTTTAGCCAGGCCGTGGGTTATTAGGCATGAAGAGTCAATTTGATAAATAGATGACATTTTATTTATCTAACTTTCTGGAGGACTGGTGTTTATTTTAAAAGAGAGGAATGTAATTTATAAATAATTTATTTGCTCAGGAATGAGGTAAAATGTGGAATCTTTATGGGTAGAGAAAGAAAAGCTGAAAAGGGCTCCTTACAGCATTGATGGGAAAATTTTTTCAGAAAATTGTGACTCACTAGACCTGGGTTTTTCTCATTCTTTCAGTTTCCTGATGCCCGGCTTGCATGTGAGCTCAGTTGTTTAAAGCACCTGCTTGGGCAAACTCAGTTAGGCACAGGGGACCACGGTTCGAGCCCCAGCTCCACAAGCCACACCAGACCCGCCCTTAAGACAGCCTGAACCAGCCAAAAATAATCCTTCTCAATCTCCTGATGCCTCACTCAGCCATATTTTGATCCACTATTCCGGTATCTCACGGTCAGAAACGCCTTTACTATGTGTCTCAGAGCAGTTGTGGTTCGGTACCAATTTGTTTTTTTGTTTAATTTTTATTTATTTATGTGTGTGTGTGTGTGTGTGTGTGTGTGTGTGTGGCCAGCTCAGCCCACCAGGGGGCGGGGCTGGCTGGCATGTGGTGCTGGGGGATTGAACCGCGGTCCCTGTGCTTTGCTAAGCTTGTTCTAAGTAGGTGCTTTAGACCACTGAGCCATCTCACCAGCCCCCAATTTGTTTTTCTTCAAAGGTAGAAAACATCAAGCCATCCAAAATTTCAGGTAAATTAAATACAGAATTATACATTGCAAGGAACAAAAAAGGTCATACGGTCATGCTGAAAGAACGAAAGACGTCATACAGTCACGCATGCCTCCTCAGCTTACGACCGCACACAACAGCTCAAGCTCAGGAGAGGCCCATGGACTTACCGGCAGGTAGTGGATTAAGGAAATGTGCTATTGGAGTACTACTCTGCCACAAAGAAGGGTGAGCTCGACTCATCTGTAGGAAGACGGGTGCCCATTGAGACCATGATAGTAAGTGAGATAAATCAGACCCACAGGCTTATCTGAGAAGAGAAGTCCTAAGTGCAAGTAAGAGCAAAAACAAAAGGCAACAGTACAAAGAGGAGTGACAGATCTTTCTCAAGTGGGAAAGGGATTAAGAGAAGAGGAGAGGGAAGAGGGAGGGGAGGGAAAGGAGTTCAAAAGGAAATCGGGATGTGTTCTGTCCTTGGACGCCTCCCTGAGGAATGTAAGCATTGTGTGCTGCAAACATGCCTGGGAAAAAATTGAAAGACGTGTTCAAAGTTTTTTCAGTTTGTTTGTACTTTTTAGGGAAGGATCTACAGGGTGTTCAGGGTCTCACTACTAGATCACACTTATAGTGATCTGCCTGTTTACAGCCTCCCAAGAGCTGGGATTATAGGTGGGCACCACCACACCCAGTCTCAATTGCCATCTCAGCACACCCCAGGAGCGGGACCGGCACAACAGACCCTGGGCTCGAACCCTTAGCTGCTGCACCTGCTTGCAAGCGCTTTAATCTGCTGAGCTACTTGGTCAGCCCCAGTATTTTTTTTTAAATAGACATCTGAAAAATGCAATGTGACATCCCTGAACTCTCCATCTGTCTGTCTGTTTCTCTCTCTCTCTCTCTCTCTCTCTCTCTCTCTCTCTCTCACACACACACACAAAAGCACACATACACACACACACACACACACACAACCATTAAGTTTTTAAAAAAGAATAGAAGTAGTGTGCTTGCATTTCTCCAGAATGTCCCCGTGTCCCACCTGAGTAACAAGCGCACACACCCCTGTACCCAGGGACACCATTTCCAGATGCAGCTGTGGATTTGCACAATTATATGTCTATAAGTGTTGTGGCTGCTGCAATTGTACTAGAAAAACATAAGATTGAGAAGCTTTATAGAACTTAATTCAGCACCCGCGAGGGGGAGGCAGGAGGAATGCTGAGAGTTCAAGGCCAGCCTGAAGTACATAGCGAGACCCTGTCTCAAGAACAATAAAATAGGGCTGGGGAGATAGCTCGCTGGTCTAAGCGATTGCCTGGCAAGTGCAAGGACCGGGGTTCAATCCCCAGCACCACATGCCATGCTGGCCCGAAACTGGGTGTGGTGGCGCACACCTGTAATCCCAGTGCTGGGGAGGCTGAGACAGGAGGATCACCAGGAGTCCGAGCTCTGCAGCCAGACTCTGTATCAAATAAATAAATAAAACATAAAACCCCCTAACAAAATAAATAAATAAGTTTTAAAATTTAATTTTATCTTGAGACATATTCTCGCTAAGCTGCCCAGACTGGCCTTAAACTCAATGACCCTCCTGCCTCAGCCTACCGAGCTGCTTGGCTCACAGGTAGACACCACTCTGCCTGCCTGCAAAGCCAGCAAATGCCCAACAGGGGGCGCTCAGCTAAAGGAGCCAGACTTAATCCCTACCGGGGAATATTGGACAACCATCAGCTGGAGGGAAAGAGGAAACCATTTAAGACACACTGCTCAGGAAACTGTTGAGGCCCGCAACAGTGGGTCTATTGTGAGCCACTTTGCAGAGAAATAGCAACAGCACCCAGCCTGTTGAAGCTGCTCCCACAGGTGCTGCTGGCTGCTTGGGCCGATGGTGGGAGGCAGCACTCTCACTCGGTAATTCTGTAACTTTGCAAATGCTCGGGTTTTTTTTTTTTCTAAATTCGTGTATTTCGTACAGGGTTTCACTACACAGCTCGGACTCATAGTGATCCTCCTGTGTCCAGCCTCCCCAGTGCTGGGATTACAGGCATGTGCCATTGGTCACCAGTTCAGCACGCCCCAGGGCCGAGGCCTTCGCAACATGCGAGACCGAGGATTGAACCCTGATCCCTGCGCTTGCCAGAGCAGGTGCTTTGTCCACTGAGCTATCTCACCGGCACTTAAATTTGTTGTTAAAACCTCATTCCAGGGGGCTGGGGAGATGGTTCAGTAGAATAACCACTTGCCTGGCAAGGGCCTAAATTCAATCCCCAGTTCAAAAAAAACCCCCACAAAAACCACCTCGTTCCAGCTTAGTGCTGCATACCTACTCAGGAGGCTGAGGCAGGAGGATCAAAAATTGGTGGCCAGAATGTGCAACTTAGTGAGATCTTATCTCAAAAGAAATAAACAAACACAATGAAGAAAGGCCTGGTCGTGCAGCTCAGCAGTCCATTGAAAGCTCCCGCGTTCAATCCCTCACAGACTAAATAAATAAGTAGTAAATGGCACTGCCGCTGGTGAGAAAATATGGATCTTGCAAGAAGAAAGTTGAAAATAAAACCAGTGTTGGCTGTCTTTGGGTGGTGTGGTCGCGGGATACTTTCCTGCTGGTGCCCTTTCACACTTCGGCATTTTCTGCTATTTCTGAAATGGACATACAGCATATTCCTTTGTAGTTTTTTTTTTTAATAAGGAAGTAGAGAAGTAAGGATGTGACTTTCCCTTCATCCTTGCTCTTGGTGCCATGGATGCCTTTATATGCGGATTCAAGATCTCTGAAGTGGTCATTGTAAAATGACTTGGGGTGGTGGGCTTCGAGGCAACAGCTCATAAAAAAGTAGTTTATGGGGCTTGTGTGCGATGAGAAGGGTTTCCAGATGCACGGATGCCAGCGTTTGCAAAGACAGCTCGGGCACCTGTGCCCCCCCCCCAGTCCCCTGTCCCTTCCCCTCCTGACAGCGGAGATGCGCATGTGCGACTGATGGCCCCGTGTCCTGCACTCCTTCCGGGGAGCCTGAGAAGCCAGTGCTGCTGGGCACCATGCGGTGGGAAAATGGGGAGGGGTGAGATGTGACTGAGATCTCTTTTCAAGACACAGACGGTCACCTAGGACCAGGGAGAGAGTGCATGTCTTCCTTTGCAGCAATAATGATGACAAGGAGCCTCGCTCACTGCAGTCAGATACTTATTGGGCCAATCCCTTTATGTGCATGGTCTCTAACTGTGTATGCTTTTTTTTTTTTTTTTTTTTTGCAGAACTGGGGATTGAACTCAGATCCTTGCATTTGCCAGTCAAGCACTTATCCTACTGAACCATCTCCCTGGCCCCTAACTGTGTATGTTTTAACAAGGAATAAATGAGAGAATTCCTCTGGGCTAGTGGATGACCCTTGCAACTGACCATGGCTGCGCTCTGCACTGAGTCAGCATTAGAATCAATGTAAGATGTAACTGTGGTACACAAAACCCAGCTTCTGCCCTGCTGGGTTAACTCTGAGCTCTGTGCTCTATGCTGGCTCCCAGAGTTCCTAGGTTCCTGGTATTGCCTTCAAATAAACTGCTTGCCCTTCAAACCTTGTCACAGAATCTGTTTCTACAGACCCAGCCCGGTACATCTATGACATTCCTGACCTTGACACTTGTTTAAAAGCCTGCTTCTAGATTCTTTAATCTAGCAGTTAATTGGAAAGATTCTCACCCTGACTAACTATATATACTGATACCTGTGAACTAAGCTACTGCACTGCAGATGGTAATTTGTAATAGTGGTTTCATGTTGGGAGTGCCTGTCATTGTGGTATTCTGAATATGGGCAGCTTGTCATGACATGCCAGTTACTGCTAAGATGTCTCTCGGGTAGGTGGATGTTCAAGAAGAAGGGGGTGGTGAATGAAAGCAAGAGACAGGAAAAGGAATATTGTGGGACTGTCCTGATTCAAGGTTGTATATGGTGAGATTTTTGGATTTATGTGCAAACATGAGAAGCATAGAATTCTTTATCCTATTTTTAAAATATAATCTAATTTTTAAATGTTTTTTATCATATTATGTAGGGACTTAAAGTTCAACATATCCATACTTGATGAAAAATACCTGTTCCTTATTATCCCTAAGATGTTTGAAATGCAGTGAGATAGTGCGGTTAAACTTGATAGCCTAAATCGTTTGATAATAACAATAAGCTTGTCTTCTGGATGGTTAACAACCTAAGTTTGCAGACCAAAATTAGAGAAAAAGGAGGGCTACAAGGAAAGCCAACATTTTGGCCCTAGCCTTCTAAGGTCAATTAAGATTCAGGACATATGAGAACTTGTACTATAACGTCATGTACCTCGGTAGTGTCCCAAATTTTCCGATCAAGAAGATTATGGGACCAAAGAGGAAAGTGATCGATGACATAGAGTGTGCCTAAGGAGAGTCACATGGGGAGAAGACACTCTCTCAGGCTTTCACAGAGAGCACATTGGCCAAGCAATGGCCGTGACTCATCCACATGGCTGCACTGAGAAAGGTTCTACAATCTGAGGTACAGGATCTCAGGATAAATCCTGAGGGCATTTCACTGACCTTCTCAGACCAAAAAGCTACAACTCTTGTTGCATAGATCCTGCTTTACCTTGGTCTTAACCATCCAGTAGAAAAGTATGAAGATGAAATATAGGAAATAAAGCCATGCTGTTATGTTGAGCTGTGGGGGACTCAGGTCAGTAATTTCTGACATTGCCAGTTAAACAGAAGACTCAATGCTATTATGGGCTACTGGACTCTTTTAGAATATTTTGCTGAGTTTACACACCTATAATATTCAATAACGGAACTTAGAAAAAATGGGGTATACCAATGAATGTCCATTTTGTATCTGTGTATTCAAAGTGGTTAGGATAGATATATAGTTGCATTCTCTTAATGAATAGAATGATTTGTTCTAATGGTGTTTGTAAATAGGATCACAAGTCCGCATCTTGTACAGCAATTAACCACTAAGAAAAATATATGCAGTGTATTATTTGTTGAAACTGTACTTCCGATTTGATTTGAAACTGTCTCATTGCTATCTGTTTATCAATAAAACTTTGAAAAAAAAAAGCCTGCTTCTAAAAAAAAAAAAAAAAAAAAAAAGAATGTAGGGGCTGGGGACATGGCTCAGTAGGATAAGCGCTTGACTGGCAAATGCAAGGATCTGAGTTCAATCCCCGGTTCCGACAAAAAAAAATAAAAAATAAAAGCCTGCTTCTGTCTTGTCTTCTCTTGCATAGTAACTTCCTTCCACAAAGCATCTGATGAGTTGTGACTCTCATTTATATCTCTTGTACAATGCAGCTGCCCCAAGCCCATCATTCAGCCATCGTGACTACTGTCATGTGAGGTGTTTCCCCCACACAATTACTCTCGTTGCTGATGGGCCTTGGGGAAGTGATCAGATGGTCCCTAGAGCTCTGACATTATCAAGTCGATGAATCCACTCATGAGATCCTAACTGGGTGACTCTACTGGGTGACAGAGAGAGGAGGCCGGGTACCTTGGGTGAAGGCAGGGGTCATGGAGGCGTTATCTTGAGGACTGCACCATGGGCTCCCCATCTCCGTCCTCCCTGGCCTTCACCCTCCCCACTTCCTGGCTGCCATGAGGTGAGTGGCTCTGCCCCATGACACCAGCCTGCCATGCTGCTGCCTGGCCACAGACGACGGTAACAGAATCAGCTGGCCATGGACTGAGCTCTCAAAACCCATGAGCCAAAATAAATCTTTCCTCTTTTTTTTTTTTTTTTAATCTTTCCTCTTTTTATGGATGAGGACCTGAAGTGAAGCATCCCCCAAGCACATACAGCAAGCAAGGCACACAGCGCTGGTCCAAAGCTCCCCATCCCACTCTTCTCCTCTGCCTGGTCTGTGATTGTGCT
The DNA here is from genome assembly GCF_000260255.1 of Octodon degus. Taxonomy (NCBI): domain Eukaryota; kingdom Metazoa; phylum Chordata; class Mammalia; order Rodentia; family Octodontidae; genus Octodon; species Octodon degus. The sequence goes on from NW_004524655.1 coordinate 801,779, forward strand.
TTCCCTCCTTTCATAGGAAAACCTTCTATTGATAGATCACTTTATACTTTTTCTGGATAATAGCTCATGCAAAACCTCACACAACTCTGGGAGTATATCATCACGCTACTGTCATTTATAGGTAAGGCTTTGAGACCCACAGATTCAAGATGGCATGGTCAGTAAGAAGTCTTTCGACTTCTGGTCCAGTCCTGTGGCATCCCACAGCCATGCACGCAGAAGAGCTTTTCCAGATGTGCAGAAGCTAAATAAATCATGGGACTGGGCTGGAGGGTGCTCAACAGTGAGCACTTAGTGATCAGGCACGAGGCTCTGGGCTGTATCTCCAGCAGGACAAAAACATAAAAATAATTCATCGAGGCAGTGTCCAAGATGAAGCTGACTCAAATCACAACCGGAACTTAAAACAAGCTTGGAGAACTGTCCTGAGCCTTCCTACATCTTATGACAAAGGATTAGTAACCGGTTAGACCTGGGCTGAGGTCTCAGCTCTCACCTCTGGACCCTGGGAAAGACAGAATGGAGGACCGACTAGAAGCCTTCACTGCAGCACTGGGGAGGGAGGGGCTGACCCTGCCTTATGACCTTTCACCCCTTAGCCAGCCCAGTGTGATAGCCAATCACCATGGGATTCCCCTCACCACTGATTGGTTCATTCTGGCCAATGATGTGAAGGAGGAGTTTTCAGAGTGGGAGGAGCTATGGATACCTAGTTCCCAGATAACTCCCTCAGGAGGCTACCTGGGGCTCTGAGCACAGTGAGGATCTAGTGAGTGTGGCCCAAGGTGTCCCCCATGGCAGTCCCAAGAGAGACCTTGAATGGGAACTGCCTGGCAGAACCAGTCATCCGAAAGAATCATAAGAAAGAAACTTCTGGGGAAAGTTTGTTTGCTTCTAACTCTGCTTCTGTTTCCTCTGGACATGGGAGGGCCAGGTGCAGCCACCGTGGGCACCCAGGACACCCAGCTGAGGGCAGGGTCTACCCCCCAAGCATGGCACAGCAAAAGGGGTGAGAGGAACTTTAGAAACACTCTTCACAAGGGATGACGACATCATCTCTCTTAGCCCTAGCATGAGGCCAGGCTGTCTGTTACCCAAGCAAGAACCTTCCCAGCTAAGGGGCACCAGGCCCCTGAGGCGGAGCTGAGCCCCATGGCAGCAGGGAGGCTGAATGATGACCACTGTGGGCTCTACTGCAGGCTCAGCTGTGCCCTAGCCACTGTGTCCTTGGCTTTGGACAGATGCTTGGCTTCCTTCTGAGCCTCAGCCTCCTCCTCTGAGCAGAGGGGAGAATAAGATTGTTATGGGGTGGGGGATTGAAGGGATTCCCAAACATGATTCATGTCTCAGGCCTGGCCCTTAGGAGAGGCACGATTCTAGGAGCCATGCCTGTCACGGGGTCCCGCTCGGACAGCCGCTACTGTTCCCTGGGCCTCCAACACATTTCTAGTAAGAGTGGGGTTTGGGGAACAAACAGCAGGGACTCAAAACCACACCACCGATTCCCAGCATCCTCTAGACCTTGTTCCACCCAGCACATCAGGGTCCCAGGTGCCTTCCCTCGCACACCTTGTTCTCCATCTGCTCAGGGCAACCTCTGCTTTGAAGTTGGCTGTCCACACCACCTGCTCCCAACTGGCTTGAAATTGAAGTTTAAAGCCAACTGAAGTTTCCTCCTCATCCCTGTGCCATTTAACTTCCTCCACTAAATGGAAGCTCGTGTACAAAGAAGAAGGGAGGGAGCCCTTAAAAGGCTCACAGGGCTTCGTTTAATCTGTACTAACGGCTGCTTTCCTGTGTGGACAGAATCGGGCGTTGCTGTTCACAAGTAGATGTGGCATCCAGATAGCTGGGAAGCGGAGAAGAGGGGCATCAACGCTCTGGTCTCTGCTGGCTTTACTGGGGACAGGGGAGCTGGCAATCATGTGAGGGTATTCTAGGAACTTCAGGTGTATAAGCCTGCACCTTGGGTCCCCCTGAATCCCAGCGAGTAGCCTAGCCATGGTGATCTCAGTTACTCAGGAGGCTGAGGCTGAGGCAGGAAAATCACAGGTTCAAGTACTGCCTGGGCAACTTAGCAAGACCCTGTCTCAAAATAAAATAAGAAGGGCAGGGAAATAATGTAGCCTGATGTACCCTGAGATCCATCCTCAGGCAAAACCAAAACTAAACAAGAACAACAAAACACAAACAGATACAAAAAAAAAAAAAAAAAAAATCCCTGACAGCAACTAGAAGAGAGAGACAGCAAGGCCAAGTCTGTGTGCCAAATCTATCGCGTCTGTTGTTATGGCCGGAATGTGTTTGGGTTTGTTGATGTCGCTCATGGGTCTATTGTTAAATATTTGGGCAATTGCTCATTAGGATAGCTCTTAAAACCCATAAGCAGGTCTCTATCTTTAGACATAGAGACCATGAGTGGAGGCTGGAAAGATGTTGGCCAAAGCTGCACTATTTTAATCAGAAGGAGTGAGTTCAATAGAGCTATGTACCCCTTGTTCTTTCTGTGCTTTCACATTCTTTGTGTGTGTGTGACATTAGGGATTCACTTTGCCATCGAGTTCCACTGAGCTACACCTTCAACCCTTTCATTTTTCTCCCCAAGTCTAGTGGCCTCACACTTGCGATCCTCCTACTTTGCATTATATTCTTTTTTTTTTTAATTTTATTTATTTATTTATTTATTTATTTATTTATTTATTTAGTGTGTGTGTGGCCTGCTCAGCCCACCAGGGGGCGGGACTGGCTGGCATGTGGTGCTGGGGACTGAACCGCGGTCCCTGTGCTTTGCTTAGCTTAGCTTGTTCTAAGTAGGTGCTTTAGACCACTGAGCCATCTCACCAGCCCCTTGCATTATATTCTTGACCATGCTTAAGAGAGTAGATTCTGAGTAGTCTCATCACACACACACAAAAGTATATATGTGAGGGAATGGGGTATAAATTAATTTCAGTGAGCCCTTCCTCCACACAGATGTAATTTTATTTGTTTGTTTGTTTGTTTAGTACAGGGTCTCACTACACAGCTTGGACTTGTAGTGATCTTCCTGTTTTCAGCCTCCCCAGCACTGGGATTACAGGTGTGCACCACCATGTCTGGTCTCTGTGGGTGGCTCAGCACACACAGGGGTGGGACTGGCACAGCATGTGGTGCCAGGGATCAAACCCTGGTCGTTGCACTTGCCTACGCAGGCACTTAGTCTGCTGAGCTACCTCCCCGGCCCTCAATCCATAAATTCTAAAAATAGGGGGGAAAAAGACAGAATTTGATTTAGCTTTGGGCTCTGGGGGAAAATCACCATAATGAGCAAGAAAATGTATCTTTTTTCCATAATTTTATTGATGAACAAATAGCGATGAGACAGTTTCAAACCAAATTGGTAGGACAGTTTCAATAATTAACACATTGCATACATTCTTCCTAGTGGTTATTTGCTGTACAAGATGGGGATATAAAGAAAATATATCTTTTTGAGTGTGATGCGGTTGGAGACTGTGCTCACTGCTGTGGCACAAAGGGTGTTTGTTTAAGGAGGAAATGCACCCAGGCTTGAGCTGTGGCATTCTGCAGGGAGAGATGTTTTAAGGAAAATGTGTGGTAAAGGTTGCTTGCAAGGGAAGGGGAGGATTGGACCTTAGTGGAAGGCATCCTCCAAGGAAGTGAACTTGCTGGCTGTGGGACACCCACCCATCCTGCCACCTTGAAACAAAGGAGTGAAGCCTACTCGGGCACTGACCATCTACCCAGGGGCACCTTCCACTGTGCTAAGATGAAGCCATTCCAGGACAGAGGCTGTTAGGCACCAGGAAGTAGCTGCGCCTGGTTTAAGATCTGCAGTAGATGCATGGCTTTGTGGGCAGCTTTGAATTTCCTTTTTGGGTCATCTCAGCACTGCTTGGTGATTTTCTCATTGATCAGTGACTTGTGTGTTGGAAGTGATAGAAACTGACCTCCAGGGCCAGGGAGATAGCTCAGTAGAATAAGTGCTTGCCTGGCCAGCACAAGGTCCTGAGTTCAATCCCCAGTACAGAAAGAAAGAAAGAAAGAAAGAAAGAAAGAAAGAAAGAAAGAAACTGAACTCCAGTCTACTCCACCAAGAGGGAATTTATCAGCTCTTGGAACTGCAAAGTCTAGAAACATCGATGGCTTCGGATGTGGCTTGACCCAGGGACATTGTTGTCAGCTTTCTTTCTCCTTCTCTCTTAAAATGTTCAAAGTAAATGAGACAGATTCATCATTGGATGAAGTCATTAGATGAAAAGTTCATGAAGAGACTCACAGTGGAGGGAATCTCACTGTCACCACCCAAGCCCCCTTACTAACTGTAGTGTTCAACTACAAAGGGGCCAGACAGACAGACATGGAGAGGGCCGCATGAAGTACTCCTGTGAAGTGTCCCATGGGAACCCTTAAGCCCTGACTGTCTCCAAAGCAGCCCTAATGTGAGGTTCCAAGTGCATATATTTGGGGCTATTTTCCCAAAATAGAAAGCACTGCTAAGGGACAGAGAGAGAGAGAGAGAGAGAGAGAGAGAGAGAGAGAGAGAGAGAGAGAGAGGAAGGTAATTGGTAAATCGTGAGCTATCAAGAAAGTTACTACAGTGGGCAAGGTGAGCTCAGTCCAGCTCAGGAACTCTGACAACCAGTGTAAACCATGCCTCGGAATGAGCTACAACCAGAGGCTGGGTGGTGGAGCATTTATACAGTGGTTCCCACTGACCAGGGAACCCTGGTACTTGAGAAAGCCACACAGACCAATGAAATGCAGGCCCTGTGGCTTCTAGCAGGCTCCCTGGGGTTCACCAGAGTGGCACAGGTAGGTATGGGTGAGGCCACACCCACCACACATTTCCAGAGCTTCCTGCTACTCACTGGAAACACAGGGAGGGAGAAACAAGCTGAACAACACCTAAGGTCACTATCAGATGCTCAAGGGGTCAGTTCTCCAAGGTGACCCACATGTCCCTTAACATGTACACATCTAACAATAGAGGGTTAAACTATGTGAGGTCAAAATTGGTATAAATAACTGGAAAAGCAGACAAGCCTGCTGTTCTACTCGGACACAGCCACAGGCCTCTATCAGGGATGGATGGATTCACCAGGCAGATCAATAAGGACATGGTGACCCTTGGTGACTCCCTCCAATCAACTGGGTATAATTGACACCTGCAGGTGACTTCGCCTGACAACAGAATTTCTCCAGCTCTCCCAGGACGTTCACCAAGCCAGGCTCCATTCTGGGCACTAAAACACATCTCAGCACATTTAAAGGGCTGAAAACAAGGGCTGGGGAGATGGCTCAGTGGAACAAGTGCTTTTCTGACATGCACAAGAGACTGAGTTCAATCCCTGGTTCTGCCAAAAAAAAAAAAAATTAAATAATAAATAAAGGGCTGAAAACCATACACCACATGCTTCAGACCACCACGAGATAAAAGCAGAAATCTATACTAAATAGTTGGAAAATTTCAAAATAATTGGAGATTAAACAAGATGCCTTATAATAGTACTTGAATCAAAAAAATCTCAAGAGAAATATAAAAAATATTTTCACCAAAGGAAAAGGAAAATATGACATTGCCAGTTAAACAGAAGACCCAATGCTATTATGGGCTACTGGACTCTTTTAGAATATTTTGCTGAGTTTACACACCTATAATATTCAATAACGGAACTTAGAAAAAATGGGGTATACCGATGAATGTCCATTTTGTATTTGTGTATTCCAAGTGGTTAGGATAGATATATAGTTGCATTCTCTTAATGAATAGAATGATTTGTTCTAATGGTGTTTGTAAATAGGATCACAAGTCCACTTCTTGTACAGCAATTAACCACTAAGAAGAATATATGCAGTGTATTATTTGTTGAAACTGTACTTCTGATTAGATTTGAAACTGTCTCATAGCTATCTGTTTATCAATAAAACTTTGAAAAAAAATAAAAAATATATATAAAAAAAAAGGAAAAGGAAAATATAACTGAGTGAAATTCGGAGGACACAGGGAAACCGGAGCTCAGAGGAAAATTGGTATTGAACATGTGTATCAGGGAAGAAGAAGATGTAAACTCAATGCCCTAAGCTCCCACCTTAGGAAACTAGAAAAGCAGGAGTTAAATGAATCCACAGAAGCAGGAAAAAGAAAAGAGAATGAGAAAATAATGAAAACAGGAAGTCCATAAAGAAAATGAGGAAAAAATAAATAAATAAAATTTTTAAAAAAATTTAAAAAAAAAAGAAAACAAAATGAAGACCAGTGAGATAGGTCAGCAGATTAGCGTGCCTGCTTAGGCAAGCTTAGCCAAGCACAGAGACATCAGTTTGATCCGCAGTGGCTCATGCCGTGCCAGCCCTGCCCCCAAGGTAGACTGAGCTGGACACAAAAATCAATCAATCAAGCAAGCAAGCAAGCAAGCTAGACCAACATCGCAAGAAGCAGAGGGGACATTCAGAGTCCAGGGCATTGAGGATGACTTTCTTGCGAGAAGTCAGTAGCCAGAGAGAGCAAGGAAGTTTTAGATGAAAAGATGCATAGGAGTGGCAGCACTAAGAGGAACATGCACTGCAAACCCTCATTAGAACAACTCCGCTGAGAACTCTTGGGCAATCAGGAAAATTTGATTCTAAACTTAGCATTAGATCATTGCAGAGTGACAGCGACAGCATGGAAGGTAAATGGTTGCTGGGCTGAAATAGCACCATGGGTGAGATTTCTTTTAAAAGTCTTCAGCAATTATTTTATTTTGGCTTTCTTTGGTTTGTTTTGGTTATGTATGGTCTTGGGGATCAAACCTCGAGCCTTCTGGATGCCTACCAGAGCACTGGTAGGCAAGTGCTCTACCACTGAGCTACATCCCTATCTTTTCTCATGTTTTGAGACAGGTTCTTCCAACATTTCCAAGACAGCCCTCAAACTTGGAATCCTCTTGCCTCAGCCTCCCAAGCAGCTGGAATTAGAGGCATGCACTACTATGCCCAACCCTAAACAATGATTTTAAATAAAAACAGGCTGGGGATGGTGGCACACACCCATAATCTCAGCGTTCAGGAGACTGAGGCAGGAACGAAGCTACAAGTTCAAGGTCAGCTTGGGCTACCTAGTGAGTTCAAGACCAGCCTGAACTACCCTGTCTCAAAAAGCCAAACAAATAAAGCCCAGATTTAACACTACTTTTGATTTTACAAAAATATTGCAATAAAATGCTTTTTTAAAGAATAATTTTATTGAGAAACAAATAGCAATGAGACACTTTCAAGACTGATTACTAGGGGCAGGTCTGTGGAGCGGGCTGGCCGCCTCGCCGCAGGTACCGCGTTATTCCTTTACATGAGGCGGAACACAAGTCCACTGGCATGACCCGGCGCCCCTGCAGCTGTGTCGCACGGTCACCTTCCTGCTTCTGCAGCTTCAGCCCAGTGACAGCCGCCGGGCATCCTCGCCCCTCCGACAGCTATAAAGAAGAAAGAGCCACTCTTTATGTCAAAATGAAGTGTGAAGTTAATTGTAACCATGTTCATCCTGAAATTAAGCTGGTAAAACCTGATGACAGTGAAAGACAAGGTTTCTACAGTCTCGCCTATTTGGAAGGTTGTAAAAACTGCATTAAAGGCTATGAAAAATTACCATATCTTAGGTCACCAATCGTGAGCCCTCAGATTGCAGAATTTGAAACAAAAAGCAAGCCCTTGCATAACAAGGAAAATCAACGTGTTGAGCAAACACTTACTAGTTCAGATGAAATAGAAGAACTAGAGACTAGTAGGCTTTATGAAGACAGTGGCTATTCCTCATTTACTCAACAAAGTGGCCTCAGTGAACATGAACAGGACAGCCTCACTCTGGAAGAAAATTTCAGAAGCAGTCCACAGCCCTACCAGCTAGAGACACCAAGCCCAGACACCTATCCCAACAAGAATTTATTACCAGTTCTTCATTTTGAAAAAGTGGTTTGCTCAACATTAAAAAAGAATGCTAAGCGAAATCCTAAACTAGATCGAGAGATACTGAAGGAAATTATATCCAGTGGAAATTTTAGACTACAGAATATAATTGGCAGGAAAATGGGCCTGGAATTTGTAGATATTCTCAGTGAACTCTTTCGAAGGGAACTCATCTTAGCAAACATCTCTTAGCAAATATTTTGGCACAGCTTAGTGACATGGACTTAATCAATGTGTCTAAAGTGAGCACTACTTGGAAGAAGATTCTAGAAAATGATAAAGGGGCATCCCACTTGTACAAAAAAGCAATGGAAAGAGTTACTGAAAAGAGCATTAAGTTTTCACCACATGCTTCAACCAGAGAGTATGTTACGATCAGAACTGCGTTAGCTTCTGTTCAGAAATCAGCATCGCAGCCGCTTCCCAAGAAAGATGCTCAAGCCAAGTTATCCAAGCAGGATGACCGGAAAAGTTCTGCTTATAGTCGACACAGTGAATTCTCTGAGGT
>NW_004524655.1:810990-813265 GCF_000260255.1 Octodon degus
AAAAAAAAGACTGATTACTAGGACAGTTTTAATAATTAATAAATCACATATTGTTGTCTTCTTAGTGGTTATTCATAGTACAAGGTGCAGACATGATATCCTATCCACAAACACTATTAGTACAAATCTTTCTATTCATTTAATTAAGAGAAAGTAGCTGTATATCTATCTTAATTATTTTGAATATACAGATACAAAATGGTCCTTCATTTGTATCCCCCTTTTTTGTTTAGTTTAGTCAGAGAAGGGTATTCCATTGCCATTTAAATATTGTGAGTGAGTGAATTCAGCAAAATAATCCAATATAGTCCAGTAGTCCATAATAGCAGTGGATTATCCATAGGACTGGCAATGTAAGAAGTTGTTGACTTGAGCCTTTTACAACTCAGCATATTAATATGGCTTTAATTTTTATACTTCATTTTTATACTTTTGTGCTGGATGGTTAAGACCAAGATAAAACAAGACCTATATAACAAGAAATGTAAAAAAGAAACAAAAAAGTATCTTTTGTATCTGACAAGGTCAGTCAAATCCCTTCAGGATTTACCTTGAAACCCTGTATCGCAGTTTGTAGATCCTTTGTCAGTGTCAGCCATGTGGATGAGTCACGGCCATTGCTTGACCAATTTGCTCTCTGTGAAAGCCTGAGAGAATGTTTTCTCTCCATGTGACTCTCCTTAGGCACACTCTACATCGATCACTTTCCTCTATGGCCCTATAATCTCCTTGATCAGAAAATTTGGGACACAACTGAATTATAAGTTGTTACAGTACAGGTTCTCCTATGTCCTGAGTCCTCACAGACCTTGAAAGGCTAGGGCCAAAATGTTGGCTGTCCTTGGAGCCCTTCTTTTTCTCTATTTTTTGATCTGCAAACTTAGGTTGTTAACTCTCCAGAAGACAGGCTTATTATTATTACCCTACAACATAGGCAGTTGAGCTTAACCTCACTATCTGTCTGAATATCAAACATCTTAGACATAACATGGTTTTTGCCTCAACCACTGGTTTTCACTTCTGCTTTTTTTTTGGGGGGGGGAGGGGGTATCCCTTTAAATTCTGCAGTGGAAGCCACTGCTGCTCCAGTACCAGTCACTTCTCACCCAAGCTCCTGCTTCTTCCTCCTGACCTTTGGGCAACCAGAGTGGCCACCGTTTCCCAGGTAACAACCCATCTTAGTTTTCACCACCACCCCCACTGACCACAGGGGCATATTTTACACCCTTGGCCCCCCTCCCGGGACCACAATGGGAGACACAGCACACAGGGAGGAGGAGGCGGCTTGCGGTTAATTAGGAGCCCTGCCAGGGGTGGATGCACAGCGCCACCCTTGACCAGCAGCTGCGTGTGCCAGGCCAGGCGGCCTTGAGCGCTGGCCATGTCCTGACAGCAGCTGTGAAACCTGCTCCCTCTGCATTGCATGTGCTCCAAGCCCTCACTGTCCCTCTCCTGCTGGGACAGAAGCTGTTTTCTACCATGCAGTGCCACCCCCATCTCTAGAAGGGGTCCCTCTTGAGTCATCTTGGGGTACACTTGCACCTGCTGTGAGGAGGGCAGGGTGAGCTTCTCCTTGGCACTTACACCTCCTGCTCCCAGTGCTGGGGTAGAGGACCCCGATAGGGGATAGATGAGTAAAGCTGTTTCCTACACTCCTAAATCTTTCCTGGAGAATAATAAAATCATACATGGAAAAGCCTCCTGGTTTTTTTGTTTTGTTTTGTTTTAAAGACAAGGTCTTGCTCTGTAGCCCAGGCTGGCCTTGAACTCATGGCAATCCTCCTGCTCTCCAAGTGCCAGCGTTACAGCCAAGCACCATCGTGCCCAGTTTCCCTCATTGTTTCTGCAAGGTGAATGGTGAAGCGCTGCTAAAATCCAGGGAGACCCAGGTTCCTATTGTGACCCTTGCTGTGGGTCTCTAGACAAGTGACTAAGTCTCTAAGATTCTCTCTCTTATCTATCGTGTGGACCCCAGAGAGTGGCCAGCAGGTGGGGCTGTGCCTGTGGTGTGTGCTTAGTACAGGACAAAGAAAGTGCTTACTGCATGTTACTCGCAGAGATTGTTTTGGGGGGCCCCTGTACCTCTGAGAAACTGTAGACAGCTAAGAAAAATTTGAGAAAATACACAATGTTCACATTCTTCCTTGTGTAAGTCAGAGTTAAATGTATTTTAAAAATCAATGCTGAGGGCCAGGGACACAGCTCAGGGGCAGAGCACCTGCTTGGCACGTGCAAGGCCCTGGATTTCATTGCAAGCAAGGCCCCCCACAAACAC
>NW_004524655.1:813980-820200 GCF_000260255.1 Octodon degus
CTTTTCCTCCTCCTCCTCCTCTTCCTCTTCCTCCTCCTCCTCCTCTTCCTCCTCCTTCTTCTCCTCCTTCTGCAGTGTTAGGGATTGAGCCTATGGCCTCCACACAGAACTTCATCTCCAGCTCCCCTTCTTTAAAACAGTTTTCTTTTAAAAGTTTCTATTTTGAAACAAGATTTCTCAGAGTCACTAGTCTGCCCAGGCCAGGCTCAAGCATACTGCTTTGGCCTCCCAGCATTGCGGGATTACAGGCATGTGCCACTGCATCTGGGTTCTTTTTTCTTTTCTTTTTTTGCATTTTTAAACTTTATTGGTAAATTTTAGATATACCAATGCTAGTGTCAATCATAGGGAATTTGTCCCTGTACATATCTTGCTTTCTTTCCCATTCCTTGCTCTCCCTTCAAGCTCTTTCTCCCTGCTTATTTACAAAAGCTTTGTTTCCATTTTTCCTTCTATTCTCCTTTATTTTTGTCCTTTCTCCCTCTCCCATTCCTTATTCCCCTTCTCATTTGAAAATTTTGTTCCTATTTCTCAATATCTTCTATATGTTTTGGCCTTTACTTACACTGTCAGTTTCGCATACCAGAGAAACAATGCTGTTTAATCGTGTGTGTCCGATTTACTCACTTGAGTATGGGCCCAGCGTGCATCTGTTAGCTAGTAATGTCTCAAGTTTGTCCTTCTTTATGGTAGAGTACCACGCCATTGCATATTTTTAAAATCCCATACCTCTTTTTTTTCAATAAATACCCTGTTGGGTTTTATTTGTTTTGCTCCTTATATATCATTTCTAGTGTCTGATTAATCACATTTCTAAATTTTAAGGGAAATTAAACACGAGAGAAGTTAGAAATGAAAAGATCTGGGAGACATTGTAAATCTGAGTACAGACAAGTTGTTACAAATAAGAACTTCTGTCCTTCACCCAGTACAGAAGATCCAAGCACTCAAAAGAAGTTCCAGGTATAGGGATACCTAGGTAACAATCCTTAGGAAGTCTCGCTGGGACTCAGGAGGGAGGCCTCCATTTCCACACCTTCTTTATCCAGTCAGTACTTCTGCTCGGATTATGAGACTGACACAGGCTCAAGGTGGGAGTGAAGTGACCACCAGCCAGCCAAGCTAAGAGCACGGATGGGGCGGTCTATCTTTTCCGAAGCAGCTCAGGGCTGGAGGTGGGGGTATGTGCACGCCAGGTTTGGAGTGACTTCTGAAAAGAGGTAGTTTGCTCTGTGGCTGGAAGTGGCCCTGCACAGGCCTCACACCAGACTTCGAATCTTGCTTCCAACAGGCCCGTGAGTGACCTTGGACAGTCCTCTGCTGTGTGCACATGTGTGTGTGTACCACATGCGTGTCTACAACCTTTATTTCTTCTTCCCACAAAACACTCAAGTTTATTTAGATCCACAAGAAATCATTTTAACAAGAACTGAGCACTTTCTTCCTACATATCCTACTTTAATTTAGGAAACAATATGGTTATTTTTTTTCACCACAAGTAAAACATGACAAAATGCTTCCAGAAAAAATGTTAAAAATAACCCAAACACAGGGGCTGGAGAGATGGCTCAGTGGTCTAAAGCACCTACCTGAATCAAGCTTGGCGAAGCACAGGGACCACGGTTCGATCCCCAGCACCACATGCCAGCCAGCCCCGCCCCCTGGTGGGCTGAGCTGGCCACACACACACACAATAAATAAATGTAATAAATAAAAAAATAAATAAATATTTAAAAAAAAAAAAATAACCCAAACACAAAAAGCAAGATGAAACACACTGTTTTTTTCAGAAATCCCTAGGCCAGGGCCCACAGCACACAAGCATGAGGATCTTCTTCATGCTGTTTCTGTGATTGCTCTTCCGTTCCAGCACTTTTTCGTTGTCTTCCTCTGAAAAAATTCCTCTAGTACACTTCTTGTTCCTCTTTCGGCACTTTCTGATCCACCCTGGAACGACCCTGGCTTGAAGAAGTTAGTGCTTCTTCTTCCCAAACATCTGCGAACCAGACCTCACTTTCGTTTTCAGGGCCATCCAGCTCACTAGCCCACGGTGCACAAGTTCGCGCCCCCCCCTCCCCCACCCCCACCCCCTGCTCCCGTATCCAGTCTGAGTCGCTGACATCGGTACTGTCACTGTGCTCCCTCGCCCCACGTCCTCAGCACAGCCGACATCCTCACTGGTGCTGGAAACCATGCTGTACTGACACCACCTTATAAGAGCCAGGCCTCCTCTTGCTGACAAGGTGAAGATCCAAAGAAAGCTCAATTTAGGGCCTCGCATCCGTGAGCCCCAGGGAGGAGGTGGGCAGGGCAGAGGGCCACAAGGGTTTCTCCCAGGGGATGACCATGGAGCATCATGTCCTAGAGGAGAGAGAACAGAAACTGCTCAACCTGGAGTCCTTGGGCTGCCATTTTCTTAAAGATGGCGGACTGTAGGCACTCCGAAGTGGATCATTTACCCGGAAGTGGAACTTGCATCCGGAAGTGGAGCCTCCTTCCACCCGGAAGTGGAACCTCCACCCGCAAGTGGAACATCCTGAGTTCAGGATGAGTCAGAGTGTGCGGCACATCCAGAAAAGAATACTCTACTATCATGGATTGGCCATTTTCAGCAGCATCCAAGTATTGGCTACCTCGAGGCCTCTTCTGTTCCTGTTCTGCTCTGAGCCTTCGAAGTTCTCTGTGAATGCCTGGATTTTCTTCTTCGTCGAGTCACAAGGTACCACAAAGCTTTTTAAGCTTGTCCTTTGATATTCTCGCATTTAACTGTGGTTGTCACACTGGGTTCATTCTATCCAGTTTCACCAGGTTCTGGATGATTGGTTTGGGATTTTTCATCTTCCAAACTGCATTTCGAGGGTCAGGGATATACCTCAGTGACACAACGCCTGCCTGGCAATTGCAAGGTTCTGATTTTGATCCCCAGCACGAGCTGTGTTTTCTTTGTTCCACAGTCTTTTTTTCTGGGCTTCTTTTTGAGCTTGATCTGTAGAGCTCATAATTCATCCACAACTGGCGGATGATGTCAATCCCCGCTCCATACGGGCAATCTCTGTGGTCTCCTTATTCATTACAAAATAAAGGATAGGCTGAAAAAAGACAAAGGCAAGTACATACACGATGGAGTACTACTCAGCCATCAAGAAGGACACACTTAAGTCATTTGTAGGAAAATGAACGCGCCTGACATCGTCATGCTAAGTGAATGAAATCAGACACAGAAGTAAAACATTGCATGGCTTCGTGTATGAGCAACTCGAAGTATAAATAACAAAATTATTTATAATAATTTTAAAAGAGCAAAATAGAAGACAGATGATGAGACACTGGAGGTAGGTTTTGCGGAGATGGAAAGGGATGTGGTGATGGGAGAAGACGGGAGGGCAGCAGGGCAACTGGAAGCAGGAAGCATCAAGATGTAGCACAAGTATGTGCCAGCACCGTAAGACAAGAGTAATTACGATGTGTCAGAGCACAGAGATATAAATAAGTAAATAAGTGAATAAATGAAAAATAAATAATAAGCAAATGCTTCTGCTGGTGGTGGGGAGGGCATGAGGCCTTTTACTGCTCAGAGGCCTTAGCTTCACTGCCTCTCTGCCACTGTCACACAGCCCCTGGGCCTTGCAGCAAGCCCTCCCCGTGCCTGTGCCCAAAGAGCTGCCGCAGATGCCCACAGCATTGTTGTACACACAGAAAAACCTTCACACAGGCTTCTGGGCTCAGCAGACGCCCGACGGCAGCTTGGTGGCACAGCTCTGGCCCGGCTAGCCAGAGGCCCTGGGTGCCTTCCGTGGCCTCTGTCCCCTAGATGCGGAAGCCCACACTCCGCCAAGGTCACAGCAACCAAACTGTCTCCAGGCATTGCCAGGCATCCCCTGGGGACACCCTGAGGCCCGCTCTCCCGGAGCAGTGTGAGTACTCAGCAGCCTCTCCTTGATGTGGACGTCACACTTCTAAGTCCCACGCTAGCTGGGCATAAACATTTAACTGCTCGATGAATATAAATCGACTGACAACTGAAGTCTAGGTAGGAGTCCAGCGTCTTTCTCTACCTATGGGCTCTTTGGATCCAATATTTCATTTAAGTTGGGATACAAACCTCGCCTTTTAAAGCTTTTTATTTGTGTAATATTGAAATACTTGTAAAATGCCTGGTAATGATACAATCTGACCATTTTTATTGCCTCTCAGCCTTGTCGGTTTCTCCTGTTTCTCCCCGCAGGTCAGGGACAAGACTGTACCTACAGTTAAGGTGCTGCCTCTCTGCTGTCTAGACCTAATTTTTTTACCCATCAATCTGCATGGAGGTGTAATGCACAGAGCCCCTGGGAAGACAGGATCACGTGTGTGCGTGCTTCCCTCATGGACATGCTAGCATCTAAATCCCGGGGGGAGAAACTTGGAGAACGAGCGAATTAATCACGTCTGATCTGCATTTGGTGCATACTATCATAATATTGATATAATACATACACTGTTCTTTGCTTATTGCTATATTGAATGAGGCCCTGCAGCAATTTCAAGGAAATTTGAGACTCACACACCTGGCTAAACGCTCTCTCTCTCTTTCTCCTCTCTCTCTAAATAATCCAGGGTCTCCTGGTTTTTAAGGATCAGCCTGAAAATGAGTTACAGTTGCAGGAACATTTTTTAAGTAGGGAAATAAATTAGAGTGGCAATAATCATAACAATTATGTAATAAATGTTATGCATTGTAAGTCCCCCCCCCCAGTATCCTTCATAACTGTGTTTTAGTGGCAGGACATGGAAATCCAAGGCCTGCCTGTGGTGACATCAGGCTGAAGCAGGAGGACCAGGCTCCAACCTCTACCTGTCACCAAGGTGCCAAATGAGGTGGCAATGGGCTTGCTCAACCAGACCAACTGCACTTGAGTTATTAAAGTCGTCATTTGAAAAAATAAATAAATAAATAAAGTCATCATTTGTGAAACAAATGTAGGATGTCACGAACATTTCTGGATCAACCATCTCCTCTCCTTCTGTCTCTGTTTCCTTCTTCCTCTCTCTTTTTTATCTCCTTTCTCTCTTTCTCCCCTCTCCTTTTCACAGCATCACGTAAGTCAGTTCTCCAAAATAATCTGTCATCCTGCCCCTGATTCACAGTTGTCCAATATATGTCATTTTTTCATCTTAAGATGGCGTTGAGAGATTTACGTATCAAATTTTGAGTTTTGATCCTTCTCTGCTAGTGATGTGTGGGGTGAGCCTTTCTCTGCACTGGGCATCAGCGTGGAGCCGTGACTTCCTGCTGGCCGCTGGATCTGGAGAGGAAAGAACAAACAAGTGACTGTTGCTAAGCAACCGTGTCCATAGATTACAGCGTTTTCACCTTTGGATGACTTTAACCTAGAATCAGTTTCTGTGGGCATAACTGCAACATAATTGAGGTATATCTGTTTCCTCTCTCCCTCCTCCTCCTCTTCTTTGCGTTCTTCCTTCCCCACCCCACCTCTCTCTTTCCTCTCCCTCTCCGTTCACAGCATCCACAGCTGACTGCACCATCTACACAGCCCTCATTCCCAATTATTCCTCCATAGCCAGCTGCACAGTGAAGAAAAATAGGACACACGTAGGGACTACAGTGTGATCCTAATCAAGTGCTCCGGGAAGCCCTGCTGATGAAACATTGGTCAGCCACCCCAAGCCTGCTTGCTGGGAGGGCAGGCTCGGTCTGGAATCTTGCACTCCGGACACACAAGAGAAAAGGCCTGAACCACATACTGACTCCACATCTCCATTCCTGATGCCTCAAGCTGGGGACTGTGTTAGGCTCCTGCTTTCCTGTGGTGGGTGCTGTCACTGTATCCACTCTACAGATTTGGAAACTGAGGCTTGGAGGGCATGAACCCCTTGCTCAAGGTCATTGCAGCATTAAGTGGCAGAGGTAGGAGATCAAACCCTGGCCCTAATCTAGGTGACTCCAAAACCTATATTCTTTTTTAAACCTATGTTCTTTATAAGTTTTTTTTTTTTTATTTTGGTTTTTGCAGTACTAGGGATTGAACTCAGGACTCTGCACTTGCCAGGCAGGCACTTATTCTACTGACCTTTCTCCATGGTCCCTATAAGTTTATTGTTGTTGTCGTTATTGCAGTACTGCAGGTGGAACCCAGGGCCTTTGAACTGAGCTACATCCCAAGCCCTTTTCCTTTGTTTCTTTTGTAAACATATCGATTTATTTTATTTATTTTATTTT
>NW_004524655.1:820560-822037 GCF_000260255.1 Octodon degus
GGGGATCGAACCGCGGTCCCTGTGCTTTGCCAAGCTTGTTTCAAGTAGGTGCTTTAGACCACTGAGCCATCTCTCCAGCCCCTCTAAGTGTATTTTGTTAGTGCCTAATTTTATTTATTTACTTATTTATTTTCGGGGATTGAACTCAGGACCCTGCGCTTGCCAGGCAAATGCTTATTCCACTGAGCTATCTCCCTGGCCCTAATTTTGTTTTTATTTATTTACTTATTTATTGTTAATTTTATTGAGAAAGAAGTAACAATGAGACAGTTTTAAAACAGGTTAGTAGGACAGTTATAATAATTAATACATTACATATTGTTGTCTTTGTAGTATTCAGAGTACAAGATGCAGACATGATATCTTTTTTTCAGACATGATATCTTGTCTAAACACTATTAGTTCAAAACTTTATTCTCATTGAACTAAGAGAAAGTAGCTATATGTCTATGCTATTTTGTATGTACAGATAATTTTTTTCGCTACAAAACGGACCTTCATTTATATACTCCTTTTTTGTTTAGTTTTGTCAGAGATGGGTGTTCCATTGCCATTCATATATTTTAGGTGTATGAATTCAGCAGAGCAATCCAATATAGTCCAGTAGTCCATAATAGTAGTGGGTCATCCACAGGGCTGGCAATGTCAGAAGTTGTTGACTTGAGCCTTTTACAGCTCAGCATATTAATATGACTTTACTTTTTATACCTCGTTTTTACACTTTTCTGCTGGATGGTTAAAACCAAGATAAGTGCCTAATTTTAAAAAGACAGTGGGTTCCGATGTGGTTCTTCGTGCATCCCCAGAACACATTTCGATCCTTTCCTCTCCCCAGTTACCTTTCTCCCTGCTCCTGTTCCCTGCTCATCTTAACAGCCTGATTCAACTCTTACTTTATTTTTTTTTCTCTTAGATTGCACATATCGAGCAGATGTGTGATTCTTGTCTTTCTGAGCCTGGTGTCTTCCCTTAACAGCCTGATATCCGGTTCCATCGATCTTGTAAATGACATGATTTCATGCTTCTGTATGGCTGAGCATATGCCCCAGTTTCCTTGCCTATTCCTCAGCTCTTTGCATTTTCATTATATATTTATTAATCATTGCAGACATTGTGAGCATCTTAACAAGATGCCCAGGCTGGGCCCAAACTTCTGAGCCTCTTGCCTCAGCTTCTTGGGTGGCTGGGGTTCCAGGTCTTCCCTAGAATCACAATGCTGTTACTAAGACAGGTCTCGCCTCTGCAAGGTGAACAGATTTCCAGAGCCTCAGAGCTGAGCCTGCAGCACTGGGACATGGTGTGATTCAACTTGGGCCCGAACCAGCACCTAGGCCACGGACACAGGGGACGGTGCTGTCCCTCTGCTGGTTTTAACAGCCAAAAGTGGATTCACTCTCTGACCAGGTCTCTACTCTTCTCCAGCGGAGACCAGAGACCATGGGACTCCGCAAGACTGCGAGTCGCTTGCTTCCGGACC
>NW_004524655.1:822187-823348 GCF_000260255.1 Octodon degus
GGGGGGGGTAGAGGAGACGCGTGAGCTGGCACCCTCTGCCTCCTGACGCCAGCGTGCCCATCTGTGTCCCAGCAAGGTCACTGCTGCCACCTGCGGGGCCTTCATGCAACCAGATGATGGGACCCTCCCTGGGCTTCTTACTCCCACATTGGTTGTCTGTCATGATGTACAGATGTCAGGAAAACAAGACACTTTACTGCCATCTTCTGGAAAACTGGTGAATGTATATGTGGACAAAAGCGGGACAGAAGGGGCCCAGCAGGCAAGCGGCCCTGGGTGCAGTGCATGGTCTGAACAATGGGCCGTGCCAGTCCTGCTAATTCCTCCGTGCATTATTGGCACAGGGAGACATTACACAGCTTGCTGTGTGTTTACTTTGCATGGTGGTAGACATAACACACAGGCCTTGTGCAAATGACTGCTGCTCTCTCACGCTTAGGCTCAAATACATTGGGTAACATTCCATGTTGGGGCCAGTGACGGTCCCTGAGGAGTGTCATCCGTGCTAAGTCTCAGGGGCTGTGGCTTGTGGTCTGTCCTTGGCCATCGGACAGCATTCGGGTCTTTCAGCCCCCGTGCCTCTGTGGCCTGGATGGAGACTCTCAGCTCCCGATGTGAGCCTGCCCTCACCTCCTGGCCAGGAGAGAAGGGGGCAGAGGGGTGGGAGCATTGGAGTGTGAGCTTTCTGCCCAGGCTCCACAGCCTCCTTTGCATCTCTTTGATGCTTTCAATCCCCACAGGCACAGCCTTGCTGATGTTTAGGGTTTCCCTGTGCTTTGCCCCACTCAGGTTTCCAAAGTAGAAGAACAGGCTGTCTTCCTGGGAAGCCGAGGCAGGAGAATCACCATGAGTTTGAGGCTAGCCCAGGCTACACAGCACGACCCTGTCTGAAAAAAACAAATCAAACTGGCTGTTTGGATTTTACCCTTTCCATTCAGCAGCTGCGAGACTTTGAATGAGTAACGTAACCTCGCTGTGCTTCAGGCTCTTCAAGAGCAAAAAAACAAGTGCACTTTTTAAAAAATTAATTTTATTGAGAACAAAATAGCAATGAGAGTTTCAAAACAGGTTAGTAGGACCGTTACAATAATTAATACATTGTAAGAGCAGATCCCAGTTGTTAAGTCTTTCAACTGTTACCCGTGCAATTTGATTTCTGTC
>NW_004524655.1:837264-838610 GCF_000260255.1 Octodon degus
TAGCACTGTCTTCTGACCTTTGTTGTAGAGTTTTGGTGCAGTTATAACCTTAGCACCTACTGAAATTCAGGTGCAGATCTACAAAGTTTGGATTTATCCTACTGTACCTGGCTTGGGTCTGGCTGCTGTGCTCAGCGCCTTCCTGCTGCTGCCCTTGAGAGTGATCCTGTTGTGGCCCTCTGGCAAGATGTTCTGCTCCTGAACTAGTTGGGTGACTTTGTCCCCTACTCTTTCTGCAGGGATTGCAGCTGAAGGTTTTCACCCCAGGCCTGTATGCCAGGACTGAGCTGAGTCTGGAGGGGATAAGGTGGAGTAGGGGGGAGAGGAAGCTCTCCCACACACTCACCAGGCCTGGGCTAGGGCTGGATCTGGGGGTCCGCAGAATGCGGCAGCAATTCTCACTGGGCGGGGGGGGGGGGGGAATGGGGGTGTCCCATGGGGATGGAAGAGGTTCTCACCCACGCTGCACCTGGGCTTGGACTGGGAGGTCCTGCTGGCTCAGGGTAGCCAGAAGCTCCACTATGTAGTTCTTGCTGGCCTCCAGCTCATAGCAGTCTTCCTGCCTCAGCCTCCTGAGTGCTGGGATTACAGGACTCCCCACCATGCCTGGCTGCACATGTGATTATTTTAAATCAAGAAGGGCTCAGAGCCAGGACAGCCACTCTTGCCTTCCTGTAGCCAGCGGGAGGAGCCCTGATTGTGCCCATCTGCTTCCTTCAAGCCTGTGCACTTCCAGAGCCAAACCCTGTCTCCCACCCCCGCCCCTATCCCTGCAGGGGTGAGCCGGGGTGAATACCCACACTGGGCCAGCAGAGTACTTGGGTGGGACGTTTTAACTTCCTGGCTTGTTTCTCAACCCCATCCTCACCCACCTCTTTAGTCCATAAAAAATAAATTAGATATCGGGTCCAAGAGTCTCCTCTGTATCCTGCTTTATGACCCTGGCCACCTCGCAGCCTCAGCACCCAGCAAGAGCCGCTCCCTCAGATACCTGAGGTCACAGGATCAGGGAGCCAGCATCAGGGGTGCTGGCTGCTGCCAAGTGGGCGGCGAGCTCAGGACCACTCTGAGTGCTCACCGAGGGACCCAAGCCTCTTATTTGATCCTCCCTCGGCAGTCCCCAAGTAAAGCTTCTGCACCCTGTGCCTGGGGTTACAGTTCTGACCTCAGCGAGGGGGAAGACTTTGAATTTCAGATCCAGAATCATCTTCCTCCTCCTCTTCCTCCTCCTCCTCCTCCTCCTCCTCCTTCTCCTCTTCTTCATGCGTGGGGGGGGTCATGAGTGAAATTGATCGATTTTATGTGGGAGGGCCAAATAGAAACCAGGACAAGTGCTTTGAAAGGTC
>NW_004524655.1:839440-859182 GCF_000260255.1 Octodon degus
GCATGTGGTGCTGGGGGATTGAACCGCGGTCCCTGTGTTTTGCTTAGCTTAGCTTGTTCTGAGTAGGTGCTTTAGACCACTGAGCCATCTCACCAGCCCTCCATTTCTTTTTTAAATAGCAGTTAATATTTAGAATTTTCACCTTGACCAACTATGCTGATACCTGCGATTTGAGCAACTACTTCGAGGACAGCAATGTGTAATACAAAACCCATGGTTGAATACCTCTCATCTTGGCCTTCTAAATGTGTACCGTCTCTAATGTCTTATCAATTATTATATTCTCTTTAAAATAAAACAAGGACAAAAAATTAAAATTTCTTGAAAGCAAGTGCCAATATTCAATTATTTCTCCAGTCTTGTATAACTATATCTGTTAAACTGAGCAATGGATTTGACTATAAAAATAGATAATATAACAACTATTGTTACTTAGCTATTCTGGTTTCGAACATCTGTAACATATGCATTGTTGTGTATTACCCTGTTTTTGTCTTTTTGTGTGTGTGTGGAAACGGGGATTGAACTCAGGCCCTTGTGCTTGCCAGAGAAGTGCTTATTCTACTGAGCTATCTCCCCAGCCCCTGTTTTTGTCTTTTTTAAAATTTGTTTTTACTTCTTTTTTTTTAATTCTTCAAAATAAAATAAAACAATTTTTTTTTAATTTGGGAATTTTATGTTTCGCAAAATTCCCCGGCTTTTTTTTTCTTTTTAAAGGTTTTACAGTTTACTAAATCTTGTGAAAAAAGTCGCAGTCACTGCAGACAGGCACTGCACACTCTGTCTACTCCTTCGGCTGCCCTCCAGTCTCCAGCTCACTGCTGTCATTTCTTTTTGTGAGCACCAACACTGGCCTCTGTGCTGTCCTTGACTTTCTTCATTCTGTTCCTGCATTCCTTCCACTGTTTTCTTGAGGTCTTTTACTTCTCACACAGACCTTGTCTTACAAGTCTACGTTCAGGCTCATTTTTCTTCGCATAATTGAGGGAATCATAAATCATGCCAAAGCCAGTCGCCTTGCCACCACCAAAATGGGATCTGAATCCAAACACAAAAATGACATCTGGGGTGGTCTTGTACATTTTGGCAAGTTTTCCCCGAATTTCTGTCTTAGGCACTGTTGCTTTCCCAGGGTGAAGGACATCAACGACCATTTGTTTCCTTTGGAGAAGGCAGTTGGTCATGAGTTTCCAGGTTCAGATAGTTACTGTGTCATTTGTGATGGCAACGGATCCCCTCCCTGGCTTTTGTACCCTGGAATGGAGTTTCCAAGATATGCTGCTGGCTTTGAGTCATGTAGACCTAATTCTTAGGATGACAATCATAAAAGCCAGAATAATATCTCACTATGTTCTGGAGAAGGCAAACTCTAGGGCGTGGGGTGGGGGGGGGTGCTCCAGTGTGGCTCTAGACTCTACAGTGGAACCTCCCACCCTTACTCTGGTGAAGCCAGTGCTTGAGGCTCTGCCCTGGCTTTTGGCCCTGCCTCTGAGGCCAACCTCCAGTGGCCTGGGCTCCACCAGGGGCCTCAGCATGACTGTAAGACTGGTGGGACACAGGTTCAAATGGGAGAGGGGTCCTTTTGAAGAATCCCTGGGGAGCAACTGGAGTAGAGGCCTGGAAGGGGAAAGTGAGGGCCAGCTTCGGGGGTGGGGGGAGCACAGAGATTTCCCTACTCTGTCTTCCTAGGAAAGGATACACAGCGATAGGGTGATGGAGTAGGGCTCAAAGTAAGAGCACTTGCCTCCGCTGCGTTCCATCCCCCAACACAAAATCAGAGAGGGGAAAAAGAAGGAGGAGAAGGGAGGAAAGGAGGGAGGGAGAGGGGAGAGGGAGAGAAAATCATCAAAGACTCAGGAGGCACTCAGGTGAGGTTCCCAGGAGGAACCCTGACAGGTACAGAGAGCTTCTGAGGCTCAGACACAGCCAGCTGAACGCCCGAAGCACTCTGATGCCCCACAAGTATCTGTTCTGGGCCACACACGGTGCTCAGCACCAGCCCGTCCTCGGGGTCACATCCGCACGAAGATGCGGGGCACTGTGGTTTGGTCCTGGGCAGCCACCACACACAGGAGAAGCCAGGGTTCACGACCTCTGCTCTGCACCCAGAGTCCCTGTGTTTTCGCTGCGCTTCCACCCAGCGGTGCCCTGGTGGAAACCCGGCTCTCAGCAGCCCCTGCCAGGTGACGTTCCCAGCAGAGTGGACATCTGGGCTGGAAACCAGCTACGCCCACTCACTTCCGCTTCCGGAGCAGGCTGCAGGTCTCTGATCTCCGTCTTGATTTCCCCACTCCTGCTCGTTCCTGGGCCCGGGCTATCAGCGTTACATATTTAGCTACACTACTGAGTGCACCCTGCAAATAAACTTCTACCCGATCTTCACATAGAAGTTCTACAAGGCAGTGTACCCTCACTTTACAGAGACAGAAATGGGTTCTCAGAAGTAAACAATCTGTCCAAGGTCTCCAGCTCATAAAAATGGAAAGCCAAGGCGGAGAATGGTGCACACCTGTGAACGCCAGCACTCTGGAGGCTGAGGCAGGAGATCATTGTGGGCTGGAGGCCAGCCTGAACTACACAGCGAGACCTTGTGTCAGAAAACAAAAACGGGGATGTCCAAATAGCTTAGCGGATTAAAGCGCCTGCAAGCAGGGTCAGGACCCAGCCTGCCGTGCCTCCCCCATCCCTTCCCCAACCCCCCAATCCACCCCCCCACCCCCAGGCATGCTGAGACTGCAGTTAAGACTGGGCATGGTGGCGCGAGCCTGTAATCCCAACTCTTGGGAGGCCGTAAACAGGTAGATCACTAGGAGTCCAGTCTAGTAGTGAGACCCTGAACACCCTGTAGACCCTTCCCTAAAAATACAAAAACAAAGAAAAGAAAAGAAAGAAACAAAGAAAAAGAAAAGAAAGCAATAAAAAACAAGCTGGGTGTGGTGGCCCATGCCTGTAGGACCAGCACTCAGGAGGCTGAGGCAGAAGGATCACTGTGAATTCAAGGTCAGCTGGGGAAATAAAAGTAAGTTCAAGACCTTCCTAAACTGTCTCAGAAGGACACACACATACACACACAATAATAATAATAATAATAATAATAATAATAATGGAAAGCTGGGGTCTGATTCCAGCACTGTCAGATTCTAGAGAACTCACTCCCAAGGTAGACATATCCAGGAAGAGGAGGTGCCACAAAAAGTGGACACTCGTGGTTTCCCAGAGTGAGGCCCTAAGTCCCAAGGGAGGAAAGGAAAAGCTTCTCAGAGATTCCTTGCTTTGAAGAAGGGTCCAGTTCACAGCCACTGCACAATTTAGAAAAGGAAGTGCATTCACTCAACAAATATTTATTGAGCTCTTGCTCAGGACCCGGCAGCTCTCGCCAGCTCCCTGTGGTGTGGCGTGGTGTGTGGCATAGCACAGTGCAGCGTGGCATGGCAGAGTGTGGCATAGGGAAGGGCTGTCCCATCAGCCACCTGAGCACAGAGTGACAAATTAGAACGACCATGAAGGAAATGGAGTGGGGGCACACTGGGGAGTGTCCCCATCAGGGTTGGTGGATGGAGAACACCCCAAAGACTTCTTGCCAGGGTGCGGGAGAAACAAGTAGGCCTGAAGCACCCATGCCCACCCCATCCTGACCCTCAGTACAGCCCCCAGCATCCCCAGGGAGGACCCTTGGCCCATGGGAGCCTCTTCTCCCAGGAAATCACACCTCCTCCCTGGCCTCCCTAAATGACAGAGGGACAAGCTGGTCCCCTTGCCCAAAGAGGGCAACTCTGGATGTGCTGTGTGTCCCCCACCACCACCCACCCCAGCCCTACCGACCAGGTCAAGGCGGCCCCTTGCCCAAAACCCATCCTTGCAGCTTTTCCAAGCTCTTACTTTTCCTGTCCTGCTTTTTTCCTTGCTGTGCAGTTCTCTCCCTAGAGCCTAAGTCCCAGCACCCTGGGAAGTTAAGGCAGGAGGTTCACAATCAGTTAACACAGGTGCACAAGTCTTCTCTCAGGCTCTGCTGTGCTCTTCTTGGGACCCCAAGAAGACCTCAGAGAGGGGCGATGCCAAGACTAGAATCAGATCTCCAAGATGCTCTGAAGTCCTTCCCAGGTCTCTGGGGGAGTTTCAGGAAGCAAGTGTGGCGGGGTGAGGCAGGCCAGCCTTTGAGGGTGGGCTTCTGCTTGAGGCTGCTGCCCCCAAATTGCTACTGAAGGCTCTGAGATGAGGAGAGGAAAAGGACCCTCTGGTTAGGCTGTCCCTAATGCAGGAGGCATGGGACAGAAGCACAAACCCAGGCCCATGTATTATGTTTGAGTACTTCAGAGTTCCAAGTCAAATGGATGAAGTGCTAAGTAAAACACATCCTGATAGGTGTGGCCTCACCTGCCAAGATCTCAGCACTCTGGGAGGTCGAGGCAGGAGGATCACACACTCAAGCCCAGCCTGGGCAATTTGCCAAGACCTTGCCTCCAAAGACAAAATCAAAAGGGCTTCCGTGTGGAACCAGAGGAGACCCAGACTGGCAAAAGCAATCGTGGATGATCACGGCAGAGCGGCAGGCATCACGGCCTCGGACTTGAAGGTGTATTATAAAGCCACAGTGATCCGAGCAGGTGGCTCCGGCACAGACACAGACCTGAGGGGCAGTAGAACAAAAAAGATGCAGAAGCAGCCCTGGGGACATTCAGCTACTTAATCTTTGATAAAGAGGCCAATAATGATCTTTGATAAAGCTCGCCTTTCCAATACATGGCGCTGGGAGAACTGGCTGGCCAGACGCAGAAGATCAAATCTAGACCCGCATCTGTCACCATGTGCTAAGCTAAAATCAAAACGAGCAAAGGTATAAATGTTATGCCAGAAGCACTTATCCTGCTGGAAGACAAGACAGGCAAAACTCTGGAAGTCGTCGATGTAGGCAAGTTCCTTTTTTTTTTTTTTTTTTTTCAGGTTCCCACGGAGAGTTTATCAAGGGAGACAAAGCCAATGAGAGGACAAAGGAGTCCCACTGGAATCTCTGCCCTCAAAGCCACTGGCCTCCAGCTCGATCCGAGCCTCTGGAAAGTCAAGACCTGCCATGTGTGGGGTCACAAAGAGTTTTGGAAACTCCTGCCCCCTCCCGCAGCACAGCCTGTCCAACCCCGGTGATCCAGGCATGGTAATGAAGCCTTATCCCCACCCCAGGAGGGTGGCGAGGAGACCACTCTACTCACCCCGCTCTTCCTCAAGGCCTCAGAGGGGCCGGGGAGATGGCTCAGTGGAATAAGCACTTCCCTGGCAAGTGCAAGGGCCTGAGTTCAGTACCCGGTTCCGCAAAAAAGTCAGAGCACTTGGCCCTCTGAGGGGCCAGTCTAATCTTCGGTGTGACAACCTGGGCAAGAGGCCTGGATGACAGGGGTAGTCAGACCTGAACTTTGGTGTCCACTCTCGGAGCCAACACCTAACATCCAAACATGACTTAAAACACTCAGAGGCCACGCCTCAGATAAGGGTCGTGGTGAGGACCGCCTGGGTGGAATCCTAGCTGCACCTGAACTGGGGCAGAGTCAGCAAGTGGGTCAAAATCAAAAGCTTCTGCACAGCAAGAGAAAGAGCCAACAGATGGCGAAGAAAATGAACAAAATGGAAAATAATTTTGCCAGGTAGTCCTCAGACAGGGGCTAGTATCCAGAATATGTAAAGAACTAAAAAAAAAAAAAAAAAAAAAAGACCCTCCCATAAAAATCCAATCCAAAAATAAAAGTACAAATGAAAGGAATTCCCACTTCACAGGAAAAGAAATTACCACTGACCAATAAATACATCAAGAAACACTCAATATCTTGGGCCATTCAAGAAACGCAGACTAGAACAGCACCGAGATTCCGTGTCACCCCAGAAATAATGATGGTCACCAAGAAATCAAGTAATAACAAATGCTGGTGAGGCTGTGGGGAAAAACACTGTTGGGAGGAATGTAGATTAATACAACCACTGTGGAAATCAGTGTGGAACATCCTCAAAAGCTAAAACTAGAAATCCCAGTCAATCCAGCTAGTCCCCTTCTTCCTGAAGGAGTTCAAAGATTACAGTAGGGACACATGCATATCCATGATTATAGCAGCGCAATTCATATCAGATAACCCTTGAAAGCGACTTCAATGTCCACCCACAGATGAAGGCAAAAAGAAAAGGTGGTATTTACATGTCTCGGTCACTCTTCTTTCATTTCTGGGACAAATACCCGACACCCAAAATGAGCAAGGAAAGGTTTCTTTTTTATTTATTTATTTATTTATTTATTTATTTATTTATTGTGTGTGTGTGTGTGTGGCCAGCTCAGCCCACGAGGGGGCAGGGCTGGCTAGCATGTGGTGCTGGGGGATTGAACCGCGGTCCCTGTGCTTTGCTGAGCTTGTTCTAAGTAGGTGCTTTAGACCACTGAGCCATCTCACCAGCCCAAGGAAAGGTTTCTTTAGCTCACAGTTACTGGAGGTTTCAGTCCATACTCAGCTGGCTCCAAGGCAGAGAGGCACATGGCAGATGGCAGCAGCTCATGGTGGCGGCAAAGAGCAGAGAGCAAATGGGAGGAGTAACAGCAACAGTGGCTACGGAGAGCAAATCTGTCTCTCTTATGTTACATTCAGGCTGTCTGCCCCAGGCTAGTTCAGCACTCAGACCCCTAATCCCAGCAGTAGTAAAATTTATAATCCCAGCCTTGATCATGAATTAATCTCAAACTCTAGAAGTCCCTGCCCCATGACTGCATGAGGCTTTGGGGGGCCACCTAGACATAAACCATAACAACATGCATAGGAGTATTACTCAGACATAAAGAAAGATAAGCTTGAGTCATTGTTGGGAAAACGGATGCAGCTTGAGACCTTAGTGTTGACTGAAATGTATCAACCGCACAGGCTAAAACACTGCAAGATTTCATTTATGGACAAACTCAAACTAGGAAGTAGAATGATGGATCTTTCTCAAATGGGCAGAGGATGAACACATGAAAGGAGGAGAAGGGCTGCAAAGGGGACTGGAAGGTGCTGTAAATGTACGCCAGCTCCACACGAGGAACTGAAATGTACTGCAAGCACAGGCTCCTAGTCATAATTTTTTTAGAGGCTCAGAGTCTCCAGACGTTGATTCCCAGCACCACCAGGGGGGAAATGTCCTAACATCTAACAATGACAAAGGGCCAGTGACCTAAAAGACCAGGGCGGACATAGAATCCTGTTTCCTAGAGGTTCCATCCCAGAATCTGACGACTCAGAAAGAGCTGACACCCAGCCTCCCTCTGGGACCCTCCCCTCCCACGCGCTGTCTTTGTGCGGGTCCCAGCCCAGGAGCCCAGCTATGTTTATTCACATCTTCTGGGGCAACAGCCACCTCTTGGCCCCAAAGCCCTGGCTGTCTGCATGTCCCGCCCAGGTGCTTTCTCACCCACGGAGCTTATCCTATCCTCGAGGCCCTAGCGACGCTCAAATTCTGCTTCTGCTGTTTCCTCTGGGAACAAATTCTGCAAGAAACTCCATCTGCCGCGTGCAGAATTATGGGTTATTCTTGGCTGCAGGCTGGCTCTCGCCCTCAGTGCAAACACAGACCTCTAGACACAGCGCTCTGCAGGCGCGCTGCGGTCTGGCTTCTGCCAGGGAAGCAGACCTTGGCTCTCCCTCTTTGGGGCTGAGGATTTCTCCGCATCGAGGGGGAGGGGCGTGCACCAAAGCAGCAGCAGTTTGGAAGGCATGCACCTTTTTCTGCTCTGATTTCCCGCAGAGATGCAGCCTGCCCAGCCCTGCTCTGGAGGCCTGCCTGCCCCCTTTCCCAGGCCAGCAGACAGCTTCCTCTTCTCTGGAGACCCTGAGTGCAAGTGACCTTGGGACCTCCACAGTGGCATGCAGAGCTGTGTGTGTCTGCCCTTCCATCTCTCTGTTTCTGTGTGCAGGAGAGAGGTAGCATTGTGGGTTAGGAGCTCAGCTTTGATCCGCGTACCCAAGATGTCTTTGACACCAAAAGACTGGAACTCTGGGACCAGCAAGTTAAGAATTTCTGAGGTCAAGTGGGCCTGTAGTCACCCAGATGGGCCTGAGACCCTCTGTGGCACCAGTGTCACCAGCAGCCTTCTTCCGGAAATGATCCAAATACCCATCCTCAGTGGTGAAAAGGATAGAGACGTTAGGAAGATTGAGAGACAGCAGCGGTGGAAAGGAGCGACCTGGGGCTCACTACACAGAGCTGCAGGAAGCTCACAAGCAGAGCATCAGGGGAAGAAGCTGGAGCGAAAGGGCTTGAATACTTGGGATTCCTGCCGTACCTCAGTTTACACCTAAGGAACTGAGTGAACTTAGGACACAGTGGGTCCCAGTTTTTCATACCCCGGAGAGGTAAATATTTAAACTGCTCTGCTAGTAAAGGTGTTGCAGCAACCCCCCAAGGGAATACAGCAGGGGACCTCCCCGCTTCATAACGCTGAAGCAGGCAGAGGCTGAGAACAGGACTAAACAGCAGTGCTCCCTGGGTGGGGACTTAACTAGGCTGGGGACAGGGCAGACCAAGGGGGAAAAGAGCCTTGGAGCTCAGAAAATAATTATTTCTCAGGCCGTATTATTGTCCCTTGGAGCACATGAAGGCTTGAAACTCAATTCCAGCCATTCCATGAAGGACATTTAAAAAGGCTGGCGTCACCGTCACTCTACTCTTCCCTTTAAAACTAATTTTTTTAAAAAAAACAAAAACAAAAATCTTACAATCCCCCACCGACCTCCAAATCCTTTAAAACGCCTGTAATATGACGATGCAGCTTGCCTGGAGAGGTTACCCTGCCGGTCCTTTGAACTGCTAGCTGGCTTTCAGCCTTCCCAAGGAGGCCAAATAGCTACCTCTATGTTTCCCTCTGTTTTCTCCCTCGTTAAATTCCTCAGATGCAGGAGCCAAAGGAAGCCTCATACTGAACCAAATTATCTGTGTTCCACATGTTTCATTTTTTAATCATAAAATACAATCAAACAAAACCAAAGGGCACAAACCCCCTGGCCGGGCTTTTATTACCTGATGGGAACACATGTGACAACCACGCCCAGAGGGAGCCGGCCTCACCGGTGTGAGCCCCTGCCTCTGACGGGGCCAGGCCAAGGAGAGCTCTTTATCTTCTCCTCTGACCCGGGTCACTCCAGAGTCCTCTGTCACCCATGTTTGGCCCCTAAAAAAAGGCTGAGATTCTTCCAGCAGAGGAACTGCTTCATGCAGAAGTAATGCCTTGGAGGACCCAGCAGTGGGTCTGCTTGCAGTCTAGGCAGCTACGCTGGCTGCTCCAGCTCCTCCGAGTCTCTGTGCATTAACTCAGTACACCTGAGGCTTGGGCACGGGTTCCAAGCCACTCAGCGTGCTGGAGCCGAGGATGGAGCTGTGAACGTGAGGACTCTGGTCTCCCTGTGAGAAGCTAGCTTGTGTGGAGGAGGAACCACGCAATCAGCAAACTAAAGAGACCTGTACGGAGCTAGGCGCAGAGCTGGCTAAACTATTAGAGCCTTCAGTGATACAGATGGCCCTACTGTGGCACACGTGCGACGGGTTTGCCACTACTGGTAGGATGGAGCTCAGGGGCAGAGCTCTCGCCTAGAATGCACGCGGCCCTGGCTTCAATCCACAGCACTCCCAAAAGAAGAAAGTATGTACTTCCATCGATATGTTCATAGACACAACTGCATGCACATGGCTCTAGCCATCGCTAAGCACCATGCAAAACAGAAAATGAAGTCATACGATAGAGAATTATGGTAACTGCCTTGCTTTATTATTATTATCATCATCATCATCTGTATTTAGGGCAGGGTCTACAGGGTCTCACTACGTAGATTGGACTCCTAGTGATCCTCCTGTTTTCAGCCTCCCAAATGCTGGGATTACAGGTGTGCGCCACCATGCCCAGTCTCAATCGCCATCTCATCATGACCCATGGGCAGGGCCTGCACAGCACACCAGGGATCGAACCCCTGGCTGCTGCACTCTGCCTATGTAGGCGCTTTAGTCTGCTGAGCTATCAGGCTGGCCATAACTGTGCTGTTTTTTTTTTTTTTAATTTTTTATTTATTTATTTATGAGAGAGAGAGAGAGAGAGAGAGAGAGAGAGAGAGAGAGAGAGAGAGAGAGAGAGTGTGTGTGTGGCCAGCTCAGCCCACCAGGGGGCGGGGCTGGCTGGCATGTGGTGCTGGGGGATTGAACCGCAGTCCCTGATGCTTTTGCTAAGCTTGTTCCAAGTAGGTGCTTTAGACCACTGAGCCATCTCTCCAGCCCCATAACTGTGCTGTTTAAACAAAACAGAACCAGTGAAATCTATTCAGATAGGTTTATTGGGACATAATTCACATGCATTAAAGGAGGGTGGTTGCAAGTCGGAGGATGGTCTGGGCTACCAAGTGAGTTCAAGGGATGTTCCCGTGTTGTCCGGGTGCACTTTCTGGCCTACAGAATCCAATCACTGATGAAATGGATGAGTTGGTATTTGTAGGAATCACAGCATTTCTGTTAATGATGGATTGGACATGTGGGGACGGTGGCTCCTTCAGCTTGCAATGGAATAGGAAAGCCCCTGGAGCCTAGTGGTGTCAGAGCCAAAATAGGTCATAGTCTGACGCATTATTTATGTGTTTTGATACTGGTATTTAAAGAACATACTGTGTCGCCAATCATATAAAACATAACACATACAATTATGTATAATATATAATAGTTGATAATGATTTTTTAAAAAGTAAGTTCAAGGCCAGCCTGAACTGCATAGTGAGACCCTGTCTCAAAAGGAAAAAAAAAAAAAAAAAAAAAAAACGTCTGGCCAAATAGCTCAGTGGAGGGCTGGGGATATGGCTCAGTGGATAAGTGCTTCCCTGGCAAGCACAAAGACCTGAGTTCAAACCCTGTTTCCGGGGGAAAAAAAAAAAAAAAAAAAAAATAGCTCAGTGGATTAAAGCGCCTGTGAGCAGGCGCAGGGGCTGGGAGATCGATCCCCTGGCCTGCTGTGCCGGCCCCACTCTTGGGTACCCTGAGAGGGCATTTGAGACTGGGCTTGGTGGCACACGCCTGTAATCCCAGCACTTGGGAAGCTGTAAACAGGCAGATCACTAGGAGTCTGATCTAGTAGTGAGACCCTGAACACCCTGTAGACCCTTCCCTAAAATACAAAAATAAATAGATAAATAATATAAAAAATAATAAAAACAGAAAATTACTTACTAAGGACAACCCGCTCGGGCCCCCTTCCTGTCCCTCTCTCAGACAGGAGCTTTATTTCCCTCAATAAATATATTCTGCTCATGAAAAAAAAAAGGAAAAAAAATCCCCTACACACTGGATTCACATAGTAAATTAACTATCACACTGACCCTATAGAATGTGCAAACATGTTGTGTCAAACACTAGGGAAAAACTCTCGCTCACTGTGTGCACGTTTCAGTGAGCTGTGGCAGCTGTGTCTAGCTGCCCAGCTACACAACCATCAAGCCCCAGGCCCCGTGCCTCACCCTCCAGGTGTGCCTCCCTCCCTTCTCCAGCTGCCGACAGCCAGTGGTCTCTCGGGGGCCTATCACTTTGTGTCTCTGGAATGCCGCAGAGCTGGAATCATGCTCCAGGAGCCTGGTACGCCCAATTTCTTCATGTCACCCGTGGTGCTGCGGATGGCTCCGCTACGGCAGGCACTGCCAGCCTACTCCCTTCCACCATGAAGCTACTACGTTTCTGTATGTCTGTTTCGCTTCTCTTCAGTAGGACTGCTGGCTCATCTCATAGCCCTGTGGAAAATTTTATTTATTTATTGTTGTTTTTAAATTAGAAACATCTTTTCTTTTCTTTTTGTATTTTAGGGAAAGGTCTACAGGGTGTTCAGGGTCTCACTCCCAGATCGGACTCATAATGATCCCCCTGTTTACAGCCTCCCAAGAGCTGGGATTACAGGCCTGGGCCACCACACCCAGTCTCAATCGCTGTCTCAGTGTGCCCCAGGGGGTGGGGCTGGCACAGCAGGCCCAGGGATTGAACCCCAGGCCTCTGTGCCTAGGTGCTTTAATCCTCTGAGCTATTTGTCTGGCCCCAAAGTGGGATTTTTTAATTTTTATTTTTATTTTCAGGATGCATTTGGTAGTAGGGATCAAACTCAGGAGCTTGCACTTTCCAGGCAGGCCCTTATGCCACTGAGCTATCTGCCCAGCTGTGTATAACTTTAAAAGAAGCTGCCAAACCACTTCCCAGAGCTGCTCTACCATTTTTTTCACAGTCCTCCCAGCCCTGTAGGAGTGCTCCAGTTGTTCCACATTCTTGCTAACCCTTTGTATTGTCAACTTTGGTCATTTTTGCCATGTTAGTGTCTGTAGGATGTATTTTCTGGATGGTTGATAATGGTGAGTATCTTTTTTTTGCGAGTTTATTGGCCAGTATTATGTGAAATAGACTTCCCGTATGTTTAAAATATATAATATTCATTATTTATGCTTAGGCTGGGTAAATTTTTAAAATATTTATTTATTTATTTATTGTATTTAGGAAGGGTCTACAGGGTGTTCAGGGGCTCACGACTAGATTGGACTCATAGTGATCTGCCTGTTTACAGCCTCCCAAGAGCTGGGATTACAGGTGCACACCACCAAGCCCAGTCTCAGTTGCTGTCTCAGCACGCCCCAGGGGCGGGGCTGGCACAGCAGGCCTGGGGATCGAATCCCTGGCCCCTGCACCTGCTTGCAGGCACTTTAATCACTGAGCTATTTGTCCCGCCCAGACTGGGTAAATTATAGAAGACATTGGAATTAAAATTTAGTCTCAGGGCCAGCGAGATAGCTCAGTAGACTGAGCGCCTGTTCAGGCAAGCTCAGAGACTGGGCAGGGGTAGCCTGGGTACAATACAACATAAGCAGGAGAAGAGGCCTGCTCCTCCCCCTTTTGCTCTTGCTGTTTTTGTTGCCTTCCTCCGCCTTGAGCTGCTGCCCTCACCACTCCACCCTGCTGATGATGGACTGAGACCTCCTCAAACTGTGAGCTAAAGAAACCTTTCCTAAAAAGGGGATACAGATGAATGTCTATTTTGTATCTGTGTATTCAAAATGGTTAGGATAGATATATAGTTACATTCTCTTAATGAATAGAGGCATTTATTGTAATAGTGTTTGTAAATAGGATATCATGTCCACAACTTGTACAGCAATTAACCACTAGGAAGAGAGTATGCAATGTGTTAATTATTGAAACTGTCCTACCAATTTGATTTGAAACTGTCTCATTGTTATTTGTCTCTCAATAAAGTTATGGAAAAAAAAAGAAAATAACCTCCTTTAAAAAAAAAAGAAAGAAAGAAAAGATGGGGCTGGTGAGATGGCTCAGTGGTCTAAAGCACCTACTTAGAACAAGCTTAGCAAAGCACAGGGACTGTGGTTCAATCCCCCAGGGACCACATGGCAGCCAGCCCCGCCCCCTGGTGGGCTGAGCTGGCCACACACACACACACACAAATAAAATTAAAAAAAAAATTAGAAAGAAAAGAAACCTTTCCTTCCTTAACTTTGGGTGTCGGGTATTTTTGTCCCAGCAATGAATGAAAAATAACCAAGACACTCTGGTAAACAAAACTTCGGTGCCAACTACCTCTGCTGTCCAGCCTTGGAAGGCACAGGGCGTCTTCTCTCCTCTGTTCCACCAGTGGAGCCATCGCCTGTGTCTAGATTCAGGGAAAAGGAAACTAGATTGTCCCGCAGATGGGGCCAGATGGTGCTGCAGAGTAAGATGCAGGACGTGAGATACTGCCATGGCAGCTCTGGAAAGCAGAATCGGCCACGAGGTAAAACTAGGGAGTGGCACAGCTTGTTCTCGAAACAAATGCTTCGAAGGGGGTGATGAATAGGCCTGACGATGAATAAGCCCCAGCCCTTGAACTTGAGGAATTCCCAAGGCAAGTGGGGCAGACGGGTATGTAAATAAAAACCATACTGTCCCCGAATCTACAGCATGTCTCACATTTGGTCGGCAAAGTCCGGGGGCAGCAATCCACATTGCCTAGGAGGCGGGTGGGGGGCTTGGGCTCCAGGGAATGGGTGGGGCCTCCCAACTTGGGCGGGGACACAAAGAGTATTAGGAAGAAGGGTGTAACTGAGTGGTGCGAGTCTAGCCAGCAGAAGAGGTTGAAGATGAGACTGGAAAGGGAGGCCGAGCTGCGGTAGGAAGGACTCCTAAGTGGAGGCTGGGAGCTTAGCTCCGTTTTGTGGGCACTGGGAAGCTGTATGGGCCATGACTAGATGCTTGGGGGGGCTAAACACAGGAAGGCTTGCAATTGACAGGGGACCACGTAAAGCCCAAAAGCAGCTAGGTTGGATTCTGTAGCTGTCCAGGTAAAGGGCGGAAGGCATGCATTCCAGCACCAAGCATCGAGAGGATAGGGATAGCGTTAGGGAAAGACGGGCTGCCAGGGATACCCCAGGGGTCTGCAAGAGCCGTGAGGGAGCCTGTGAGGGAGGAGGTGGGCTGGGGTCCTGGCTGTGAGCCCCTCCTCCATTTCCAGCCCCGGCTGTGCACACAAGGCCTCTAGGGTCAGCATGGGGGGCCCGCCCCCTACACCAAAACGGCTAAGCCAAAATCTTTGGTTTGGGGCACCAGGCATGCAGATTTGTTTAAAGTTCTTCTGCAGACAAGTGCAGCCCAGGCCAACGAGCCCAGGAAAAAATGCTGCAGTAGGTTCCCGGGACAGCTTAGGGGACGCTGGTTTGGGCAGAGCGAGGAAGGAAATGAGTGACTTTGATTTGGGGGCTTGTGGGGCTCCTGAAGGCGAGGTTTGGCATCACCCTTCTCCAAGAAATATAAATGGTTTAACAGAAAACGGATTCATCCATAAAAACACTGGATCGCTTCCTCCCCAGCGGCACAGCAGACTCATTTGTCCTGTTCCCTGGGGAGCAGCAAGAGAGGTGTATTCTGTCTCCAGCAGCCAGGCATGGTCCTGGAGCTTGCGTGCCAATCTTGCAACAAGAGTAGTTTTTGTCCTGCTCATTTTGTGGAGGAGGAAATTGAGGCTCGGAAGGGCCATGCTTCTGGCCCAAGGCGGCCTGGGGAGGCAGAACCCAGTGCGAAACCCAGGCAGTCTGATCTGAGGGCCACAGGGAGCCCACAGGCACTGCCTCCTCCTCAGTGCCCCCTATATGCTCGCATAAAGTCAATTGGTATTATGATTGCCGCTGTGTTATTACTGCTGTTAAAATTAGTGCCTGTGTGAAACCCAGCCATGCAGTTTCCATCGCCTCCACTACAGACGGACCGTGTTCGTTGCCCGTCCTTGCAACTCCCACCGCAAACCCTCATAAACTGTCACCGTTGCCTTTTCATTGTCGCGGACCTCCAGGCCCAAAGGCCTCTGAGAATTTCACCGAGACTCCGTGGCATATCATAAAACAAAACCAAATGCTCACTTCCCCCGCCCTTTCCCTGAGTATCTGTCAAAGCCAGTGGAGAAATAGAAACCAGAATCTCCAAACAATACACTTCCACACAGATAATAAATAAAATCTCCAACGAGTGGGGGAAAAAGAGCAAGAGTCCCACAAAGGCCGGGGCTTGGGTGCACCAGGCATATTGTACACTGGGCCAAGCAGCAGCCCACAGAGTTGGGGTAAGGAACCAATTGAGATAAAAAAATAAAAAGTAAAAAAAAAAAAAAATAGACGTCCTCACTACATATGCCTTGTGCACGTAAGCGTGTGGCCACAGGCAGGCAGCACAGCCCCCTCGGCTCCTCTTTTCTCTTTTACACACAAATAAATACACATGTTGCCTTTCACGGAGCAGATGCTCAATAAATTCTTATGCAGGGCTTCAAAGTACCAATGTTCGTCGATGAATTTCCCTAGTACACATGTTTATGGGTGACTGCTTCTCCCTTCTCACAACGGCAGAACCAGTGGGAATTTGTTTGGGCCCTTTGAGTTTATTGCAGGGTGTAGCTAAGGTCTCTTAGGTGTTGTATGTCGAGAAATTTCTGAAAGGCAATGACCCCAAGTGGTGAGCAGGGACCCTTCCTAGAAATGTCAGGAGAAAGGGGACTGGTTTGGGCTTGGTTTGTTATTGTTTTACTTTTTATAGTGATAATGCAAAGCAGTTTTATTTTCACTTAAGGGAATCTAGTTTCTACAAACTCCATGCATGCTTCACAGTGGCTTTAGCTGATGGAGGCTCCTGTAGGTGTTCAAAGTGTCATTTTACTTCTAGTCTTGGGCAAGAGGGTCCTCTTGTCATGAATGCCAGTCCTTAGAGGTCTCATTCTGGCCCCTTTCCTGCCACATTCCTCTGATGAGTTGAGAAGATCCCAGCCCATGAAAGCCAGCCCACTAAGAGATGACCTCACTCTCTGGAGCACAGAGTTGACTCCTACTGAATACTGTGCAGGTACCTGTATGTCACATGCAGGGCAGGTGTCCCAGCCTTTTTGGTACCAGGGACCAGTGTTGCGGAAGACAAATTGTCCATGCATCAGGACAGGTTGCTTTGGGGATGTTTAAGTGTTCTGTATACAACGTACATTCATTGTACACTGTATTTCTGTTATCATTACATTGCAATACAAGGCTCTCTGCTGATGCGAACCTGTATCGGCAATCAGGCCCCAATGCTAGCAGCAAAGACTCAGCTCCACCTCAGATGCTCACTCATTAGCTTCTCCTAAGAAGTGTCCAACCTACATGCCTCACACACCCAGTTCGCAGTTGGGTTTGTGCTCCTCTGAGAATCTAGTGTTGAGGTTGATCTGACAGGAAGTGGCACTCAGGTGGTGACACGGGCCATGAAGAGTGGCTGGGCACACAGATGAGGCTTTGCTCGCTTGCCCGCCACTCACCTCCTGCTGTGTGACCAGCCCCCAGCAGGTCCCAGGGAGCCCCAGGGCACTGATGCAGGGCATGTATTCCTCAGAGGCGCTGTGGCCCTGGCACCTGGCTCAGAGATGTCCGTCTGGGTGAGCAGACTGTGGGGCCTGGCTTGTGGTCACCATGAGATGTGGGCAGTGAGACCTCAACACCCCTACCCACTCCCAGATCTGATCTCTGAGATTCCACTCTGCCTTTCCAGATGTCTCCTGGGCTGCTCCATGTGGTCTGCATGCACTCAGCCACCCCAAACTCAGCACGTTCCGAATGAGCTTGGCCTTCTTCCTTCCAGTGCTGGCTTCCCCTTGGGCTCCTCCTCTCTGCAGATGGCTGCCCCATTCATCAAATGTCCTGGATCAGAAGCTGGGCATTGTCCAAGTTTCTTCCTTCTCATCAAAAAGTAACAGTGACAGTGGAGACAAGACACCGCCACCAGTCGGCAGCTCGCTGTTCCCAGCCAGGAGCTGACACATACCCAGGCAGAGGATCATTTCTGCTCCCCTGCAAGGGTGAGGTGACTGTTATGATCATGCCCACAGAACACCAAAGGAACCTGAGGCTCAGAGAGATGATGTAGGTTTCTCGGGGTATGCTGTGTCTGAGACCAGTTTCCTGCATAGCTGGGTGGACTGTGTCCTTCTGTCCCTCTCTCCTATAGGTGTTCAGAAAGTTGGTGTTGGGTGGCACGGAGCTGGGCTCTCCAGGAAGCAGCTGAACTGCAGGTGGAGCAGATGCCAACATGAAGTCCTCCTCGGAGAGCAAGGGAGCGGCTGAGTGGGGAGAGAAGAAGGATGGGCAACTTCACAGGGAAGGAAAGGGGTTCCTGGGAACTCCATTTATAGAGTGTGAGTGGCGTGATGGTGACCGCCCCGCAGAGTGGAGGACCACAGCACAATTAGAAACCTCACAGGACACTACTCTGAGGTTGACTTTGTGTTTTTATTCCGCATGACCTTTTGAGGAAGTTATAAGTAGCCTCGTAGAACAGATGAAGACACTGAGGCACAGAGAGAAGCTCGTCTAAAGCTGTCCAGCGAGGCAGAAGTAGAGTGGATAGCTAGAAACAGGATGGCCCTGGCAGGTGGGGAGTGCACGCCCGTGACCCCAGTGCTCCGGAACACAGAGGTGAGAGGTCCACAAGTCTGAGTGCAGCCTGGAGAATTTAGCAACTTGGTAAGAAACAAACATAAAAATCAAATGGGGCAGGGGAGGCTGGAGCATAGTTGAGTGCAAAGGCCCTGGGTTCAGTACTAAGCTTAAAAAAAGAGATAGGAGCCCAGCTGTACAGGTGACCCTATTCACCCCTGCACTCTGTGCCCTCCAGCCCTGCAGGCTCTGGGTCACAAGCTCCACCCCCTCACTG
Organism: Octodon degus; assembly: GCF_000260255.1. Classification (NCBI taxonomy): domain Eukaryota; kingdom Metazoa; phylum Chordata; class Mammalia; order Rodentia; family Octodontidae; genus Octodon; species Octodon degus. Next base: position 857,657 of record NW_004524655.1, read on the forward strand.
TCTGCCTATGGGAAGCTGCTCTTTCTCTGAACCTCGGTGGCCACTTCTGTGGAGACAACAATGACAATGCCTCATGGGTCCACCGTAGGATCCTGAAGTCACCTCCATGAAGACAAGCGTGCATGCCACGTAGCTTCTGTCATTGCTGCCCCAAACATTGAGAGTCCCTTTCCCTGCGTCCAAGGCTTCAGGAAAGCTTTCAAAAAAGGCTCCAGAAAAAGTGCTTCCTCACTTTCCCTCTTCACAGTACTTCTTGGGGGGCAGAAGACACAGCGTATCCAGGGTAGCTCTTTGTTTGCTTTGTGAAGTATTTGGGGCATATGGAAGACGATGATGAACAGCGTGCAGTAGCCAGCCTCAGAAAGGGCCCAGGTGCGAGAGGCACCTCCTAAGCAGCCCTCCCTAATTACGTTTGTCCCCTCCTCCAGGGCAATCCCGCCCTGGTCCACAGCTCCTGCTGTGCATGCGCAATCTTTGCACTTCACCGTGCATGCGTGCACACAAACAGCATAACATGTGGCGTCACTTTGCACACTTTAAAACTTCGTTGCCTAGTCCCATCCCTATAGTTGTGCAAGTTTTGCACAACAGCGTGATTCTGAGGCTGAGCAACGCTGAAACGCACATTTCGGATGGGTGGTTTTAAGTTCCATGGGTCAATTCGCTGCAGGTGAGCTCCAAGCTCATTCATTCATTCTCCCGATGGCCTTGGAAGTAGCACCCGGGCTTTTAGCATCACACACAATGCCACAGCACCTGTTCTTGGTCTGGGATCCATGTGTGCACACAGGAATGACATTCTCTAGGGTAGGTGACGGGGCTCACGTTGTTGGGCTGAAATGCGGCTGCATCTCAGGACTAGCTGGCAACTGTCCGTTTGCTCTCCCGAGGAGCGGTGCCGTTCTGTCCCTCCACACAGAGACTCTGGGGTGGCTCCACCGTCTCCGATCCGTGCCAACCCTGAGTTTGCCAAAGGGCAGCAGCTTTGATGAATGAGGGGTATCATTAGTAAGGAGGCATTGGTGGCCAATGAGTTCTTGGTGTTGGCGACACAGCCAGGGTGTAGATAGGCACTTCACCGTCTCCGCTGTGGCACAGCCAATGGTGTGGGAATTTGCAGCAGGTCAGAGTCTAGGCAGGGCGTGAATAGAAAAGAGGACATCCCCAGCCCCGGAGTGTGCAGGCAGCAAATGTGCAGAGGAGCTGGTCATCCCCTGTCCCTCACTCCCTGTCACTTCCTGAGGACCCCGCCCCCATCCCTCACAGAGGTCAGAGGTCACATTCAGCCCTTTGCCTTCTGTTTTCCTAGAAGCAGAATCCCCAGGTCCGAGGGCTGCACCCTGCGCTTTGGGGCTGTTGCGTGTGGCCCAGGGAGGTCTGCTTCCTTCAGCAGCTGTTACTCAGGAGTGTGGGGCCGGCTGAGCTTGAACCCAGGGACTGTTAGCAAAAGGAAAGGAAACACCCTGAAAGAGGCTCTGAGACATCCCAGCTTGAGGCGCAGGGCCACAGCTAAGGATCTGTCAGGG
>NW_004524655.1:859393-860269 GCF_000260255.1 Octodon degus
TTTTCAGAACTGGGGTTTGAACTCAGGCCCTTGAGCTTGCCAGGGAAGCCCTTATTAACTGGGCCGTCTCCCCAGCCCCAGTATTCCAGGTTTGGAGACTGCTCTTGGACAGAGAGGGTGGGGAGCTCCCAATTTTTTTGAAAGACGTTGTTGTAGGGGCTTCTTTTCATTTGAAGAGAGATCACAAATTACCTCCTGGACTCAATGGATTCTGGGGTTGTTTGGGATGAGAACAATGGAAAATAAAAATAACAGGAGCAGCCCACTGTGTTCTAATCTGCCATACTGTGTCAACACTTTGTTCCAAACAGGGTCTCCCTGTGCAGAGCAGGCTGACCTTGAACTTGAGGGAATCCTCCTGCCTCAGCCCCCCTAGGGCTAGGATTACAGGCCCCCGTGTCATATATATTTTCTCTCCAGGGATTCTGTGCTCTTGGGTATAAATCTTAATCCCAAGTGCTATGAAATGGAGCACCAGGGAGGAAGAATGATACAGGCCCCATCCAGGCCATGTGTGAAAATGCTGAGGACCAAACACAGAGACCCTCCACAGGCCCACGTCACCCCTCAGCGGAGTGGACGATCCAGGTGATTCCTCCAGAGGCCACACTGCACCCCACTTCCTCGCTGGGGCTGGTGGGGGTGAGCCTGCACAGCACTGCCCTTTTGGACAGGGCTTTGCCCAGCCACTCAGGTGCCTGGCACTGTCTTAGAAGCCAGGCCACGCCTCGACATGGAGCCCGGAGCGCAGCCCATCACCACTGAGCTGCAGGCGACCTGAGGCCTGGCACCTCTGCACAACCCATTGCCCTCCCCTCCTCTCTCCGCAGTTTCTCTCCCACTTGCAGAACCAACACAAATGACGTCTTCCTGAGG
>NW_004524655.1:861434-867774 GCF_000260255.1 Octodon degus
TGGTGCTCTGGAGAAGCATGTGGCACTGTTTGGATTTTATTTACTGATTTTGTGGTGATGAGTACTGAATCCAGGGCCCACCACATGATAGACGAGCAGCCTCCATCTGCGCTACATCCCTGGCTTATGCCTGTCTTTAATTCCTTGGCATATTTGCATATAGGAGTAGCCTCTGAGTTGTATGAACAATGCACCTCTCAACAGGAATTGCAGGCATTTTGTTTTGTTTGCTTGAGACAGAGTGTCACTAAGTCAGACAGGCTTGTCTCCATGTTGCCACCCTCCTGCCTCAGCTTCCTCCGTAGCTGGGGTTCCAAAAGTGTCCCACGCCTGCCTCATTAGGTTGTACCTCTAGAATGTTTAAAACATGTATTTGAAAGGCCGGCCAAATAGCTCGGGGGAGTAAAGTGCCTGCAAGCAGGTACAGGGACCAGGGTTTCCATCCCCAGGCCCCCTGTGCCAGCCCCGCCCCCCAGGTGTGCTGAGACAGCAAGGCAATTGAGACTGAGCCTGGTGGCACACCTATAACCCCAGCTCTTGGGAAGCTGTAAACAGGCAGATCACTATTAGTTGGATCGAGTAGTGAGACCCTGAACACCCTACAGTCCCTTCCCTAAAATAAAAAAAATTAAAAAAAAAGTATTTGAAATTATAGCTACAATGGAAACACACTAATAGTTTTCATTGTTTTGTTGTTTTGGCAGTGCTAGGGAGTGAACCTCGGTACTTGATCTTCACACTGCGCTACAACCCAGGCCATTAATTTATTAATTAGTTTATACACAAGTTCCCACTGAATTGTCAGAACTTGTGATCCTCCTACCTCAGCCTCCCAGAGTGCTGGGATTACAGCCATGCGCCGCCACACCCAGCTGCCAGTGCTTTTTTATCTTCCACCAGGAGGAAGCAATTCTTTCAAATATGGGGATGCTGCACAACAGTTGCCTGGTATTTACCTAGCAATACCCCCACATTTTAGGAAAATCTCATTCCTTCACAATTCTCTAACTTGGAAGCCATAAAACTATTTAGTAAAGAGAACTAAAACAAAGTCAAATAGATCAAAGTCTATCCAGTGTGGGGACATCGTAGCTGTGCGCCACAAGGGTTCATGGGTTCCATCTCCGAAAGGGTTGTTTTGGTTCTTATTTTACCGATGAGCTCCTAGTCTCCTGCGCCTGATTTTTAAAGCAAATGCTGCTTATTAAAACCTGTTTACGCCCTGTCCTTCCCGCTCCACACCGACATCAGCCACTCATTGGCTTTCCCTGCGCATGCACCAGTTGCAGATGGGGAGCACACAGCCGGGCGACCCCTGCGCCGAGGGCTTTGGGGCCCTGGCTGTGGGCAGCGCTGCACACCCTGTCTCAGGCACCTTTGCCTCCTCAGGCCTCGGCCCAACCGCAGCATGGAGCAGCTTGAGTTATCCGAGATGGGCTTCCGAGGCCTCCTTGCAGACGACGCAGGGCGGCACCTTGGGCAGCCTGGTGTAGCTGAGTTCCACCCTGTCTTCTCCTCCTCCTACCTGTCCCCCAGGTCCCCAGCAGTGGCTGATACACGCACGGCGCACGCAGCTACTTTGTGCAAATCCGCGTGCACATCTGCACATCTGGAGGCGCTCTGCCGAAGCTGTGAAATAAGTCCCAGGCTCGGCGGCGGGGGCTGGGGCGCAGGCACAGCGGGCCCCCACACCCGCTCCCCGGCGCTCCCGCCCCTCCCCCTCCCGCGCAGGCATTCCGAGCTGCAGCGCTGACCCTGTCTCTCTCGATGATTTAGGTTTTGGAGAAGGACCGGAGAAGGATTTGTTTTGACGTTTAAAGGCAATCCAGGTAACGAATGGCAGGGCGGCATCCACCCCCCTGTCCATATATCTGCGCAACAGTATCTATTTTTGACGTAGCTGACACGCCATTTCCTTTGGCAGAGCAAGGGGCGCTCGTCTTGAAATTAAACTCGGCTCCAGCCCCTGGGCTCTGCAGGCTGATGCGGGGCAGACGCTGGCCAGGGAAGCCAGAGAGACGGCCAGGCCTGCTGGCTGGCGGTGATGTATGGGGCAGGAGCCCGGGCCGGGCTGGGGGCAGCTCCCCTGGCACGGCCCTAACTAATGACAGAGGATGTCCCCGAGCCGCTAATCGCCTTTAATGTGCACATGGAGAAGCTAATTTAAAGCAGGCAAGATAAGTAGGTCAGACAAACAGACAAAGAAAACAAAATAAAATCATATAATTGTCTCTGGGTAGCCACTGGGGATGGGGCAGCGGGTGTGTGATGAATGCGCCCCGGCCTGGAGTGCAGCCGGCAGGCGCTCGCGGCCCGCGGGATGCCGGAGGTCCAGCCCCAAGCGTGGAAAACAATTTAAAAAAAAAAATCACAAGAAAGAATCTCTCCAACTTTTCTGAGTATCTTTGTTTCGAAGATCGGCTGATCTCTGTTCTCACAAGCTGCTGCGCAAAGGATTCAGAATTCCCAGGCACCAAGGTGGAGGGGAGAGAAAATGCCAGAGTAACTAGCAAAGCCCAGCTCTCCCCTTCCACTAGGGCCTCTGGGCAGCTACTGGGCCAGTTTAAATGCAAGGAAGAAAACAGAAAGATAGGAAAAAGGAGGTGGAGAAAAAGGAGAAAAAGGAGGAGGAGGAGTAGGAGGAGGAGGAGTGGGAGCAGGAGGGGAAACTATATATAGGTAAAGCGATTTATAAACTGTTGCAAAGTAGTTTCCAAATGTTACAATTATGAGATAACCACTAGAGACATTTGGGATCTACAGGCAAAAACAGTAACAATAAAAGAAGGTACTAAAGCTGGCCGGGTCTAAGCCATGCAACATTTCTCTCCATTCTTTGCTTCAACCCTTTCCCCTTGGAGTCCTGAATCTTTGATCTTTTAGTTTTAAAAAAATCTTTTCTTTTTTAAAAGCCAGTCAGAGGGTCTTAAAGTCTGTGTGATCCCTTCTGATTTAAACTTCCAATGAAACAAAGACCTCTCCTGGAAAATCCCACGGCTGAGTTGGCTTGGCTCATACCTGGGTGAGATTTCTTTTTGTCAAAATGATGGAAAAGCGGGATACAGAAGATTCCAGGCGTGTGTACACTCACCAACCTTCATGTCCTAGCCCAGGGTTCTTTGTGTATGGGGGGGACACTGTGGGAATTGAACCTGGTGCCTTCCCACCAAGCTACATTGCAACCCCCACCCTCTTATTTTTAAATTTTCAGACATAGTCTCACTAAGTCACCAAGCTGCCCAGGCTGGACTCAAACTTGTGATCCTCCTGCCTCAGTCTCCCAGAGGGCTGGGATTGCACATGGGAACCATGGCACCCAGCCTAACCCAAGAGCCTTCAAGCTGTGCACCTTGGGTGTAGGTGCAGGCATGCCCAGCTCGGGCAGCAGCAGATGGCACCCGGTTCCTGCACTCACCTCCCCCGACTCACAATCCTGGCACTGCAGGAACACAACAGGTTTTGGTCCCTGGATAGGAACAGAATAAGGAACTGAGGTGACCCAGGGCTATTATTAATATTTTGGGAATTAGGCAAGGATATTGTTTTTAGAAAACTTTCTGATGGTAGATCTTCCCCCCCCTTAATGTTTTATATTTGCCTACAAGGTCTCACTACATAGCTCAGACTTGTGATCCTCCTGTTTTCAGCCTCCCCAGGGCTGGGATTACAGGTGTGCGCCACCACAACTGGGCTCAGGGGCTGGCATGGTGAACCCTGGTCGTTGCGCTTGCCTGTCTGCTGAGCTGTCTTGCTGTCTTTCTGGCGGTAGATCTCACCCAGTTTATTACCAATAACAAGCCTGAAGGCAGCCCTGCTCACAGCCAGCAGCAAACCAAAGAGAGCTTCCTATCCGGATGGTTTCAAAGATTCGAACATGTGAAATGCGCCCAGAGAAGAAGTTTTAGTGACAAACTGAAGCTCACAGTTATTTACTTTTCAATTTTTAATTTTAATACCTATTTGAGGCATGTATATAGGGATTACTTTTATCAATTAATTTCACGCTTCCTGGCAGGATGGCTCATGTTTGCAATACCGGCACTCAGGAGGCTGAGGCAGAAGGATCATTGTAAGTTCGAGACCAGCCTGGGCTACAAAGTGAGTTCAAGGCCAGCCTCAACTGCATAGAGAACCCCTGACTCAAAAAGACACACATGAGCTTGGGAGATAGCACAGTAGAATAAGTGCTTGCCTGGCAAGTGCAAGGGCCTGAGTTCAACCGCTGGTTAAAAAAAAAAAAAAGACACATAAAAAAAAAATCATGCTGAGGGGCCAGGGAGATGGCTCAGTGGAATAAGCACTTCCCTGGCCAGCACAAGGACCTGAGTTCAATCCCCAGTTCCACCAAAAAAAAAAAAAAAAAAAAAAAAAAAATCATGCTGACACTAGGATAGAAAAGAGACTTTATTCTACTGGTGTTTGTAAATAGAATATCATGTCCACATCTTGTACAGCAATTAATCACTAGGAAGAATGTATGCAATGTGTTAATTATTGAAACTGTCCTACCAATTTGATTTGAAATTCTCTCATTGCTATTTGTTTCTCAATAAAATTATGAAAAAAAAAAGAGACTTTATCCCATCTGATGTGACAGTTACTGAATGCCTGAGTTACTGAAGCTCATGGGTGATAAGAGATGTCACAATCCTCAGAGGAGCTGGGCTTGGTTGTCCAGTACTCTGGGAGGCTGAGGCAGGAGGATCAAAAGTCTGAGCGCGGCATGGGCAACTTAGTGACCTAGTGGACCCTGTCTCAGAAGAAACAGTAGAACAGGGACTGGACTGTGGAGCCAGAACACACATGGCCACAAATTGTATTGCTCACTCCTATAAGATGCCAAGGTCGGGGAAATCTATGAAGATGGAAAGTAGATGTAGGGTGGTTAGGCCTGGGAGAGAAGGATAAAAACATCATACTAGGGCTGGGGAGACACCTCGGCTTGCCTGCCTGGCAAGCACAAGGACCCGGGTTCGATCCCTGGTATCGCATGCCATGCTGGCCCCGGAACCCTGGGCATGCTGTACCAGCCACTGAGCCCAAGCAGGGTGGTGCATGCCTGTAATCCCAGCACTGAGGAGGAGGATCACTATAAGTCTGAGCTGGGTAGCGAAACCCTGTACCAAATAAATAAAGTTTTTAAAACATGGTGCTAAAGGGCACAAGGTCTCTGTCTCTGTCTCTCTGTCTGTCTCTGTCTGTCTGTCTCTCTCTCTCTCTCTCTCTCTCTCTCTCTCTCTCTCTCTCTCCCCCCCCACCTCCCTCCTTCCGATCTTCTACCTTTCTTTTCTTTTTTTTTTCCCCCTTTTCCACCTTTCTTCTTAGAGAGGAGAATGTTCACAACCTTACTGCAGAGATCTCTGTGGACACACTGCAAATCACACTTTAAACGCAGTCTGTATGATTCGAGAACCAGACCTCAGGGAAGTCCTCCGAGGAGTTTTCCCACGGTGCCTAGGGCTGCGCTCCGGAAGAGCAAGTGGACCCAGGAAGGCGCTGTGCTGCGGAGGCCGGCAGCGCACGGGGGACCCCTAGCGGTGGAGGACGGGAAGTGCAGAGAGCGAGTCACCTCGGGAGCCAGGGCGGAGGTGGACTACCATCCTCCCAGACGTGGAGCATCGTTTTGCTCAAGAAAGAAGAACCTCATTCCCTGTGATCGATGAAGTTTGCGTGGTGCCTTAGCCAGCTTCTGTCAATGTAGCACAGAGCTGTGTCAATCGACTTCTAAAGAGAAGTAGTTTATTCTGACGCACAGACTTGGAGGGTCTGGTCCATGGTCGGTTGGCTCCAGTGTTTGGGGCCTGTGCTGGGCAGTACAACATGGGGGAGAAAAGGAATTCCCCGGCGAGAACAGAAAGGGAGAAGAGACCAGGGCCTCACTATCCCTTAGGACACGCCCCTATGACCTCTGACCTCCTGCTAGACTCCTCCCCTTAAAGGTTCCACCGCCTCCCAGGAGCACCACGCGGGGGACTAAGTCTGTAATGCATTGTCCTTTAGGGACAGTTTGGATCTAAACGGCAGCACGCAGCAGGTCAACTCGAGTTCAGCAAACAGCAGATGTTTTGAAAGGTAGCGTGCATACCTAGCGGCCTTTCAGTATAAGAGTCCTTGTTCAGATCCCTTTGAAGGACACAGTGGACACGTCTTTGTACTACGAAGGGACTCCTGCGCTCAGGATAGGTTGGAACAGAGGCCTGCCCGGAACCGGTGCTGTTCTTGAATGCCTGGGATCCCAGACACAGGATTTCCAGCTCCCTGGGGTCCTCCTAAAGCAACCTTGATTTGCTTTGGGACAAAGCTCAGGAGGACACGACTTGACAAACCGGAGCTACCAAAG
>NW_004524655.1:868234-876741 GCF_000260255.1 Octodon degus
AACATGTTCTGAAACAGCACCTCCTGACCTACTGGCTACTTTTCCTCTCTGCTTTTATATATTTTTCATATTTGCTTCAGTAAGTGTTTATTATTTTCATCATGAAAAAGTACCACGCACCTGACATGAAACATTAAAACTTAAATCCACCCTTATAACATTCTGTGTGCACTTGTACAAGTCAGTGCTCGCCTCTGATATCCCTTGCCTACCTACACCAGGTTGTTAGGACTGAGAGTTGGAGTTCAGAAAATCCTGTGTTTTAGCTGCAGCCTCTCTCACCTTTGTCCCTGTCATAATTATTGGCCCCATCACTGTCATTGCCAGCATCACCACCACCATCAGCACCATCACCATCACCACCACCACCACTATCAACATCATCACTACCAACACCACCACCATCACCATCACCACAAAAATCGCCATCACCTCCTTCATCCCTGTCACCACGACCATTACCACCATCATGCCAATGTCACCTTGGTCATCACTGCCACTGTCACCACTACCACCACTGCTGTCACCACCACGATGCCATCCCCCATTACAGTGTGTCTGAAGAGCCTGTCCCTGGGCTGGCTAGCTCATCTCCCTGGAGTCTGTGTGTGTACACGAGGCTTCTGCTTGCCCATCTTTGCCCATCTCCTTGGCCCTGCAAGGAGACTGCCCCTCCCCGTGTCATTCTTAATCGCCTTTCCTTCTTCCAAGCTCACGAGGGTCCCAGCGGGGCAGCTAGGTGCGTGTGCCCTGAAGATCACCTAGCAGAATCCTCTGCAGCCCATCCCTTGGGACCCTCTTTGTTCTTAGACACACTTATGCCATCAGACTCGGAGTCTCCAAGACCCATTGTCTTGGACGACTTCATCACAGAAATCACACTGAACAGGGTTAGACAGAAGCCAGCAGCCCAGAACTGCCTTCCGCAGCCTGGTGGCTGTGAAGCCAGCCTCGGAAGCCCAGCTCCCCAAGGAGCCCAGGCAGCCTTCACCCCGCTGGCCCCCATCTTTGACCCACTGCTGCTGCTCACGGTAGAAGGCCTTTCTGGGAGACACGATCAAGACATTCCATTGAGTCCCCTACATCTAAATATGAGGCGCTGCCTTTGAACCCTCCACAAGCCACAAACTTAGGAACCGGCATTGACATAACACTCAGTGTATTCAAAACACTGAGCAGGCTGGGGCTGGGGGTGGGCGGAGACTCTTTGATTAAATGTGTTCCTTTCCGCTCATGTGCTAATGGATCTAAGGGACTGCCAGGCAGCGAGGAGGTCCAAGCGCTCGTGTTCTGAAGAAAGCCTCTGTCTCCTTTTCAATCCAAAATCTCCAGCCAAGAGCAATATTAGAGATTTTCTATTGCTTTAAACACCCAAGCAAGGCAAGGGTAAACACTGGAGCCAGAGAGCAGAGGTTTCTCTTAAGAGATGTAAAGAACAAAGAAAATCAAAATGTTAGCAGGCAAACATCTCGCTCTCCCGAGCAGCAGGCTTATCTCTGCCCCGACTTTCTTCTGTGGCAGTGACAGTCCAACTTGCGGGCCACAGTTTTAATCCCTCGAAACTGGTTTCAGTTTTTGCTGAGATGGATGTTGGGTCCAAATGAAACCAGAGTCATTTATCTTGGCCAAAGCATTTTCTTCCTCTCCTCCTCTCCTTCTCCTTCGTCTTCTTTCCCAGCCGAAAGTGAGGTGGCCTCTAATCGGCAGTGCGCCCCTTCCAGAGCCACAGGCCCCTGTGGTTCCCTCAAAAGCACAAAGACAGCCTCAGAGGTGCGGGAGGGGAGCTCTGGGAGGATAAATGGAGAGGTCGCTAGAAAGTAGACAGATGCTCTGTGGCGCGGGGCACAGCGAAGGAGAGGCTTTCTGGATGTAGCCGTTTCCTTTGATAATCAATGGACCGCTCAAAAGACCACGCGCCTTCGCTTTGCAAAGCGAGGCTCAGACTCCTTTATTTCAACCTCTTCCTTGGGTACAAGGTTGGGGAAAAACGTTAGCATTCCAGGTACCTTTTCAATTAAGAATAAAAGCTCGGGGCAATTTGGAGGCAATGACGGATGGATTCCTTCCTCTCCCCTCCGCCAGCTCACGGGATGGATTCTCTTTGAAGCCAGGCTTGGAAGCTGAAGCCCGGTCAGTGAAGACTCCAAGTCTGCAGGATAAATGTCCTGTGCGTTTCTGTCTCTCCCTGGTGACGCCGTAGAGTCACGGGTGCAGGGTCAGAGATGGAGACCGGCCAGCTGGCCTCGCAGGACCCAGAAGGCCTCCTCTGACTCAGCGTCCTTAGGCACCCAGCCCTTGGCTTATATTAGCCTAGCGATTGGCAGTTGCTTTTCAGGGGACCAGGGAGCCCATTCCTGCTGCAATCTCTACTACCTGTGAATTACCAGTAATCCCAGAGCACTCATTAGCCAAGCAGCCGGCTTTAGCTATAAGTATCACCAGTTTCCTTCAACTCCGGGGACGTAAGAGTCTCGCTGTCCCTGTCTTTCTCTCTCCGTCTCCCTCTTGCTCCGCTCCGTGGGGCAGAGGGAAGAAAACGCCTGGGAGGATCGTCACCCAGCTGTGAATCCAATTCATCAAGTGGGAGAAGCATTGCTACAATGAAATGACAATGCTGGGCGCAGCGTCGCGGCACATGCCTGTAGCCCTAGCTACCCAGGAGGCTGAGGCAGGAGGATTGCAAGTTCTGAGGGCAGCTTGGGCAACTTTTCAAGTCCTGTCTCAAAATAAAATTAAAAACTAAGGGTTGGGGGTTATAGTTCAGCAGCAGAGTGCTTGCCCAGCTCCCACAAGATCTGGGCTCAATCCTTGCACAAAATAATACATGTATTTGAGAGAAATGTTTAACCTGACTTAAACATTATGTAATACATACATACATATATCTGTGTATATTACTCTGTTGATATCTGATTTTAATAAATTTAATTGACGTTTAAAAAAATAAAAGAATCGGAAATGTAATTAACAAAGAGGTTTTGGGCCGGCCCTAATTCTTTCCCGTGTATGCCTCTAGATTTCCTGCATGCCTTTGTTCATAGGGCACCAAACCTTGTATTTGGAGGCGAGAACCCCTTTCACTAAGAGTTCTCACCTACCGGGAGAAACTTTAGAGTTACTCTTCGTGAGTCTGAGACACAAAAAAAAAAAAAAAAAAAAAAAAAAAAACCCCCCCGGTAACGCGTGTTGCTAGTGCCCTCTACTGGCCAATGCGTGATTTTCGCCCATAATCTAGAGGCGGGGTTTTTGCGGAGCCAGTTCTCCTGAGGTTCGCCGCTGCGCCCTAGCTGTGCCTGCTTTCAACTTTCTGAGCCTGCGTCTTCCAAAGCCGGTTCGCTTTCTCTCGCGGAAGCAAGTGAGTCTGAGGATGAGCTCCACTGTTATGTAACGAAATGTCTCCTCTCTGTGACCCTCCTGCCTCAGCCTCCTGAGGGCCGGAATCACAGGCGTGCGCTTAACGTGTTTATAAACGGCAAATGATAAAACTTTTTTTGAAAAATCACTTGTAGCTTTGAGAGCAGACGTTTTTCGCTCGCAGGGCTTCTTTTGACTGCGGTGAAGAACGGCACCCTCACGTTTGCAAATGTTGCCTATTGGCAAATTCGCTGGGCAAAATTAGTATTTTTCTTCATGCTCACTGTGTGAGAAAGATTGAGAAGCAAGCTGTTTTTTTTTTTCAGAATTCTTCATAATTCCTGGGAAAGCCGAAAAACTGCTTAAGGGTCCAAAACTACAGAACCTGAGAAATTATGTCTTACAAATTATGTCTTACGCAAAGGTAGGCGTACGAATGAAATGGCACGCGAAAGGGAGGGGGGTCTTCACCAAGGCGAAGTGAGAACGCCAGCGTCCAAGGAGGCTGAAGGATTCTCCTGGGGTTTCGCACAAAACTCCCATGGCAGTTGTGCATTCTGCAGAAGGAACTGCCCTGTATGTTTCTAAATATATGGGTCCAGGATTGTAAAATCCTTTCAGTAGTTTAGGAATGCTTTAGAACAAACCACATCTTCTATGCCCTTAAATCGGTGCTTCTGCTGGGCGTGGAGGTGCAAGCCTGTAATGCCAGCACTCAGGAGGCTGAGGCAGGAGGACAGCTGCAAGCTCCAGGCCTGCCTGGGCTACAGTGTGAGTTCAAAGCCAGCCTGAACTGCACGGCAAAACCTAGTCTCAGGAAGACAAAAACAAAACAAAACAACAAATCAGTGCTTCTGTTTAAACATTCTAGTGGTAGGGAAAAGTCCAAATTAGGAGCTCTGGTAGGTACACCCCAAAATTGCATTAAGAAGTTTCCAAAGATGACACCAGATTTATTTGCAAAATCAGGTTGTGGTGGCACTCGCAGCAGTTCCAGCATTTGGGAGGCTGAGGCAGAAAGACCTCTAGTTTAAGACAGCCTTCATTACCTAGCAAGTCCCTGTCTCAAAAACAAAACAAAACAAAAGGCTTGCAACTGGATATGATGGTGTACGCCTGTAATCCTAGCACTGGGGAGGCTGAGGCAGGATTGTTGCAAGTTCGAGACCAGTCTGCGCTACAAATTGAGCTCAAGGCCAGCCTGAACTGCATAATGAAACCCTGTCTCAAAAAAAAGCCTGTGAGTGGCTTTGCAACTGGCAAATCGGAAGGGCATGTGAAGCCTAACACAGGTGACATCATGATTTGTCAGCAAATCTGGGAAACAATACATGAAAATTCAATTTCTCTCTCTCTCTCTCTCTCTCTCTCTCTCTCTCTCTCTCTCTCTCTCTCTCTCTTCATTTAGTATAAGGCACGCAGGGTGCCACTGTGTAGATCGGACTGGTAGTGATCCTCCTGTTTTCAGCCTCCCAAACTCTGGGATGACGGGCGCGCTCTAAATTGCCGTCTCAGCACGCCTGGGGGCTGGGCCGGGGATCGAACGCCGGCCGCTGTGCTCTGCCTAAGCAGGCGCTTGATTCCACTGAGCTATCAGGCAGGCCCTACATGAAAATTCAGTTTCTTAGCAAGCATTTATTCGGCGTCTGTGAGCTTGAGACATTGAAAAGAGCTGAGAGCAGAGCTCAGCACGTCCGCAGAGTGGCCGGGAGGAAGTCCCAGCTGACGTCCATGAAAAAGGAATATCCCATGGCATAAAGCAAGTGAATGCATAATTCCGATGCAAGCAAAAGAGAAAAAAAAATAAAAATAAAAATAAGTCCAGCACAGGGTGCAGCGCAGGGTTCATCATGAGAGTCTGGTGCCGGACTGATCCGGGTGCGCGTCTACACGGCTGAGCGTGCTTCAGGCTCTGGGATCAGCTTTGCCATTTGTAAAATGGGATGATGTTAGTTCAGACTATTGTGAAGACCACGCTGGAAGACACATTCAGTTCTGGTTCTGAATGCTAAGGCGCACTCGTTCATACCCCAGGCCAGCGAATGCTTTCGAGGCCGTACCCAGGTGGAAAGCCCCGGGGTGCCTGCGAGGAGCAGCTAGCTGGGTTCCAGCCGCAGGACATCTCCCAGGTGCGGGAGGTTCCGCCCTTTCCATGTCAGTTACCAGAGTCTCTCAGTAGGTGGCGCCCTGGAGACCTTGGCTCACAGGGATTTCTTTGCTTACTAATTCGCGGGGGTGGGGGGAGGATTTCGTTGCTGAGCACAGCGTCCAGGGCGCAAAGGTCTCCAAATCGGGTGGCTCTGAAACTCAAGTTCGTGACTTCCAAGCGTAGTGGCCCAGAGTGATGGTACGGGACATTGGAGGTCCTGTTAGGACTGCCCCGGCAACTGTGTCGGGGTGGGGGGTGGGGGTCGCCTTCTCTCCTCTCATTTACAGGTCTGTGCGCACTGGAGGACAACATGCAGGTCAAATATCCATCACCAGAAACGGAAAAAGTTAGGTTCCACCTGAAGTGCAGGTTCGTGAAGAATTTTGGAGCCAGGAATGGGGCATATACCCATATTCCACATATATTCCCAGCTTCTGGAGGGGGGGGGGCTGAGGCAGGACGATCCCCAGTTTAAAGCTAGCCTGGGCAATTTAGTGAGACCAGTCAAAATATTTTTTTAAAGCATTGGTTGAATCTTTTTTTTTTAAATTAGTGCATATTAATTTTACAGAATGTTGAGTCACATTGTGCCATTTTCCTACGTGCATATGTGTGATCATGTCTATGTTTCCTACAACTCGCTGCCGTCCTACCTCGTTCCCCAAATTCTCTTTCTTTCATCTAATAATGCTTTTCACGATCACTTAGTTAGCTTACCTCGGTCTTTGATTTTCAAGTGAGAAATTGATGCTCTATAAAAATTTTATTGGGGCCGGGGAGATGGTTCAGTGGAATAAGCGCTTCCCTGGCAAGCGCAAGGGCCTGAGTTCAATCCCTGGTTCCGAAAAAAAAAAAAAAAAAAAGATTTTATTTTTGGTACTGGGGACTGAACCCAGGGAGTGTGGGGCTACATTCCTAGACTTTCTAAATTTTTCAGGGTTTTTGGGTTTTTTTGTATTTTAGGGAAGGGTCTACAAGGTGTTCAAGGTCTCACTATTAGATCAGACTCACAGTGATCCACCTATTTACAGCCTCCCAAGTGCTGGGATTACAGGCACATGCCACCATATCCAGTCTCAATTGCAGTCCCAGGGAGCCCCAGGGGTGGGACTGGCAGGGCAAGCCCAGGAGGTCAAACTGATTGCAGGCACTTTAATCCGCTGAGTGATGTGGCCAGTCCTTTCATTTTTCAGTTTTGAGACAGCATCTGACTAAGCGGCCCTGGTTGGTCTCAAACTTGAGATCCTCCTGTCTCAGCCTCCCCCCCATAGCTGGAGTGACTGCCACGCACCACCATGCCCGCCACTGTGGAGATTTGTTTTCTTAACTGTCCCTTGCAGAGTGTTCCTGTCAGTTTTCTTTGAATCAAGACTGACTTCAGTGAGAACCCGAAGAACTATAGGATGTGGGAGCAGCCACGCACGCACGCACAGTGCTGCCCGGCACTGCGGCGTCAAAGGCAAAGCGGTTCTCCTCTCCTGTGCTAGACGCTGTGGCGTGTGCCTGGCCGCCCTGGAAGCAGCCCGACTTCCTGGCTCTGCCATATCAGCTGCATCGCAGGAAGATGCTCAAATCACCAAGTGCCACTCGCCCAGCGTGTGCAGGCGCCACTTGGAGTGCCCGCTCGGTGGCACAGTCCGGTGTCCGGAGCCTCAGCCAACGTCTGGCTGCAACTGCTGGACAAGAGCTGAGGCTCGTCCCGGACTCCTGCCCCGCGGGACTGGAGTGGTCGCTTGAAGGCACTAGGTGTCCAACACCTGGTGTGACGGAAGTGACTGGCCCGCGAGTGCCGGGATTGGGGAAGGAGCCTGGCGGAACGCAGCCTTCCTGGTCCTGACGCAGAGCTGAGCCTGCCATGACAGCAGGTGCTCCCCAGACTCTGAGGGCTGCTTCCTGAGCCGATGGTCCAGGCCAGAGGGGACCAGTCCACCGCATGCACCAGGCTGGGCAATGTGGGGAGGAGGAGAGGCCCTCTCCCTTGCGAGGAACAGCTAGAGCCTGCCTCAGTCACGCTGCAGCCCAGCTCCCAAGTGTGACCAGCGTGACTCCTGCCCAGGGAGAGCTCCAGGCAGGAAAGCAGGGAGAGAAGACGCCCAGCGCCCAGCCAGGCGTGGAAGCCGCAGAGGGAGAAGGATTTCCCTCCCTCCCCTACCGCCAGCTTCCTGGCTCAGAGGCCCGCTGCCAACATGCACCAGAGAACAACCCACAAGCTGGTGGTGTGTAAGTTTTGTGGGGCCTGGGGGCCTTCAGGAAGGAAGACATGAGGACACAGGGAATTGCCTGTGTTTGCTTGGGCTGGGCAGGGGGACAGTCACAGGGAGACGTGATTGGAGGGCTGAAGGGTTCGATCTCATGGCCTCGAGCTGGAGGAACAGCCAGGTGTGTGGCGCACTGCTGTCATCCCAGCACTCTGGGATGCTGAGACAGGAGGTTTCAGGCTTGCTACCAGCCTGGACCATTTAGTGAGACCCTGTCTTAAATAAAGTAGAAAAGGGCTGAGATGAGGCCGGCGAGAGAGCTCAGTGGACTAAGAGCCTGCTTAGGCAAGCACAGGGACCAAGGCCCGATCCTCAGCACCACATGCCACACCAGCCTCACGCCTGGCTGCACTGAACCAGGCACTGAGGCCCGGTGTGGTGGCACATGCCTGTAACCCAGCTCTGGGGAGGCGGAAAACAGGAGGATCACTACAAGCCCAAACTGTGTAGTGAGACCCTAAACTAAATACATATTTTTTTTTAAAAAAAAAGCCCACAAGGGGTGGGCTGTAGGGCAGGATGACCAACCTGAGTTCTTCTCAGTACTGGAGGGAAACAAAGCTGGAACTTAGCAAGGTCTATTTGCTCAGATTCTTTTATTTTTTTATTTTTTTTAAATATTGTTTATTTTGAGATGAAGTTTTATTATGCAGTTCATGCTGGCCTGGAACTAATTTTTTTTTAATTTTTATTTATGTGTGTGTGTGTGTGGCCAGCTCAGCCCACCAGGGGGCGGGGCTGGCTGG
>NW_004524655.1:877420-883059 GCF_000260255.1 Octodon degus
TCTCTCTCTCTCTCTCTCTCTCTCTCTCTCTCTCTCTCTCTCTCTCTCTCTCTCTCTTTCTCATTCCAGGCTGGACTTGAACTCATATGCAGCCCAGGCTGGCCTCGAACTCGTGTGTGGATCCTCCTGCCTCAGCCTCCCAAGTGCTGGGATCACAAGCATGCCCAGCCCCAGGTTCAGCTCAGATTCTCATAACAGTGCAGACGCTAGTGTGATCTGCATGTGAGGGATCTAAGGTGCAGGCTGCAATCTCAAACCACCCTCTCCCGCTCTCAGATCTGTAGAAAACTGTCTTCCACAAAACCAGTTCCTGGTGCCAAGAAGACCAGAAAACGGAGACCTAGGGCCCCCAGGCTAAATCCACAAGTTGACTGAGGTGAACAGCACTGCAAGAAATGGACACAGGTGTCTGTGTGCTGTTCCCTCAGCGTGTCCATGGGCTGCAGGGCTGCTCTGGTTCTAGTTTTCTGGGGCTTCTTGTGCTGTTCTCCATGCCAGGCACAGGCATTCCCATCCCACCAGCGGTGCAGCAGGGTCTCTTCCCTCGTGTTTGCTATTTTTTGTTATGCACTTGTGTGCGTACTTTGGCAAGGGCCATTCTGACTGGGGTGGGGGGATCTTGGAGTGGCTTTATCTGCACCTCCCTGGTGGCTAAAAACATGAGCATTCCTTCATCTAATTATGAACCTCCTGGTTGTCTTCTTCCCCCAACTCTCTGTCCCGCTCACCTGCCCATTTCTTAATCAGAATGGTGTGCATGTGTGTGCGTGGTGCACGTGCATGTGTGTGTGCATGTGTGTGTGTGTGTGTGTGTGTGTGTGTGTGTGTGTAAATTTCCTTTGAATTGTTGTCTCAGTTACTCTTCTCTCATTGCTGGTACAAATATCCGACATTCAAAATGAAGGAAGGAAAAGTTTACTTGGCTCACAGTTACTGGAGGTTTCAGTCCATACTGAGCTGGCTCCAAGGCAGACGGGCACAAGGAAGAGAGCAACCTTTCATGGTGGCAAAGAGCAGAGAGCAACTGGAGTGGCAGCAGCTCAGGGTGCTAGCCAGCCTCTCTGCCCTTCTTATATTGTAATGCAAATTACCCACTCCAGGGCCAGTGTAGCATCCACACCCACAATAATCAATCACAGACTCCTTTTTTGTTTTTGTTTTTGTTTTTGTTTTTGTTTTTTGGCAGAACCGGGGTTTGAACTCAGGCCCTTGTACTTGCCAGGCAAGTACTTATTCTGCTGAGCCATTTCCCGGCCTCACAGACTCCTTTGTTTGTTCGTTTTTGTAAATTTTTTTAGGGAAGGGGTCTACAGGGTGTTCAGGGTCTTACTACTAGATCAGACTCATAGTGATCCATCTGTTTACAGCCTCCCAAGAGCTAGGATTATAGGCGCGTGCCACCACACCCAATCACAATTGCTGTCTCAGCATGCCCCGGGGCGGGGCCGGCATGGTGGCCCTGGGATCAAACCCCAGCCCCTGCGCCTGCTTGCAGGCACTTTAATCCACTGAGCTATTTGGCCGGCCCTCAGGCACAGACTCCAGAAGCAGTGACTGCATGAGGCTTTGGGGTACCCTATACACAGACTAGAACAACTGAGAATTACAGTCCTCTGCTGGATGAAGAGCTCCCAGAGCCCTCCCATTCTCAGGACCGAGTCCTCGCTCTGGTCCCTGTTCCCTACACAATATCTTGAGGTTCTTTCTCTATGTTTTCCTCTAGTCTTCTTTAACTTCTCAGGTTTCCTGTCATTCATTTTGAATTAATTTTCTAGAGGAAAAGAAGTGCCTAGTTTCATCTCTGCAGGTGGCTATCCAGTTTTCCAGCACGACCTGTTGAAGAGGCTGTCTTTTCTCCAGCCTATGTTGTTGACTCTTTCGCCAAGAGCTGGCTGAGTGTAGATGTGTGGGTTTATAACTCGGCCTTCTGTTCCAGCTGACTGGTCTATCCGTGTATTTCTGTGTCACACCATGCTGGTTTTGTTACAATGTGCTGTATTTTGAAATCCAGGGTTGTGAGGTCTCTAGTGTTGTTCTTTGTAGCTCAGGATGACTTGGCTAGGGGGCCGGAGAGATGGCTCAGTAGAATCAGCGTTTGCCTGGCCGGCACAAGGGCCTGTGTTCAATCCCCCGTTCAAAAAAAGGATGACTTAGCTATTTGGGTGAATATTAGGGTTTTATCTTCTAGTTCTGTGAAGAATAGTCATGGGGGGGTTGGGGAGATGGCTCAGTAGAATAAGCACTTGCCTAGCAAGCTCAAGGGCCTGAGTTCAATCCCTGGTTCCACCCAAGAATAGTCATTGGTATTTTGATAGGGATGGTGTTGAATCCAAAGGTCACATTCATTCATTCATTCATTCATTAGGGGGATTTAAAAAAAAATCTTTCTATTTATTGATTTGGTACACAGTCTGGCCTAAGCAGATTGGACTTGTAATGAGATTCCTGTCTCAGCCTCCCCAGCACTGGAATTACAAGGGTGCACCACCATGCCAGCTTTCAGTGGCCAGCACAGCACATCCAGGGTTCCGGGGCTGGCACGGCATGCAGTACCTGGGATCGAACCTGGATCCTTACCCTTGCTGGGCAGGTGCTTCGACCACTGAGTTGTCTCCCCAGCCAGCCGCTAGATCATTGCTGACAAGGTGCACACTCACAGCTTTCATTTGAGAAGCACCTCAAGCCTTGCTTTCGTTGTTGGGACGGGGCCTTCCTCAATTCCTGTTCTGAGCAGAGAGAAGTGCAAAACGTAGCAAGATTTGGCAGGAAAGGGAGGAAAACAAGGTGCTCCATGGAGCACAGGGACGGCTGCTGGGAAAGAAAGAGCGCAGTGCGTGCAAGGTTCTCTTCTTGCCTGTCGGCAGCATTCACAGCAGATCCTCGCTTCCCGAGTCTCGCCCTCCACTTGACAGACCCGAGACACTGTGTGGTTCCCCCACATCCGCTCCTTCTTTGCCTGCTCCACCATTCCTCTGTTCTGGATTCCTTGAATCTGAGTCCCTTGCTCGACCTCTGCCTCTTCTCTGGCTTCCCTTGGCAGTGCCGTGTGGTCTCAGGGCTTTTGGTAGTGTCCCTCTGCCTGCTGGTGACACCCCTGACCCTCACACTCGCCTGTGGAAGGTCAGCCTGGCTCGTCTAAAAACCCATCCGTGCAAGCACAGCCCCTCCCAGCTGCTGACTCGAGCTCAGTCCCAGCCTCCGCTGTGCCCACGGCCCGAACTTCCATTCCTACTCTTTCCTGAGCCCAGTGCCCACCTTCACATGAATTTGACTTTTTTTTTCCTTTTCCTTTTCTTTTCCCCCTTCCTTCTTTTCTTTTCTGCCTCTTTTACATCTTTCTCTCCCCTCTTTTCTTTCTCTTTCTCCTTTCCATCCTTCCCTTTCTTTCTCTTTACACTTTAACCCAATTTGCTTTACTATTTATTTATTTATTTATTTTGTGGGACCAGGGATCAAACTCTGGACCTTAACACTTGCCAGTCAGGTGCTTATGCCACTGAGCTATCTCCCCAGCCCTGCTTTACTTTGTAAATAACAATTGCATAACTTAAGATAAAAAAAAAAAACTTGGGGCTGGTGAGATGGCTCAGTGGTCTAAAGCACCTACTTAAAACAAGCTAAGCTAAGCAAAGCACAGGGACCGCGGTTCAATCCCCCAGCACCACATGCCAGCCAGCCCCGCCCCCTGGTGGACTGAGCTGGCCACACACACACACTAAATAAATAAATAAATATTTTTTTAAATATTTATTTATTTTTATTTATTACATTTATTTATTGTGTGTGTGTGTGTGGCCAGCTCAGCCCACCAGGGGGCGGGGCTGGCTGGCATGTGGTGCTGGGGGATTGAACCGCGGTCCCTGTGCTTTGCCAAGCTTGTTTCAAGTAGGTGCTTTAGACCACTGAGCCATCTCTCCAGCCCCTAAATAAATAAATATTAAAAAAAAAAAACTTAAGGTGCACCATGTGATGTTTTAATATCCATAATACAGTGATTACTGCAATCAAACAAATTCACACGCCTGTCTCTTCACATGATTGCCTTTGAGTGTCTGTTCAGAGCATGTAAGATCTACCCCCTTAGTGAATTTTGAGCATGTGATACGGATTTTTTTTTCTTTTTTTTTTTGCGGAACCAGTGGTCGCCATGCTGTGCATTAGATTTCTGGAACCTTTGCATTCTAACTGCAAATCTGTACACTCTAGCCCACTTCTCCGCTGTTTTTTCCTCTCCTCCAGACCCTGGTCATGGCCGTTGTCCTCTCTGCTTCCGTGCGTTTGGCGTTGTTAGATTCCACACCCAAGTGGGTCCCCATCACTTGGTCTCCCTGGGTCAGCTGCATTGCCCGGAGAATATGCCCTCCTCATTCCTCTGTGAGGTAGCAAATGGCATGACCACTTCCCGAGGGTGGAATCACTCTCCCTGCACCTGGTCCTTGACCTCCGTGTCCCTTTACCCGCCAGTGGGCACTGGGTGGCCATCGCCTCGCGTGGCCGCCGTGAGCGTGCTGCAGTGAATTAGGCGGTGTGTGCATCCTTGAGGGGACTGGCTTCATTTCCCCTGGGTGTACAGCCAGCACAGGGATCGCTGGGCCACGGGGCAGTTCTATTTTTAGTTTTCGGAAGAACCTCTACACTGTTCTCCTTAAAAGCAATACCAATCCCCAACCCCACCAAAAGTGGACTCTGGTTGCCACTTGCCAGCATGCGCTTCAATCTTCAGCGCCCTCTTTGCTTGTTTCAGCTTTGCAGGCTTTTGTACTTTACCTACCTAAAGGCCTCTGCTACTCCCGTGTGAGCTCTGCTGTGTGTCAGGCACCTCAGCGACACACTCCTCTACAGAATTGCTACACTCGGTGAGCGCATCATCTCCTCCTTTCTCTTCTGTTGTCCAGCACTCCTATGTTTCCTTCAATGCAACATGTATCTGTCACTCCTCAGCTTTGTTTTGTTAGCTTCTCATCTGTGTCCCAGGAGAATGTCACCCCCATGAACGCAGGGGCTTGGCTGACAGCACGGGTGCCCCACCTATGTCCCCTCGGCCATCGCTGCTCCCGTACCTGCTGGTGGCCCCGTCCTGCAGCACCGTGACCCTCCGCCTACCCTGATTCACCTTGTCACTGCCCGCCTGGCACTTCCTGGATGTGCCTTCCCCCTAAATCAGCTACATCCACAGCTTCTTATTGGGTCTGCTTCTGCGGCCCAAGCTGAGACACTTTGTGACCAAGCGCAGCAAGTCCCTGAGTATGGGCTGTGACACGCTTTAAATGAACGAATGCACAGAGGGAAGCTGCGTACAAATCTTCTAAAAGTGAAACTTTAGCACTTGCTGGAGAAATCAGCCTATTTCAGGTGTGCTCAGGAAGGTGCAAATATTCAGGGAGTTTAAGGGAGAGAAGCAAGGAGAACAATGTGTGTTTATTGCCCACTCTCAGGGCTTTCAATGGAGTTCAGTGGATAGCCATCATTCTGTCTCCTAGCCTTGGGACAAAGGTTCAGGTTCAGTCTAACTTCATGATGTAAATAATGTTGCAAAAATTACATTGTGCGCTTCACTACATTCACCTTTGCTCATTTCTGTGAGTGCTGTCGAGAAAGAAATGCCTAGAAATGGCTGGGCAATGAATCCTGTCATTGGC
>NW_004524655.1:883754-885004 GCF_000260255.1 Octodon degus
CTTTCCTTTTCATAGTTTATGTAGTTATTTTGTGTTGGCATTTCAGGCCTGCACATGTTTATGGGGTGCAACATGGTTTCATGGTTTGTGAATGTGCTGTGACATGATTACTTTAGGCCATTTAAATTACCCATCGCCTCAAACACTAAGCACATGTTGTGGTGAGAACATTTGAAATTTAATCTGTTTGCAGTTTGGAAATGTAAAATACTCTGTCTTGGAGGCTGAGGCAGGACATGAGTTCAAGGCCAGCCTGGGCTATATAACAAGATCCTGTCTCAAAAATATAAAAAATAAAAAATAAAAGGGGAAAAAATAAAAAAGATTGATGTGCCATTGTTGCTTGAGTCACTCCACAGTCTGTTAGTCCCTATATGGCTCTATTTTCCATGATGGTGGGAGGTGACATTTTCCTCTGTGATAGAGAAATGGGAGGGCTATGTTAGGCTGTGTGGCCTCTGGGTGGCCCCGGAGTCCCTCTAGACTCCATGTCAGGTTTGCTTGCTCCTTTTGAGTATAAGCCGCTCCTGGTAACCTACTTGGCACTGACAGACGTGGCACAGGTAGTGATGTCCCATCTAGTGCCCCAACTTCTGTCTACCAGCACCCCTTGTACCTTCTGAGTCTGCACATGTGGTGGAGCACCTCTTGTGTGGCGAAGCCCCCAGAACTAGGGCAATCAGGCAGCCTCAGACCAGTGTCAGTGAGCCATCAAAGCACCCCAGGACCCATGCAGGGACTGGGAAGTCACCCGCATCTGTGCCGAGCCTTCCAGTGACACTCTGGCCCTGGCCACCAGCCTGATGGCCCCCAAAGACTGATCCTAAAGCAAAGGACCCATGTATGGTATGTCCTTCTGAATGTAAGTGGCGAGGCAATCACCTTGGGCTGTGTGTCGTGGGTGCGTGGCTGACCCCGTGGGTTCTGCAGACCGCTTCTCTACACACAGGGACTCAGAGCTCCACTCATCCCTTGGAAAAGTGGAGACAAAGCAAGGCCACTTCCCAAGGCCGCACTGATGGCATTTCCTTGAACACTAACTCCTGTCCCCCTCTTCTCTCCGCCTGGACACAAGGCAGGCACATCCCTCTGTGTTAGCTCCACCCTCTTTGTCCCTGTGAACCCCCATCTCACCTTGGTGCAGTGGTACAAGGCTACCAGCCCAGCACTGTGGGAGGCTGAGGCAAGAGGATCACCAATTCAAGCCCAACCTGGGCAATTTAGCTTTTTTTTTTTTCTTTTTTTTTTTT
>NW_004524655.1:887239-887803 GCF_000260255.1 Octodon degus
ATGTATATTTTACCGTTTTGAAATGTGGTAGCACTTGCCTGTGATCCCAGCATTGGGCAACAGAGCTATTTAATAAGACCCTCATCTCAAAATTTAAAAAGGACTGTGAATATGTATGTCATGAGAAGGTCCTGAGTTTAGTCCTTAATACCAGAGAAACAAGTACTGAAATTCCAGCCATGTCTGGGGATGAGAAGCATTTGAACAAGGTCTAGGGTCATCCCTAACGCTACATTAAATAAATAACAATTAGGGGCCAGAGAGATAGCTCAGTGGCATAAGCACCTGCCTGGCAAAAGCAAAGTCCTGCGTTCAATGCCCAGTACTGCAGAACAAAAATTTAAAAAGTAATAGAGGGCTGGAGATGTAGCTCATCAATGCTGTGAGTGCCTGGCAAGCACTAGGTCCTCGCTTCAACTCCTGGTGTCAGAAAAGGGGGAAAGATGATAATCAGTGTGGTTTTACTTATTTTTATCTTTTTTAAAGATTTTATTTATTTATTTATTTGGTACAGGGTCTTGCTACACAGCTCAGACTTATAGCGATCCTCCTGTCTCAGCCTCC
>NW_004524655.1:889474-893026 GCF_000260255.1 Octodon degus
AGAGAGACAGAGACTGAGACAGAGATTGAGACAGAGATAGAGAGATGGGAAGAGGGAGAGAGAAAGAGAGATTGAGATTGAAAGGGAACACTCTTCCAATCTTTGAGGACACAGTGCAGGGAACACACTCTGGGAATCCAGGAAGATATTGCTCACTATCATCTGGAAAGTAGCCACATGGATGGACGTACACACCTGTAATCCCAGCACTGCTAGAGGCTGAGGCCAAAGGATTGAAAATTCGATTCCAGCCTCGGCAATTTAGAAAGACCCTGCCTTCAAATTTAAATTAAAAAAGACTGGGGATGTAGCTCACTGTGAAGACCCTGGGTTCAGTCCCAGGTATCAAGAAGAAAATTTGTGGCCTAAACTAAGGTTGTAGCTCAGTGGCAGAATATTTGCCTGGCACATGTGAGACACTAGATTCAACTCCAGAATAAACAAAAAGAAAAAAAAAAAGATGGTAGAAGAGAAAAAGAACAGGACGAAGGAGAAAGGAGAAAGACAGGAAAAGGAAAAAGGGAGAGAGAGAAGGGAAAGAAGAAAAGAGGAAAGAGAGAGAGGAGTGGAGGGCCAGGGGAGAAGGAAGTCATCCCAAGATACCCTAGCACTTTGGAGCACCCTGCTCCTGTCTGACCCTAACTTAATGTCTGCTGATCAACTCTCGCAGCCCAGCCCCCCCCCCCTCCTCTCCCCAGCCTCTGGTCACCACCATTCTACTTTCCACTTCTGTGACAGCCACTTGTCCAGATCTGCACAGGAGTGAAATCCTGCAGGGTTCTTCTCAGCTCTCTGCACCTGGATCATTTCACTCACCAGGGCATTCTTCAGTTCCATCGATGTCGTTGTGAGAGACAGAGATTTTGTTTCGTTTCATGTTTTAGGGTTGAAAGAGTCCATCGTGGATGTGTCCCACATTTCCATCCATCAGTGAGCTGTTTCCATTTTTAGGTCTCAGGAATTATGCTACAGGGAACAAGGGACTGAAGGTGTCTCCTTGGCATATGCTAACTTCATTTCTTGCAGCTATAGAATATATACTCAGGAATGGGATTGCTAGATCATGCAGTGGGCCTACCTTCAGCGTTCTGAGTAACTTCGATTTTTTTTTTTCCTATAGTGCGTATTAGGATACATATTCAGATGTCCCCTAACAAGTGTAGGTGGGGCTTTCAGAGAAGACTGGACCATTGGTGGGCGTTTCTAACTTGCGGGTAGGAGGCGGAGCCTGGCTGGGGCGGGGCACGGGGCGGAGCCTGCATGTTTTTCTCCTCCTCTGTGGCTCCTCCCTTTGGCTTCCTGACCACTGTGAGCTGAGCAGCTCTCCCCCGCCAGGCCCTCCCACCCTACCCTCCTGTTTCGCAGCCAGACAATTACAGACAAAAAAGATTAGCCCAAATCACTTCTTTAAGTTGTGGGCATCAAGGGCTGTGTCTCAGCAAAAAGAAAGGGACTAAAATAACGTCTCCCCTAGCTTGCATCCCATGAAGTGCAACACTATTTAAAGGAACGGCACAAGATATACCCACCAAGAGTAAGATCTAGGCTGTTAGCTTTCCTCCAAACCAGAGCACATTTACTCAAAAACTGTCCTCTAAATGTTTATCCTGAGGGCCAGCAGGATCGCTCAGCAGAGTAAGCATCTGCCTAGGCAAGCACAGGAACCAGGGTTCAGGGACCCAGTTCAATCCCCAGCACCACATGCCGCGCCAGCCCCGCCCCCAGGCTCACTGAGCAGGCCACCGAGACTGGGCGTGGTGGCGCACGCCTGTAACCCCAGCTCTGGGGAGGCTGAAAACAGGAGGATCACTGTGAGTCTGAGCTGCAAAGTGAGACCCTGTATCACATGCACAATAAGTAAATACATGTTTATCCTGGTTGGGAGGGGGCAGCACAGACCTAAGGGAGGTTATTCACCAGTATGACCACAGAGGGCTCCTTCCCCTCTTTGGGGTGGATTCTCTGTCTGTCGTCTTCTCTTAGATGTTTCTGTATCATTTTCATCTCTAACTTTTGCACCAAATCAAGGCTGCCAGAGACTGCGCCAAACTAAGGGAACACCTGGCCCTCCCCGCGTCTGCCAAGGATCCTAATCAGAGCAGAGGATTGTACAGGACTGGCAGGAGGTGCAACGGCCTGGCCGACTTGGCTCTCTTTGGGACCTTGGCTCTGCCTGCTGCAGAAAACCCTTCCCAGACGCAGATCTCTGCTTCCAGCCTGGCTGAGAGCTGTGGAGCCAGTGAGGCCACGCCATCCCATGGGAAACTTCGGTCCCTTATCTGCTGCACTTCTCTCTCCTGGGGGTAGTCCTAGCAGGACTTCCAACACCCTGGCAATGCCCAAGCCAAACGTCTCTTTAGCTTTCCTTGAGGTTGATGTCATAGAAGCAGAGCATGGAACCGTAGTGAGCACAGGAAAAGGGATGGAGAACAGTTGGTTAATGGATTTAAATAAAAAAAAAAAAAGACTTCTAAACTGGGTGTGGCAGTGCCTGTCTGCGAATCAAGATTAGGAAGGCCGAGGCAGGAGGATGGCAAGATTGAGCCCAGCCTGCTTTGACCCCTGTACTGAAGAGAAAATCTGGAATGCTTGTATGAGTGTGGTTGGGGCCCCTGGAAAGTCAAAAAAAATCATTAAGCCAAGCCACCAAACCAGATGGTATCTGCAATCCGCATCGTTTGCTTCCCTGAACTTGAGCTCGTACCCGTAGTCCTAAATTAATCCCCTGTGTGTATTTGATGGCTCTGAAGGAAGCCCCCCATTGCTGGTAGAACTTGATTTCTGGGTGCATCTGTGGAGGGTGACATTTGAATTGGTAAACTGATTACAAAAGTCCACCTTTTCTTTGAGACAGGGTCTCACCATGGAGTTCAGGCTGGCCTCCATATCTCTAATCCTCCTTCCTCTACCTTGTGGGTGGTGGGCTAACCCGTGAATACCACTATGTCCAAGTGCACCACTCTGTCCTCAATACGACTCCACGCAGACACCGACTGGTGCTCTACGAACGAGGTAGGTGCTGCATGGAAATTTACAGAGAAGCAGAACATGGCCTGGGCTCTGGAGGTGCTGGGGAGACCAGCAGGGATCTCACAGGTCCAAAATCAAGTTTGCAAGGCACTTCCCAGACAATGATGTAGAAGGAGGCGCAGATGTTTGGTGTGTGAGCAGCATCTCAGAAGTGAGACTGCTCTTTGACATTAAGTAAAAACTTCAACTTCTCTGAAGCTCAGAAGAAGTTTTACCAAGGATCGAACCTGGGTCCTTGAGCTTGCCAGGCAGATGCTTAGACCGCCGAGATACCTCTCCACCTTTCAGGAGAATGGCTCTCAATAACACATCAGATCTATGAGCTGAGTATGTCGCCCATTACAAAAATACATATGGTTGTACTATATATAAACCTGCTGATTTTGTAGGTTAAAAAACATCCAGATATCATAACTGGGCATGGTGACACCAGCCTATAATTGCAGCACTCAGGAGGCTGAGGCAGGAAGATTGCTTGTGAGTTTAAAGCCAGCTTAGGCTACATAGCACGACTCTGACTCA
>NW_004524655.1:894036-896185 GCF_000260255.1 Octodon degus
AAAAAAAAGAAAGAAAGTGTTCTATTAATCAGCTTTGAAACTGTCTCATTGCTATTCGTTTTTCAATAAAATAAGAGTGCCACAGCTTGGGTTTTATGTGGGTGCAAGCCATCCTCAGGCAGTTGTGGGTTTGGCTGACAGTACACTCCACACCTTGTTAAACATTTAAAAATCATACAGAAAGTACTATGTGCACCCCTTACACAACACCTGCGACTCGGAGGGGTGACTGGGTGATGGGGCGGGAGGTCAGCTTCCAAAGCAAGTGGGGTTCGTGCAGTGCTGGGCTCCTACCCGGCTGACCGGTGGCTCCAGCTAGGCCCAGCCTAGCTATGAGGGTAGGGCGCCCCATGCAGATGACAGAAAAGGCGGAGCTATGCGGAGCTGTTGCCAACTGCCGCTCATTCCGTCGTCTTAGAATCCTAGTGCCGACTGGGCAGTGCCTGGTGGGTGTCTTCCATGTCTGGACATGCTGCCTGTTTAATCTCACTTTTAGCTGTAGGCCTTCCAATTTTTTTGTCTCTTCCATGGTGCTGGGAATGGAACCCAGGGCTTCCTATGTGTTAAGCAAGTGCTCTACCACTGAGCCACAGCCACAGCCCCTCCAACGTATTGTGGGGGGGGGGGGGTAGTGGAGGGGGTTGTGTTAGCATTTTTACTGATTGGTGACTAAATTTTAAGACACCAGGAGATAGCACCAAAGTGGAACTAACCATGAGAGATGTCTCAGTGTGTTACTGCAGCCCCATGAGAAGCCATGCCCGATGCTTGGGGAAGGGGATTTCTGCACGTCCCTGCTGCCCACCTGTTCTCTCTGCACAGAGAAGAGAATAGCTCTGTTATGGTTGGTGTCTAGGTGTCCCCCAAAGCCTTGGGTAGTCATGGGGTGGCTTCTAGAGTTTGTGATTAACTCATGGTCCACCAAAAATGGGTGGATCTACCCCCAGCCTGGGGCAGATAGCTTGACTGATCCACTGGGATTATGGGCGGAAGTGCTGCTGGGATTATGGGAGTGAGCGCTACCCCCTAGTCTGGGGCAGATAGCCTGAATGTAGTTTAAAGGAGATGTGCTCTCTGTAGGCTTTGTAGCCCCTGCTCCTGCCCCTTTGCTCTTCCTCTTTGCCGCCGCCATGAACGGCTGCCCTCTGCTGTGAGCCGCTCTGCTTGGAGTCAGCTGAGTATGGACTGAAATCGCCAATAGCTGTGAGCTAAACAAACCTTTCCTCCCTTCATTTTGGGTGTCGGGTATTTGTCCCTGCAACAAGAGAAGAGCGACTGAGACACGCTCCCCAGTTTCCTGAGAAAGTCAGGAATCTTCACAAGTTCATTTCTATCAAAAAGTGTATTTTCCGAGGTTTTCCACCCCCAGGTGGGGCAGCCTCTACGTAGCGTGTAGAGCAGGACAGTGGGAGGTGGCCAAGAGCCGAGGCGGTGCCCACACCAGACACTAAGACGGGGGAGCTGGGGGCTCAGCCCCGCTTCTGACTCCTGCAAAGTTATAACCTAGACACAGCTGGCTCTTTAGTGGGAGCGAACCACCCACAGCCTGACCATCCTCATGCCTGCAGCCGGCCCCCGCCTCACTCCGCACCTCGCTCCATACAAGGAAACGGCCCAGGTGGCTCTAAGACACAGCAGGGGCTTCGGGGGAGCAGCGCCGTGGCCTTGGCCACCGACATAGCAGCCACTGGAAGGCTGCCACGCCTAGTTCTGAATTCTTTCTTGGCGATGCATTAGTTTTATAGTCACGGTATGGAGTATACATATATGTATGCATATAGAGAGCCACATAACAATTGTGCATAGTTACTAGCTACCGTGCGATATTTCAGTATATGAATACAACATGTAATGATCAACTCCAGGTAGGTAATATGTCTTCGCTTTGGAAAACTCTGAACTCCACTCTTACTATTTTGAGATCAACAATTAAGTACTGCAAAGTGCAATCACCCTTCAGTGCCATAAAACTCGGGGTCCTCTTCCTCCTGCTGGCTGCTTTATGGCCCCAAGGTCCAGCCTCTGGCCACCCACCCCGCCCTAGCCCTATTCTGCTCCTGGTGCCTACAACATTAACATTTCCACCTTTCCCAAATGAACGAAAAGATGGGTTATGTATTTCTGTGCCTCGCTGAACATGATGTTCTGC
>NW_004524655.1:897197-897710 GCF_000260255.1 Octodon degus
TAAGATAGCATCTACATTGCATGGATCCGCCTTTCCGAGGAGACAGCTCGGTGGTCTAAGCGCCTGCCTGGCAAGTGCAAGGTCCTGAGTTCAATGCCTGGTACCAAAAAAAAAAAAATAGTACAGGTCATCTAGAGATAGTTTCAAGTACATACAGGGGACTCATGTACAAACAGCATGTATGGACCAGCGAGATAGTTCAGCAGACTAAGTGCCTCCTTAAGCAAGCGCAAGAGCTGGGGTTCAATCCCCAGCATCACATGCCACACTGGCCCCGCCCCCAGGTGCACTGAGCCAGCCATGGACACTGGGGTGGTGGTGCACACCTGTAATCCCAGTGCCGGGGAGGCTGAAAACAGGAGGATCACTACTAGTCCAACCTGGGTAATGAGACCCTGTACCAAATACATTTTTTTTTAAAGCACACAATTTATGGAAGAAGCTTGAGCCGCTTTGGCTTTTGATGTCCTCAGGGAGGTTCTGGAACCCATCCTCCTTGGACAGCAAAGGACA
>NW_004524655.1:898640-903715 GCF_000260255.1 Octodon degus
GGGGTGGGGCCAGAGGTCCAGGGCGGGGCGGGGCCAGAGGGCCGGGGCGGGGCCAGAGAGGCACAAACAGTTACACTGGCTAGCCTGTGATTTCTCAGAGGTGTGGAGAGGGCCCTGGACACAGCAATGCCCCAGCCTCTCCTCCCGTGTCTTGAAACCTCCAGTAACTGTGAACTAAATCAACTTTTCCTTCCCTCTTTTTGAGTGTTGGGTATTTGTCCCAGCAACGAGAGAAGAGTAACTAAGACAAGGTCTCCCTGTGGAGCACAGACTTGTAGTGATCCTCCTGTCTCAGCTTCCCCAGCACTGGGATTGCAGGCATGTGCCACTGTGCCCGGGTTCTGGGACTCACACAGCATGTAGTACTGGGGATTGAATCCTGGTCCTTGCGCCTGCCAGGCAGGGGCTTAGGCCACTGAGCTATCTCCCTGGGCCGGTGCTTTCTCTTCTGTGTGTGTGCATGGCTTTTTAGCTCTTTGGCTTTTTGAGACAGGATTTTTTTTTTTTTTTTTTTTTTTTTTTTTTTTTGCAGAACCGGGGATTGAACTCAGGCCCTTGCGCTTGCCAGGGAAGCGCTTATTCCACTGAGCCATCTCCCCGGCCCCTTGAGACAGGATCTTATGTGTGGTCCAGGCAAGATGTGAGCTCACCATATAGCCCATAGTAGCCTCCTACTTGAGGATTCTTCTGCCTCAGCCTCCTGGGTGCTGAGATTACAGGTGTGCTACTGTGCCTACTGTGGTAATCATGTTTTAAAACTATAAACTCCAGAGGAATGTCAGGGCAGTGAAGCGCTTCTGTGTGAGTCCTTAGGTGGACGTGTTCTCTGACGCCCTGGTCCAAACCCATAAACGTGCAAGAGTAAGCCCCAGTGCCAGCCCTGGGTGTTGGGACTGTGATGCTATCCGTGACCCCAGGGTCACCTAGTGTAGTCTGCAAGGCGACAAATGGGGAGGCTATCGTGGCAAGAGCAAGGGGCTACCTGGGACTCTGTCCCTTCCTCTCCATTTGGCTATGACTCTATATCTGCTAAAAGAGAAAATAAGGAAAGTCCTTATTTTACAAAATGAGCTCTTGTCTGGGACAGGTGTTACTGAAGTGCAGAGGACCCTGACCTCTGCGGCTCACTGCCGAGCAATTGGGGCAGGCAGAGGCGTGAAGGTCCGTGGAAGGAGAGCCCCAAGGGGCCCTGGTTGGAGAAAGGTGTGGGAACCTAGCAAGCTGCTCCTTTTACTTGTTTCTGCTGGGACTTCTCCATAATCAAAACATTTTAAATCATTTTAAAAATCTTTTTATTTTTATTTATATAATACATGGTCTCTCTACGTAGCTCAGACTCGTAGCAATCCTCCTGTCTCAGCCTCCCCAGTGCTGGGATTACAAGCATGTGCCAGCACACCTGGTTTCGGTAGCCAGCTTGGTGTGGGGCTGGTACAACATTCAGTACCAGGGATTGAATCCAGGTCCTTGTGCTTGCCGGGTAGGTGCTTAGACCTCTGAGCTGAGCTATCTTCTCAACCCAAAGCATTTTAAATTAGACAGAGAGTTACACCATATCTATGGATTTATTTTTTCATATTTATGTCAATGTCTGCCTGGTGTCTGCTTCCTTGGGTACTTGATTACAAACTTTTTCTGATTCAGTTGGGACTGAGCATGCCAACAGCTTTTCCTGGGAAGAAGGTGGACTCAAGTTCTACCAAGGATGACACTGAGGGGGCCCACGCTCATTCCCAAGATGGCTCTGGAAAACATTGCAGCTGGCACTTCTGCTGGGGGCTGAGAACCTGGGGCTGATCCCCAGACTCCAGCTCTCATTCCTCCCAAGAGCCACCCCTTGGGTGCACCTCCAGGTCCCCTGGGTGGCCCCCACCTTAGCCAGGCACACACTTGCAACAGAGAAATTCCCAGACAGAGAAAAAGTGCCTAACAGGGGAAACAGCCCATGGCAGAGCAGGCAGGAAGCAGCGCAGCAGCAGCAGCAGCAGCCCCCCTCCCTTCTCCTTTTACCTCATTCAAGCTACACGCCTTCTGGGCGGAGCCTCCCATGCCCTGGGTGGGGTTTCCCACAGCCACACCCAGAATTGTGCCAAACCTTATAATGGAGCCTCAATCCCAGTATCAATACCCTAATCCAGAGACCTGCAGAAGGCCCTCCCTGTGACCCTACAAGACTAGGGAGTGGGAGACATCTAGATCTAAGGCACAATAACAAGCGTGGCAAATGCTGTTGAATATGGGTCATTGATACCTGGAGTTGGTGATACTGTTCTTTTTTACTTTTGTGTATGTTTGCAAATGATCATAATAAAAAGTAAAAAGAAATTAAAAAGAAAGAACAGGGTGAAGGAATCTGCTCTCTGACCACCCTGCCTGGCTTTACCACTGAGTCTGTTGAACTCGGACACATAACTGCAGCCAAGCTCCATTTTCTCGTCGCTAAGATGTAAGACATATTTTGTCTTCCAGGATTTTGTAAGAATCAGTATGCGAAGGGTTTGGGTACCGGAGACCCTGGAACCCCTCAAAGATGCATTTATAAAAATGCATTCATCATAACTAGGAATTGGAGTGTGCTCAGGTGTGTTTGCAGAGGGTGAGAGAAGGAGGCGACAGAATTCACATGGTCCAGCTGTCCGGCTGCTCCCGTGATGCGTGCTATGGTTCCAGCACTCAGGGAGGCTGAGGCAGGAGGGCGGGAGGTTCAGAGCCAAGCAGGGCTACTTGGGGAGGGCCTGTCTCAAAATAGAAGATGTGATCAGCACTCCTTGGGATTGACCCTCAACACCACAAAAGAGAAGGCAAGCCCCAAGGGGAAGCAGGTCCTAGTCATTTTTTTTTTTTTTAATTATGCTTTTAGGAACACACGATGATCCTATCCATTGCAGGCATTTGTGCCACAGTGATGGGACTTGGTTGTCCCCATGCCCCCGGCCCTGCTCTAGGCCTTTTCTTGCTTAGTAACAACAGGCAGGGGACAGAGGGGCCTACCAGCCATGGCTACCAGGAAGAGAGGAGCAGGTCCCGTCCTAATTGCAACAGCGTGCTGTGACGTTGGACAAGCAGAAGGCAGCCCCTCCCCATATGTGACCCAGGCACAGGCCCTGGGACACCCACGTTCCTGCAGATAGGCTCATCTCTCGGGCAACACATGACATCTGGGGTCCACACTAGAAAAGGCCAGTTAGGGCCAAGGATTTAGTTTAGCGGCCCACTGTCTGCCCAGCAAACGTGAGGTCCTGAG
Source organism: Octodon degus (assembly GCF_000260255.1). Lineage (NCBI taxonomy): Eukaryota > Metazoa > Chordata > Mammalia > Rodentia > Octodontidae > Octodon > Octodon degus. The sequence continues at coordinate 901,885 of NW_004524655.1, forward strand.
TTCAATTCCCCCTTATACAATGCCCATTAAAGCCAGGCATGGTGGCACACTCCTGTGATCCCAGCACTCAGAAGGCTGAGGGAGGAGGATTGCTGGGAATCTGAGGCCAGCTTTGGCTACACAGCAAGCTCCAGGGCAGCCTGGACTACACAGCGAGACTTTGACTCAAAACCACAAAAAATAAAAACAAATCACAAGTATATAACCACACTTGCACATGCACTAGCAGGTCTGTGTGTGTGTGTGTGTGTGTGTGTGTGTGTGTGTGTGTGTGTGTGTAGCCGCACATAACACACATGTGTACCTATGTGCTGCCCAACCTCCACTCACAGCTTCTGAACCCACAAAACTGATGTGGCTGCAGAAGTGGATCTTCCCGTGGCTGGCATGTGGCCACCAGGACATCCTCATGGGAGCCCAGTTCAGGGCAACCACGTGATCACAGAGGTCTGACCTACCCCCTGCGGCCACTGTGTCACTAAGCTGTGGTGCTCCATGGCTTAGGTGGCTTACGGCATTTTCTTTTATTTTACTTTGGGGGAGGTTGAGGCCAGGTCTCAATACGTAGTCCAGGCTGCCCTGAAACTCTCAGCTATCTTCCTGCCTCAGCTTCCCCCAGACTGTGATAGTAATCACACCCTGCTGTTGTACACACATTTTTAATTCTTTTAGTTTTTTTAGTTTTTTTTGCGGAACCAGGGATTGAACTCAGGCCCTTGCCCTTGCCAGGGAAGCACTTATTCCACTGAGCCTTCTCACCGGCCCCTGTACACACATTTTTAAACCTACAGCCATTGTAATTGATGATACATTCATTGGCCAATAATTGTGTCAGCAATCTTGGGGCCTCTGCATGTGAAGTACCAGCTCTGAGGCTAAAAGTGGCTCCTGGTCTCTGTGTGTGCAAATGCAGGTGTGACTCTTCCTCATAACAAATAGCAACGATTCTCCTTCATGTGTCTCCCCCTCAGTGACCCGGCCCTGTCAGGCTGTGAGAACGGTTGGAAATCTTGACCATGTCAAACCCCAAATTCACCAATTTATTCTCAAATATGATGACTTTTTTTTTTATTCTACATTAAAAATAACGCTGCTCATCAGACGTAAGCAAGATCAAGTTAAGAGTTTGCTGTTCTTGGGCTAGCAAGATAGCTCAGTGGACTAAGTGCCTGCGTAGGCAAGCGCAGGGACCAGCATTCGGTCCCCAGCACTGTATGCCTCACCGGCCCCGCCCCCAGGTGTGCTCAGCCAGCAACTGAGACCAGGTGTGGTGGCACATGCCTGTAATCCCAAAGCTGGGAAGGCTGAAAACAGGAGAATCACTGAGTCTGAGCTGCGTGGTAAGACCCTTCACCAAAAACAGAAAGAAAGAAAGAAAGAAAGAAAGAAAGAAAGAAAGAAAGAAAGAAAGAAAGAAAGAAAGAAAGGAAGGAAGGAAGGAAGGAAGGAAGGAAAAGAAAATGTTTGCAGTTCTTGCGCAGTGAAAGGTGAGCAAAACAGAATCTGGGGGGCCTGAGGGATGGGAGGGCCTAGACTTGGGGTGGGGGTGCCGCTCGGCAGCACATGCGCAGGGCCCCAGGCCCCACCCTGGCCCTGAGAAGAGCAGGAGGCTCGAGGGAGCAGAAAAACCCTCTGAACCAGTCTCCGCTCCTTTTAAATAACTTTTTTTAAATTTTTTTGTTTGTTTGTTTTTTGTTTTTGTGGAACCGGGGATTGAACTCAGGCCCTTGCGCTTACCAGGGAAGCGCTTATTCCACTGAGCCATCTCCCTGGCCCCTTTTAATTTTTAAAGATTAAAAAAATAATACTGTAGGGCTGACCACGTAGCTCA
>NW_004524655.1:909433-910704 GCF_000260255.1 Octodon degus
AATTCATGTATTTGGTACAGGGACTCACCACCCAGATGGGACTCATAGTGATCCTTCTGTTTTCAGCCTCTCCAGTGCTGAGATGACAGGTGTGCGCCACCATGGCCGGACTTGGTTGCACGCTCAGCGTGACCCTGGGGCTGGGCCAGCATAGCATGTGGGAGCGGGGGTCGAACCCTGGTCTCCGTGCTTGCCAAAGCAGGCACTTAGTCCACTAAGCTATCTCACTGTCCCTATATTTATTCTTTAGATTTCCTCTTTGTATACCACTTAGCAGAAGCAGCAGTTTGTGCTTCCCATAAATGACCCTAGCGATCTATCTGCTGGCCTGTCCCCAAGGGAGTCCTGGCACACTCCATGTACGGATGGGGCCACTTCCTCTCCCCTTGAGCCCAGGAAGCCCTTGGTGACTGGTTGCATTCACAGATGCTGCAGAGCCACGCCGTACGATTTCTGAGATTCAGCCACCCAAGATAACACAGCGTCCACGGGGTCCTCCTCCCAGGGACATTCACCTTGGAAACCCAGCCACCACACCACGCTGCAGGGCAGCTGGAACCACACAGAGCGGCCACAGGGAGCTGCGCTGCTGGCAGCCTCAGTGAAGGCCTCAGCCGGCAGCCAGACACATGCCTGAGTGGGTCGGGAGAGGGTCCCGTCCCAGCCTCGGGGCCACCATCGCTGATGCTGAAAGGTGCAGGACTGAGCTGTCTCCACCACACCCCACCCGAGTCACACTCTCTGCTGCTCCCTTAAGTCACCAGGTACTGAAGGGATGTGTCATGAGGCTGGAGCACAAGGTGCCCCGTCTCTTGGCAAAGCTGGCGTGGACTTTAATATTTGGAGGAGTGGCGAGGTGAGAGTGCCTCTGTGAAAAGATACACAAACAAGACTTGAAGAAATGAGATGATGAAAATAAATAAATAAATAAATTTGTAAAAAAAGAAATGAGATGATGAGCTAGCCAAATAGCTCAGTGGATTAAAACACCTGCAAGCAGGAGAAGGAGCCAGGGGTTCGATCCCAGTCCTGCCCCCAGGGCATGCTGAGATGACAACTGAGATTGGGTATGGTGGCACGCGCCTGGAATCCCAGCTCTTGGGAGGCTGTAAACAGGCGGATCACTACAAGTCTGATCTAGTAGTGAGACCCTGAACACCCTGCAGACCCTGCCCTAAAATCCAGAAAAAGAGAGAGATGATGAGTACTATAACAAACTACCCAGGGTGATCAACTTACAAACCAAAAAGGTGTGTTTAATGGTTCACATT
>NW_004524655.1:911144-926313 GCF_000260255.1 Octodon degus
TTTCCCACGCGGAGGCTGGAAAGAGTGAAAATTACTCAGCATCTCCACCGCCCATGCTGAGTCCTCAAAGCCAGATTATGCCGGCTGGCACTCACTAAGGAATTTTTTTTTTTTTTTTTTGAGGAGTCAGGTGCCGAGGTGAATGTTTGGAATCCCAGCTACTTTGGAAGTTCTGACAAGAGGATCACAATCTTGAGGCCAGCCTGGGCAATTTAGGGACATCCCATCTCAAAGTCAAAACTACAAAATTAAAAGATGGGTGGGGGTGTGGCCAAGCGCTTACCTCGCATGCATGAGGCCCTCGGTTCCATCCCCAGCTCCTCAAATAGATAAAAAGTTATCTTCCCAGACAACCACCCGGCCTGTCGCAGCCATAGAATCTGCCCCGTGTGGGACCCACCGCCATTCCCTCCCTGCGCTGTATTCCTCGGAGAGGCCTAGGACAGTGGGAAATCAATGTGACAAGTGTGGGAAGACGTTCGCTCGCAAGCTTGGCTTTTATGGGAATTCTTTCCTCCGTGGGAATAGACAAGGCTCAGGCCAGGTCCCAGAAAGCTACTGGTGAACCTCCAGAGAGGTTTCGGTGGGAACATTCCAACAGAAGCGTTTCCTCTGGCCCATCTGTCCACTGAACCTTGACCACAGTCCCACAGGCCACCTGCGAAGTGGCTCACAGTGTGAAATACAACCACAGAATCCACTGGCAATTACTGACAGGCTACCATGGGATAGAATTTAACCAAATGACAACCATCCTGAGTATCTTGTATTCTTAAACATACCCATTTTACACATTAGAACGCTGAGGCTCAGGGTCAAAGACCTAGGGAGGAAAAGAGGCGGGATTCGAACCCAGGCCTGTCGGAAGCTGCTGCTCTTGTTTGCTGCCAAAACGATTTCTTATGTGGGGAGGAGAAGTCAGACCAAGTGGGAAAAACAAAAGAACGAAGACAGAAAGACATGGAAAGATGAAGACACAGCTGACCTTGCAGCGCTGCGGGATTAGAAAACACAAAGACGAGAATGCAAAAATGTCATTATTACTAATATTAGACTCTGCTGCTTGGAGCTGTTAATATTTGTGTGTGTGCTCGTGGGTAAGGCCCAAAGGTTACAAAGGAAAAAAAATAATAATAATTCCGGGGCTGGCGAGATGGCTTAGTAGAATAAGTGTTTGTCTGGCAAGCACAAGGGCCTGAGTTCAGTCCCCGGTTCCACCAAAAAAGAAAACCAGATTGCGACTATTATGGTAGCTCTCACTCCATGCCCCCAAATCCCAAAAACTGAGAGAAAAAAACTTCCTTCCCAGAGTGAACAAATGATGTGATTGGTTAGGCTGGGGGCTTAGAGCCCTCCCTGAGCGAATCCCTCAAAACCCAACCATGGAGAGCTTTGATTGGTCAATTGTGGTCACGTGGTTCCCTTCTCCATCTGTACAGAGAACTAACGACACTGCCTGCCCGGTGAGCTGTGGTTCATGTGGGCAGTCACTAATGAGCAAGCCAAGGATGAGGCGTTCAACAAGCGCTGGCCCTCAGTTTACCTCTTCCTACACCCACAGGGTAACAAGCTCCTTATCTGCTAAAGCCAGGACTGGTGTCAGATTTGTTCCTAGAACGCGGCTGGTTCCATCTGCTGCCTGCCAAGAATGCTTTGGGCCCAGGGGCGCACATTTATGGTCCCAGCACTCAGGAGGCTGAGGCAGGAGGATCGCAAGCTCAAAGCCAGCCTGCACTGCGTAGTGAGAACCTGTCTCAAAACAACCCGGACTGAACCGTAGTTTTGTCACCAATAAACCCAGCACCGTGGGAGTTTAAGCGCTCTGAGCCTTCGTTTCTCCTCTATGGGCTGGGGGTAGTCGTCACGGTGCAACTCACGTGGAGGCTCGCTGAACACAGGCGATCTCGTTTCCTTGCGCGGATTTAAGTGGAGCTGGCTCCCGCAGAAGGGCCGATCACTCCGAGCAGTGACGCAGCCTGGCCACAAGGGGGCAGCAGAGTTCCAGCAGAATCTGCACACCGGGCCTGCTGGGGTCCAGCCTGGGCTACCCTCTGCGCTCACCATCTCAGCGCTCAGGAAATTGCAGGCTGCTGTTGCTTAAAGAAAGTCAATTGTTTGCAAGCCCCGGACTTCTGGAATCAGAGTTGGCTGTGCGATTTTGAATAACCCATTAAACTATCGGAACTTGCCTCCTCTTAAAAACGTGGGTCAGGGCAACAGCTATGCCCTGGTATTGTTGTAGGGTCGAAATGAGGTCAAGAAAACGGCAAACAAAGACTAAGGAGCCAAAATGAAGAGTCCTCAACAACGCACAGGATGGCGTTTTTCGTGAAGCTTGAAAACTTGAGAAAAAAATGCTCGTTTCTACTAAAAATCATATGGAAAGGCAAAGCAAAATCTATGCACAGGGATGTTCGTTGCAGTATTGTTTATTATAGTGGCAAAGTGGGAAGATTAAAAGTCCAACCATAGAGGAAAAAACAGACAAGGGGAATAGTTTAAAATATATTCACCTTAGGCAGGGGAGATAGCTCAGCGGTCTAAGTGCCTGCCTGGCAAGCGCAAGGACCTGGGTTCGGTCCCTCGTACCACATGCCATGCTGGCCCCGGAAAACCGGTGTGCTGTGCCAGTCACTGAAACTGGACATGGTGGTGCATGCCTGTAATCCCAGCACCAGTGAGGCTGAGACAAGAGGATCGCCATGAGTCCAAGCTGTGTAGCAAGGCCCTGCACCAAATAAGTAAATAAAAGAGTTTTTAGGGGCAGGGAGATAGCTCAGCAGCTTAAGCACCTGCCTGGCAAATGCAAGGTCCTGAGTTCTAGCCCTGGTACTGGAAAAAAAAAAATGTATAAAATGTATTCACCAGCACTCGAGAAGCTGAGGCAGGAGGATTGCTGCGAATGCAAGGCCAGCCTGGGCTACATAGGTGGACCTCATGCCAAAAAAAAAAAAAAAAGAAGCAAAACAAAACAAAACAAAAACATATCCAGAGTTGCTAACCCTTTAGAAGTGGGGCTAAAATGAAAGTACCAGGAGCTATCACTAAATTTAAAAGAATCAGTGCTGGGCTGCGTGACTCAGTGGCAGACTGGTTGTCCAGCTCACAAAGGGCCCTGGGCTCCATCTCCAACATCCAAAAACATATAAACAACATGCCACAAATGTTGTGTGTGCCCACAAATTTCCCCACGTGTGAGTGCACCCACCCACAGATGTCAAATTCTAGAGTCAGAAAGGACATTTGCCAGATACAAACAATGGTCAGAAATGGTGCGTACCTTCAGGTAAGAGGATTTGGAGGTCATTTTTAGCTAAATTCACCCCCAGTCTGGGCTTGAACTTTGCATCTTTCTGCTTCAGCCTCAGAGAGTGCTGGGATGACAGGCGAATTCCACCACGTAGAGCACTTCTGGTTTTTTATTTGGAAAAATATTCCAGTTTGGCAAAGCACCTGTAGGCATGGTGGTACGGGGTACTCATGCACTCCCTGCTGTCTGATTCCACGTCCCCAACTTTTTGCTCCTGTTCCTTCACAAAGCTCTCTACTGTGTACGTCCAGTGGGGCACTGGGGTCATTATCTATGAAAATCCTGGACAGCAGCTTTCGAATCCCTCAGTTCTTCAGCGTGGACCTGCTCTCCCTGTTTGCCTGGAGGTGCTCAGGATGGAAACCAGGGCCTTTGTAAGAAGCTTCATCCCCCAACCCTTTTTTTTTTTTTTAATTTTATGTTTAATTTTGAGACAGGGTCTTGCTGGGTTGTGCAGAATGGTTCAAACCTGTGATCCTCGAGATCTGAGATGTGTGGCCGCCATGCCAAGGGCTGGGGGGTGACAAGGACTCTGACCACAACCACAGTGCAGCTCCCCTTTCTCAATGTGCCGTCCACACTCAAGTGTCCCAAGGATGCACACACGTATGTGCACACACACAGGTTTCTAATATACACGAGAGTGACTTTAGTTTCTTTTTCAGACATTGTTTATACTTTGGAAAATTCTATTTTGTTGTTGTTGTTTTGTTTTGTTTTGTTTTGTTTCTACAGACCTGAGCAACTCCTTCCCCCAGGCCAGCCGTCCTGGCCGCCCTGGCCGCAGGCACAGCCCGCTTCCTCCTGGCTGCCTGGGATCTCAGCTGGGATCGCACAGGCTGAGCCCAGCAAGGCCCAAATGTCATTCATTCTGCCGCTGCGCCGTCTCTCAGGCCCAGATAGGCATCAAAGGCCAGGCCCGGCTGCATTCCGGCCTTCATCTCCCGGCCTTGGCCCCAAGCAAGTGGAGATTACAGGCTTCTCTGCTTTCTCTTTCTCTCTGTTTGTTTTTTTCTTTCTAATGAACCTTTTGGAGAACTGGAGATAACGCCCAGGACCAGGCCCCTCTGCAGCAGAGCTGAAGGCTGTCAGTGCCTTGTGCCTCCTGCCCGGGTGCCCATCCAAAAGGGAACAGAAGGGCTGCAACAGTGCTGTCCTGGACGACTATGCAGTCATGAAAAGTGGCAGGGCCACTGATGACAACAAGATGACAGTCGCGGGAGGAATGTGGAGGGGGCAAAGCTAGGTCTCAAAAAAGACAGAGAGCACGATTTCATGTATTCAATGCTTAAAGCAATAGAGGCCGAATCAAACAGTCCTGTTTAGGGTCGCTTACACGAGGCAGGAGGAGCTTAAGTTGATTTTTAGTAAAAGGAAATGTGGATTCCCCAAGCTAAGGTAGGGGTCGTTGGGGGTGGGGGCGGCTCAGCTTCCCTCTACACTGATTCCCCAGGGGTGCTGAGCCTTTCTGCAGTACACAGGAAAACAGAGAAAGGCAGAAAAAAGGCAGAAGTAGAAGGGCCCCCGTGCCGCCGCAGTGTGGCAGGGAAAGGCCGGAACACAGCTTCCCTCGAGGGCCCCAGAAGGCAGGGGTGTCACCAAGAAGGGCATTCGGGGATGCTGGGCCTTGAGGTACGGTGTCAGTTGTGAGCAAGAGAGCTGAAAATGGGACCAGAAACGGAGGAGCCTGCCCAGGGAGGGTCCCGGTCAGAAGTTAGCACAGAAGGAATGTGGTCAGTGGGGAGCCACTGAAGGCCAGGCAGGGGATGTGACAGGCTGGCTTCAGAGGCGGAAGAGGGGACAGTTCATGCTTGTGCTGTGCTTCAGAGGAGAGAGTGGCTGTGAGTGTAGACACTGGCAGGAACCAGAGAACAGCAAACAGAGCCCTCGGGAGCTCACGTGGGATCCAGGCAGGGCCAGGTAAGAGCTGTGTGGGGAGGTTTTGGGAGCAGCGACCAGCCCAGGCTGTACCCGATTATCTCAAAGCTTCTTGAGGACAGGCAAATGGATGCCAAGCTCACAGGTGGCTTTGGTGGTGCATTCCCTACCCTTGAGTGGCTGAGGCAGGAGGATTGCTGTGAGTTCGAGATCAGCCTGGGTTGGCTAGGGCATTCCAAGGCTCGCCTGAACCACATAGTGAGGGCCTGCCTCAAAAAAACAAAAACAAACATGATATGATCAGCCCTGCATGGGTGCACAGGCCTGCAATCCCAACGCTCCTGAGGCTGAGGCAGGAGGATCTCCTGAGTTCAAGGCATCTTCTTCTTATCTCCTTAGGGCATTCCCAGTCTTTCAAGGGAGAGACCAGAGATCCCCATCTCAGATGAGCAAACCGAAACTCAAGAGTCTGACCTCACCTGCCCTGATCAGGTCATGCAGGCGGGCCGGCTGGGGCTTCCCTCTTCCAGCCCAGGGTGGGCCTGAGCCCACCCAGAGCAGCAGAGTGAGGTCTGCACTGACAGCTTGTGTTCTCTCCCTGGTCTTTGCGTAGATGTGTTGTTAGTGCCCTTGGAGGCCCCTTGTGCGGCGGCCTCATCTTTTCGGTTGTGGGAGGGTTCTGTGCTCATGGTTGTCCCCATCGCTGCTACACACGCGTGCAGGTCCCCCATCCAAGGACTAACCACGCCCAACCCTGCTTAGCTTCTGAGAGCGGACGAGACCGGGCGCGTTCAGGGTGGTACGGCCGTAGCCACACGCGCAGGCGAAAGAGAAAAGTCACTTTTCAACAAAATGTATTTGGTTGTTGCAGGGTCTCACGACACAGCTTGGGCTCGGAGGGATCCTCCTGTTTTCAGCCTCCCCAGGGCTGGGATTACAGGCGTGCACCGCTGCTCTGGGACTCGGTGGCCAGCTCAGCCTGCCCTGGGGGCGGGGCGGGGGGCATGAGGTGCCAGGATGAACTGCGGTCCCCGCCTAAGCTTGCTTCAGAGGGTGCTTTTGCCCACTGAGCTATCTCGCCAGCCTGAAAAGTCACTTTTCTAATCCACTACCTAAAAGGCCTCTCCCTGGGCTTCTGCTTCGGTTTTCCACTGCTAAGTGTTGGACCCAGGCCTTTCCCACCGGGCTCCATCGGTGGCCCATTTGTAGGGGTTTTTCTCTTAGAGAGAGTCTCACTGGGTTGCTAAATTGCGCAGATGGGGCTCAGGCTCCCAGGGTACCGGGAGGACAGCCTGTGCCACCTCGGCCACTTCTGGGCCTTCCCTTGCATTTGCCGGCGGGGAATTCACACCTCCCCTCCACCTGGCTCAGCCTTGGAGCCAAAGAACGGTAAGAGAAATAGTGAGCTGGGCATGGCATCTCACACATGTGATCCCAGCACTGGGGAGGCTGAGGCAGGAGGACCCCTATGAATGGAAGCCAGCCTGGGTTGCATAGCAAGACCCTATCTCAAAGAAAGGAAAGAAGAAAGGAAATTGTTGTTTATTATGTAAAATATCTGTTGGCCAAATCTAAAGAAATCAGTTTACTCTCTCCTGTCTCTTTGAGACACACACACACACACACACACACACACACACACACACATTACATTTCATGGCTATTACAAATCTATTTCTGAGGAAAATATAGAACTCTATTTCCACAGTTTTTTCTCTCTTTTTTTTTATGGTGTGTGTGTTTGTGTGTGTGTATTTTAGGGAAAGGCCTATAGGGTGTTCAGGGTCTCACTATTAGATCAGACTCCTAGTGATCTGCCTATTTACAGCCTCCCAAGAGCTGGGATTCCAGCCGTGCGACACCAGCCCAGTCTCTCCAGTTTTTCTCTACTGGTACTGAATTCATGGCTCATCCACTCAAGTTCTGGTCCAAGTTCTGGTCTTGGCAAAACCAGCTTCCTTGTCTTTAACAGAAAACTCTCAAGCTGCCTTTAGGCACCCACAGGAGGGGTGGAGGTCTGCATCCCCATATCCACGTGAAGTAATCTTGGGGTGCAGAGCCTGCACCCATGAGCCCCAGGTACCTCAGAGACAGTGTCCCCAAAACCAGCCACTTCCACAGAGCCTCCGAGCTCCCGCCAATTACCAGGCCTCTAAGAAAACCTGAACTCAGTAAATTCTTTCTCACCCACAAACGACTCGAGACCTGTCTACTTTGGAACCAGCAAGAGGTGGCGGGGTCTTTCCTGTTCCCGAAAGTCTTGGCTTCCAGCAGCAGAATTGTACACGTGAGGCCCTTGAGGTGAGGAAGGTGAGGGCCATCAGAGAACCCAGGGCAGAGACTGGGAGCTCATCAGCGCAGAGGGCAGGGCTGGGATCCAGCAGTAGTAGAGGCTGAGGCAGGAGGACGCCATGCCTGGGCAGCCCAGCAATTCACTGAGACCCTATCTGAAAGCTTAAAAACAAAAGGCTAAGAATCTGACCAAGGCAGGGCTTTGAGAACAAGGGGGACATTCACACCTGCATGGAGAAGGACTTGGCCTCAGACACCAGCACCCTTTTGGGGTTTTGCTTCTGTTGCTGCTTTTCTTGTTCATTTGTTTAGACAAGGTCTTGCTGTGTCGCTCAGGCTACCCTTGAACTCATGACGGAACCCAAGCTAGCAATCTTCCTGCCTCAGCCTCCTGAGTGCTGGGTTGTCAGGTGTGTGCCTACAAGCCAGGCTGAGTCTGAATTTTAGAGAGGAGCAGAGTGAGATTCAAGGGCAGGTGACCTATGGGTGTCACCAGAGGCCTCACAGTCAGGTAAGCAGGACAGACCTGATCTTGTGGTGTGATAATCCAGCCCACCAATAAAATTAAATATTTCATCACTCTAAATTCTGGGATCAGGAACTCTGTAACAAACCCTGGGATTCCCTTCTGACCTCCGCGCACACACACACAGCTCACAGGCCAAAGCCAGGCCATGCACGGACATGTCCTCCCTCCACGCTTGCACAGAGACACCAGAGTGCAGAGGGCTCAGTGCGTGCCTCTTGGCTGCGCTCCTCTCGCCATGTGACCAGGCGCGAGTCAGCCGCCCTCTCTGCGCCTTTGCGTCTTCACGCGTAACACGGGCAGAATGAGCGGCACCTGCCTCGTAAGCCCGCGGGGGTGAAACGAACAGAAGCGCTCATCGAGCGCGTGGGACGTGCCAGGGGCCACGTGGAGCTCGCACTGGGGACCAGCAGTGTAAATAGCTCCCACCATGCACTGGGGCATGAGTTTGAACCCCAGCGCCACAAAAATAAAACTAAACCATGTGCTGGTTCCATGAGCTCTGAGGTGTGAAAAGGGACATTTTACAGCTGGGTGTGGTGGTGCACCCGCCCCTCCCCAGAGCTCAGGAGGCTGAGACAGGAGGATCGCCACACGTTCAAGGGCAACCTGAACTATATAGCAAGACCCTGTCTCAGAAAACAAAGGGGTGAGGGTGTAGTTCGTTGGCAGGGCATCTGCTTGGCAAGCACGAGACCCTAGCTTCAATTCCCAGGACCCCCAAAAAGGAGGGGGAACACTTTATAAGGAGGGGACACATACATGATGAGTAAAATGACAAATATAAAATGTGTTGAGGGGCCAGGGAGATGGCTCAATGGAATAAGCGCTTACCTGGCAAGCGCAAGGGCCTGAGTTCAATCCCTGGTTCCACAAAAAAACAAACAAATAAATAAAATAAAATGTGTTGACCAACATGGAAAACACATTACATTGATCAATAATAAAAATAAGTGAATTTCAACATATGATCACAGTCATGTGCGTGTGGTGAGCCTGGGCCATGTAGTGAGATCCTCTCTAAAAAAAAAAAAGGCCAAACCCAAAAGTAAGAAGCCTGCTGTTCACAGGGCTTCTTAATCTGACTCCCTGCACCCCCCAAATCACCCAGGCTTCGCCCCTCTGGGGTCTATCGGTTGGAAACCCGAGTGCTTCTGTATAGGAATCTCTTCCTCCTCCTTCTCTGCTCTTCTCCTTCAGTAACTATTCATGAAGAACCTACTATGTGCTTGTAGACAAGCAGGGAACACAGAAGCAAAATGCTAAAATCCGTGAAGGTGGGCCAGGGAGTTATCTCAGGGGCTTAAGCTCCTGCCTGGCAAGTGCAGGGTCCTGAGTTCAAACCCCAGTACCAAAATAAATAAATAAAATAAAATCTGTGAAGGTGAAGACCGCTTGCAGGATGGGGTCAGCCCTGTCAGCCCCTCAGACAAAGGCCACATATCTAGACTACATAAAAAATGCCAGAAATTATGCCCCCCTCAATCTCAAGACCCAATCCCACCCGAGAAATGAGCAGTCATGTATCAGAAGTATAAATGGCCAATAAAGACATGAAGAAATGCTCAGCATTGTTGACCATTAGAAAACTGCACACACAGGGCACATGCCTGCCATCCCAGCACTCAGGAAGCTGAGGCAGGAGCGCTGCTAGGAGTCTGAGGCCACCCCAAGCTACATAGTAAGTTCAAGGCCAACTTGAACTACATAGAGAGATCCTGTCTCAAACAAAAAAAAAAAAAAAAAAAAAAAAAAAAAAAAAAAAAAAAAAACAAGAAACAGAGAAGAAAAAAGAAAAAGAAAAAATGTTCACGAAAACAACGCTGAGATTCCATCTAGCCCAGAAGGAATTCCCCTCATCAAGAAATCCAACAATAACAGATACGGGAGAAGCTTCCCTCTGCTCTGCGGTAGGAATGTAGACCAGGACAACCCCGTGCAGATGACTATAGAGATTCCTCAAAAACTGAAACTAGAAATTCCATTTGGCTTGGCTAGTCCCCTTCTAGGTATCAGCGCCGCCCAAAGAGCCGCCACGTTCTGCTACGGTGGTCCACGCAAACCCTCACATACAGCAGCACCTTTCATAGTAGCTAAAGGTACCAGGCGTGGTGTTGCCCAAGTGTCACCCCAGCACTCAGGAGGCTGAGGCAGGAGGAGCACTAGGAGTTCAAGGCCAGCCTGGGCTACATAGCAAGAGTCTGCCTCATGAAAACAAAACAAGGGGCCGGGGAGATGGCTCAGTGGAATAAGGGCTTGTCTGGAAAGCGCAGGGGGCTGAGTTCAATCCCCAGTTCTCCAAAAAGAAAAGAAAAGAGGGGCCGGGGAGATGGCTCAGTGGAATAAGCGCTTGCCTGGCAAGCACAAGGGCCTGAGTTCAATCCCCGGTTCCGCCAAAAAAAAGAAAAGAAAAGAAAGAAAATAAAACAACAACCCCGAAGTGTTAGAAGCAGCCTACACGAACAGAAAAAGAAATGTGGGTTTTTTTACATCACCGTGTTAGGTGAAATACACCAGACACGCGAGCTTCAGTATCGCACGGCTTCTCTTTCTCAGAAAGCCAAAGTTGTTTTTGTTTTTGTTGTTTGGTTTTGTTTTTTGGCGGAACCGGGGATTGAACTGAGGCCCTTGCGCTTGCCAGGGAAGCGCTTATTCCACTGAGCCATCTCCCGGCCCCAGAAAACCAACGTACAATTAATTTAATAAATCAAAATAAAAGGCAGCAGGCCGCAGGGAGGGGCCTTTCGCCAACACGAGAGCTTCCCGGCGACGGCGGAGCGGAGTGCGCGCGGGTCGCCGAGAGCGACTCACTACGTGCTGCAAACGCGCACGAAGGAAGGATTTCCAAAAATTAAAAAAAAAAAAACCAACCCAAAAGCTCGAGGAGAAAGTCAGTGCTGGCAGTCACGCAGGCTCGGTCCCCTGCCGGCTGCCCCTGGGGCTGTGTGTCGTACTGCCTGGAGAAGCCGGCGACAGGGCCGCGAACAGCGAGGAGCAGCGAGCCGCGAGCGGCCTGGGCGGTCTCGGCCCGCACTAAAGGAAAGCAGCCCGGGGCGGCCGGCTGCGTGCGGGCTGCGGAGACGCGGGGCCCGCAGCGCCGAGCTGTGGCCGCAGAGCCGGGCGCACGGGTCTGGGCTTGGAATTCCTCCCGAGGCCACGCGGGCTCGGGACGACATCAGCAGAGGCAGAACCTCCGTGCCGCCGCACAGGACCCCGTGCCGGCTGGCTGGGACACCGGGGACTCCCTGGCCGCCGGCCTGCGGTGACCTCCGTGAGGGCCACCCCAGCCCGCCCGGAGCTGGCCCGCTGGAAAAGGTGGAATCCCGCTCCTTAGACTCGCTTCACTCCGAGGAAAAGTTTGGGCTGAATCTCAGCGACCCTCTTCCACTGCCCCCAAAGGCCACTGTCTTGGGAGGTTCCCGGTGGGTGGTGGCCTTGCTCTTTGTTCAGCTGCAAGGGTCGTCCCGACATCCCTCTTCAGGTGACCCACGGGATCTCGCAGAATTAAAATAAATAGGTGAAAACCGGGCGTGGCGGCACACACCTGTGATCCCAGCACTGGGGAGGCTGAGGCAGGAGGATCATTGGGAGTTTGAGACCGACCAGCCTTAGCTACAAAGTGAGCTCAAGAACCACCTGAGCTGCCTAGCGAGACCCGGGGTCAAAAGACAAAGAACGGATAAATAAAATAAAACCAGCAGGTGCCTAAACGCTCTCAAAGTGCAACTTCATCTTAAGAAATCCTCAGCTCTACGATCAGTTGTATGAAATTTATTGTGGGTATACTTGAAGGCATGAGGGGTGAGAGATCCCAGATTAGAATGATTTTGATCGACACAATCTAAGAAAATGCTGCCCAAAATTAAGATCACTGTTAAAATGGGGTTATTGGTTTAGGCGTGGGAGGTACACACTCTTTATATTGGGACGTGTCTCAGGATTTCCAGAGTAGGCCACACGTCTCCACCCAATTCCCTGTCCCCACCGGTTGCAGACCGGACTAAACAATCCCCTTGAGTGCCTTCCCCATGTCGCCAGATCCGGGAGTGATTTCAGACCCAGGAGACAGCCCGGAGAGAGAATAAGCAAATGTTTGTTTTCTCCTCTTTTAAAATTCCTGGAGGCACGAGGCGGTTAATGAATAAATTAGTCGACTTTGGCCCAGGGGCCCCCCAAGGACTGCAGGCTCCAACCGCTCCTCTCTTTGTTTTCCTAAGACTTTCTGTTGTCCCACCAGTTGAAAAGCCATCCCGCCCCTGTTTTGAAAGAGGGGAGGTTGCATTTCAATGTCGACTGAAAGTCTCTCGCCTGCCGGGGCTGGGATTCCCCGACCTGGTGGCGTCAGGACTGTCCGCACAAAGACAAGAAATCCTGAATCCTAATTAAGTTCTCCTCTTCGGGCTGGCTGGGTCGCTTAGGCAAGACATCTCCCTCCCTCACTGGAGGAGGAAGAGGAGGAGGGAGAGGAGCAGAAGGAGGAAGAGGGGAGAAGGAGGAAGAAGAGAGGGAGGAAGGGAGGAGGGAGAGGAGGAAGAGGAGGAGGAAGAAGAGGAGGAGGAGTGAGTTTTGTGGGAAATCTTAAAAATAAGGCTTATTGGGGCTGGAGAGATGGCTCAGTGGTCTAAAGCACCTACTTGGAACAAGCTTGGCAAAGCACAGGGACTGCGGTTCAATCCTCCAGCACCACATGCCAGCCAGCCGCGCCCCCTGGTGGGCTGAGCTGGCCACACACACACACACACACACACACACACACACACACACACACACACACTAAAGGTTAAAATAAAAAAAAAAGGCTTATGGAGCCAGGCGAGATGGAGCACAACTGTGGTCCCAACACTCGGGAGGCTGAGGCGGGAGGATAAGCCCACATTACCAGTCAGCCTGGGCTCCAGGGTGAGTTCAAGGCCAGCCTGGACTACACAGTGAGAACCTGTGCAAAACACACAAACAAGCCACCTCTTGGGCCACATCCTGGGGAAAGCCACCGATGAGATGGGAAGACCCAGGACTCACAGGGCACACACCACTGCTGACTAGGGTGTCAGTGAGGTCTCTATTTACTGAGATGGACAGCGTGGTGACAGGGGCATAAAATGCAATATTTTGCCAGGCTTTTCAAATATTAGAATAGCGATGGCAGAGGCGTGGTGGGGAAAGAAAGAAAACAAGTAAAATTCTTCAGGTTTATGGCAAGGAATCTTCAGCCTGGGGTGGCACAAGCCTGTGTATCCCAGCTGCCTTGAAGGGAAGCTGAGGCAGGAGGATCTCAAGTCCAAGCCCAGCCCAGGGATCTCAGTGAAATCCATCTCAAAATTAAGACAGGCTGAGGTTGTAAGTCAGGGGTAGAGCACCCTGGGGTGATCATCCCCAGTATTTCAACAACAAAAAGTGCAGCTACCAATAGTGATATTTTTATTAAGGAATAAAGTATGTCAGACCTGTCTTGGGAGCCTTTTGTATATTGTTTTATTTTAAAATGTCTAAGTTTAATTTAAGAAAATCACAATGAGGCCTTCCTACATTGTAATGGCGGCCGTGGCAGCGAAGCTACTGGGGAGGGATCACGGAGAACTCAGATTGGAGCACAAACCTTAGATTGAATGATTGATTGATTGATTGATTGACTGATTTGGGCCCTGGGTTCCTGTTAAGCTACATACCCAGCCCTCTTTGTTTTTATTTTGAGACAGAGTCACACCAAATTGCTAAGTTGACCAACCTAGACGGGGACTTGAAATGGACATCTTCCTGCCTCAGCCTCCTGAGGTGCTGAGTTTCCAGTGTGAGCCCTCGCACCCAATTTGTCTTTATCCTTTTTTGCCCAATCATTAGTAATTTATTCTCCTCCTGTGGTGCACCAGCAGGCAAATGGAAGATGTTCCCACCTTGACCCTGGGGCGCAGCAGGCCCCTGCACCCCTCACTGCCTGCCGTCTCCTCTATAGGGACCAAGGTCCCTGCAGGGTTCCAGCCCCCCCCCCCCCGCATCCTTCCTCCCTTCCCTTCACATCTGGGAGCTGCAACCTGAATGGGAGACTTCCTGTTTCTCACCCCAAGCCTCCTGGCCCACTTGGGGTCCTACGGGTCCCAGGAGCCTGGTGACATATGGAGATGGGGTGGCCTGGGGAGACACAGGAGCCAGGAGTCTCTTCTCTGTGTGGCACTTCCCAGTGGTGGGAGTCCCCCAGACTCCCCAAGCTCCACTTCCAGTAGACTTCTCCCCATGCTCCTTTGCAGGAGCCCTTCCTGGGCCGCCCTGTCCCAGCGGCACCTGCTTGGTGAGGTCTCCCAGCTGGCTTGCTGGCATTGGTCATCACCTGTCTTTCATTTTTTTTTTATCATGTGCATTTTTTTTTTTACTTGATTTCTACTCTTTTTGCCACTTAGAACTTGAGTGGCAACTTCTTTTTTTTTTTTTTTTTAGAGCAGATTTCAATATGCAGGGCAGGCTGGCATTGAGCTTCCGATGATCCTCCTGTCTCAGCTTTCTGGATTCTGGGATGACAGTGTGCACCACCACGCCTGGCTGGAACAGAGACTCTGAGTGCTCAAGACTGGGAGTCCCAAGCCACCAGCTGAAGCGTGGAACACGAGGATGAGCAGCTTGCTGAATACTGTGCAGTGAGTGGATGAAGACTGGGCGAATGACCACGCGGGCTAGTGAATGAACGAATGAGGCGGTGTGAATGTGAGTCCAGGGGTGGGTGGGAGAGCTGGAAGACTGTGCTGTGAGCGAATGGGGCATGGATGAGGACTGAGTTTGTGAATGAGTCAGTGGGTCACAGAGTAGCTGATCTTGTGAATGGGTGAATGAAGTAATCAGCAAAGGAATGCATGGGAGGGTGATGGAGGTGGTGAACGGGTGGATAGGTGAGGAAGGAGGAGAGGGGAGAGTGGGTGGGCGCTACCTGAGGGAGCAGGGATGTCCAGTTGGGGAAGAGGACTTTGCTCTGGCCCTGTGGCTTCTCCAGTTCTGGTGCCAGACAGAGAGAACAGGAACCTGACAGGTGACCAGACAGCTCCCAGGGCTATATGCTCCACCCTTCCCCCATGGCTGTCCCAGCTTCCAGCACCATGGACAGGAGTGGGTCTGTTGTCTCCTGGGAGGGGACCTCCAGTTTAGCACTTTTTTTCTAGCTTCTGTTTTCATTTTTAGGG
>NW_004524655.1:926413-927579 GCF_000260255.1 Octodon degus
TTCATTTTTGTATGTGTGGTACTGGAGATTGGACCCAGGGTCTTGACCTCTAGCTGCACCCTAGCCCTTTACTATTTTTTGTTTCAAGACAGGGTCTCTCAAAGTCTTTAAGTTATCCCAATAGGGCTCAAACTCCCAAACCTCCCAGCCACTGTCGTCTGGCATTTTGACACCCGATTTCCCTTTGCTTTCCCACGCCTTGCACTGGTGTTGGGTCCCATATCCAGAACGAAGAGTGCAGACTCAAACGCTGGGCTCACGCTGGGGCCTGGTGGCCTGAGGGCAGGAGTGGTGTTCCAGAGCTGCAGGGAGAGGAGAGGGTCAAGGAGGAGCCATGAGAGAAAGCCTAGGAGAGGCGGTCGCCGGAAGAGGCATCAGCAGGGCATCAACTAAACTCTCAGGGCAGATTTGCCAGAGTCAAGAGGAACGGGACACAGAGAAACGGTCGGCGGTGCACACACCCAGGCCTGGGCTCCAGGTCCACTCCCTTGCTGGGCAATCACAGGCACAACTTAATTAGTCTGAGACTCAGTTTCACCATCTAAAAATGGGAATGAAAACATGGCTGACAAAAGTTTGTAACAGTCCCCATCTATCATCTCACCACTAAGCACTGGGAAGCCTGAGGCAGAAGGATCGCCACCAGTTCAAGGCCAGCCTGGGCTACGTGGCAAGATCCTGTCTCACAAGAAAAGCAAGGCTTGCAGTGCTAAGTAATCAACCGCTCTGCAGCTAAACAAGAGGAAGGTATTCAGAGTGCCTTGGCATCAGGGGACTCCGGACTCCAACCTAGTTTGCCCCAACTCCGCAAGTAGCCAGAAGTGTCGTGGGACTTCCCCTAAGCTGTGCCACCTGACCGGAAGGGGTGCTCTTTCCATGCCAGCATTTCCAAAGCGCTCCACACTCCAAGGCCCTGAGCAACAGGAGGTCTTGGGGATCCTTATTGCAAAGGATAGCTCCTCGGAGCTTTTGCCAGAGTGTGGGCTGAACCAGGGCCTGATTTTGCAACAGGAGAAGGTCATAGCATGAGTTGACCGGCAGCGGACAAAAGTCTGTTCTTGAGAGGCCAGGGAGATGGCTCAGTGGAATAAGAGCTTCCCTGGCAAGCACAAAGGTCTGAGTTCAATCCCCGGTTCCGCAAAAAAAAAAATAAATAAATAAAATAA
>NW_004524655.1:927899-932260 GCF_000260255.1 Octodon degus
CCATGGTGCAGCTGGGCAGGAGCTGGGCAGTACTTTGGGAGGCTGAGGCAGGAGGATGGAAAGTTGAAGGCCAGCATGGTGACTCAGAGAGTCTGACTCAGTGAGGGAGATGGGGTTGGTGTGGGCTCAGCACTGTGACACCAAACAATCAATCAATCAATCAATCAATAATAAGCACACACTTAGGATTTTTCCTCACCCTCTTCAGTTTTCACCTAGTCAAGAACAGACTCTCTACACCATCCATGGATGAGCTTCCCACTGCCCTATTCCTCCTACTGGGCTGGAGAAGCGGGGCTGCTGTACCCTCTTAAATACACAGACCAAGTTCCCGCAAGCAGACCCTGAGGTCTCTGCTAAGAGGAAGCCTGGGTCTATTCCCAACATAAGCCATTCCCCGGGGACTATCTTTCAGAACCCTGCGCCTGACGCCCTAAGATCTAGAGTGTCCCTGCACCCACTCCTGCTCCCCTGTCATGGACCCAGTGATCAAGGGGCTTGGGAGCTCTTCTGACTGAGGCCGGGGACATGGTGACCCACACCAGCAGCTCAGGGTCCCCAGAGGCCCTCAGCAAAGGGACAAACACCAAGGTTGTCTGTCCCTGGAGGCCACGAACTTGTCCATCCAGCTTCTGTGACATCCTGGGGTGGGCCTCCTCCCTCCGTCACAGCCAGGTTCACGGTGGCTCTGAAGTGGCCTGCTGGGCACAGGGTTTGAGGCTGGGGAGGAAGGTGTGGGCCGGGAAGCACCCACCGCCCCAGAGTCTCATTAAAGCTGGTGCCAAAGTTGTCCCTCCCCAGGCGCCGCGGATCCTGCCTTTCAACAACAAAGTAGGCCCTGGCATCCCTGATGCGGAGAGGGACATTGTCGTCCCATCCCTTCCGAGCTCGTAAAATGGATCCTGCCCTGCAGGAAGCAGAGCCTGGGTGTTGTCGATTCCAGAAGACAAAGTGGAGGGTGCTCGGGGCCCCGCAGCTGTAAAGGGGCCCCTTCCGCTTCCAGCCCTGGTGGCTCGGGACAAGCAAATGCAGCTCAGGGGCCTGGGCCAACCCAGAGGGTTTTCTAGAAGGAGAAGCCAACTGAGGCAGCCTCGTGCGGCACAGCGTTTGCCAAAAGCCTCGTAATTCCCCCCTCCAAAGGGCTCATCACACAGAAATAAAAATACAGGACCCCAAAAGAGGAAGGAACTTACCCGAGACCCCCACAAACTGCGCACAGCAGTCCCTGGGCTCCTAGCAAACAGTACCAGCTTCCATCACCGATTTCCTCTCGCCCTGCCTCATCCTCCCAAGCAGAGCCTCACGCTGCCTCTGAAAGGCGAGCCGGGGTTCTGTGCACACAGCACCCAGGAAAAGGGAGTCAACGCTCTGGAATTTTCACCCACTGTTAACAGTGGGAGTGCGAACAGTCATTCCACCTGTCCATCTGTTCAAACAGCTTGTCTTCCCAACAAGGAAAAGGGATTCTTAGGGACCTCACAGGGGGTGGTGACACCGCCTCTGCTCCTAGCTAATGAGAAGGGGAAGGCAGGAGGATCACAAGCATAAGGCCAACCTGGGCAACATAGCTCTTTGTTATAGATACGTACATATATACATACACACATACATACGTAAGTCTTGGGCTGCTGGTCAGTGGTAGCAGTTACTGAGCACACAGGAAGCTTAAATTCAATCCCCAACACTTCAAAAACAAAACAAATTACAAAGAAAAAGAGCACTCCCCTAGGCAGGGAGTCAGCTTGTAGCACCAGGGCATGCCAGGACAACTGGAAGAAAGTCTCAGAGATTGTGTATGTGGACAACACTACGTATTCCAACAAATACTGGGAAATGCATATTATTTTGTTATGTGAAATTCTGTATCATTTGTAATTATTTTATTTTAATTCTGATTTGTACGCTCTTAAAAAAAGAGAGAGAGAGAGAGATTAGGACTGGTGAGATAGCTCAGCAGACTAAGTGCCTACGTAGGCAAGCACAGGGACTGGGGTTCGATCCACGGCACCACATGCCTCACCAACCCCACTGAGGTGATCTATGACCCACACCAGGTGTGGTGGTACGCGTCTGTAATCCTAGTGCTAGGCAGGTTGAAAACAGGAGACTCACTATGAGTCTGGGCTAAATAGTGAGACCTGATATATATATATATATATATATATATATATATAGAGAGAGAGAGAGAGAGAGAGAGAGAGAGAGACAGAGAGAGACAGAGAGAGAGACAGAGAGAGAGAGACAGAGAGAGAGAGAGACAGAGAGAGAGAGAGACAGAGAGAGAGAGAGACAGAGAGAGAGAGAGAGACAGAGAAAGAGAGAGACAAAGAGAGAGAGACAGAGAGAGAAAGACAGAGAGACAGAGAGACAGAGAGAAATAACAGGAGTTCGTTCATCATTATCCTGGAGTCAGAGGTCCAGGGTCACTGTCCCTTGTGACATCTGTCCCATGTGGCCAGCCCTCTGTCCTCCTTCCCGCTCACTGGGTCCCCCTCTGGGCCCATGTCTTGGTCCTGTCGTCTTATAACATCGTCAGAGGTACTGGACCAGAAGCCCCTATTAGCCTCATTTCCATAACGACCTCTGTCTCCAGATGCAGGGCCCTGGGGTCCAAGGTGAACACACGGTCGGGTGCTCACCCAGCTGGGGACACCTGGTGATCCCCGCCATTACTTCACCCCTGGGACACCCCAGGTCACTGTAATGCAATGCTGTCTTTCAAAGTCCTGACTGCTTTCTTGATTCAGATCAGGAAAACCTGACTCCACTCTTTGTCATCCAGGGTGAGGATTGGTAGTCTGTATTCTGGGGACCCACTTTGCCCTGCTGCCTATATCTGCGCGACCTTCAGAATAAGAATGGATCTTACATTTTTTTTTTTTTTCCTTTTTTCCGGTACTGGGGATTGAACTCAGGACCCTGCGCTTGCCAGGCAAGTACTTATTTTACTAAGCTATCTCCCTGGCCTAAGGATCTTACATGTTTTTAATGATGGAGGGGGAAAAAAAATCAAAAGAAGAATATTTCATGCCATACCATCTATATAAAATCATGATTTTATCCAGGTAACACACTCCTGTGATCCCAGCACGTGGGAGGCTCAGGCAGGAGAATCACCTCCAGTTTGCAGCCAGCCCAAGCTACACAAGGAGTTCAAGACCTGCCTGAACTAACTACATAGCACAACCCTGTCTCCAAAAAAGAAAAGAATAAAATCTGAATTTTGTGGCCCAAATGTGGCCAAAGCTTGCTATTTGCTCACACACTGTCTGTGCCTATCTCCACAGAGCTGTGTGGTCACATCAGAGCCTGGGAGGCCCACAAAATCTACAAATTTCACTGCCCCACATTTTATTTATTTATTTATTTATTATTTTTTGGTGGAACTAGGGATAGAACTCAGGCCCTTGCACTTGCCAGGCAGGTGCTTATGCAACTGAGCTCTCTTGATGGCCCACATTTCATGAGCTGGGCACTGGGGGAACAACTCAGCTGTAGGGCACCTGCCTAGCGCACATGAGCTCCTGGGTCTGATTCCCAACTCCATAAAAAAAAAAAAAGAAAGAAAGAAAAAGAAAAAGAAAACCGAAAGACTGAGTGATACCATGGAGCTGCTCCCCCAGTTGTCGCTCTCTAGGTTACCCAGTGGGATGGCTCTTTCTGGTGCAGTTACTTGGCATTAACGCAAGTTGCTCAGAGAGGATTTGGAGGGGGTGGGGGAGGTGCCCGGATTACATACAAATGTGTTTCCATGGTATCGATGGACTCCAGCAGGAGGGGGTGTTGGTTTCCGAGGGTTGGTGCCAGGGTGGCTCCGGGAGGTGTGGGACCCCTGAGGGGTGGCACAGAGGCCAACAGAAAGATCCTGACTGCTTTCTTGATTCAGATCAGGAAAACCTGACTCCACTCTTTGTCATCCAGGGTAAAGGTAGCTTTGGCCCCTTGGATGAGCACACAGAGATGCAAAGGGAAGACATACAGAGTACAAGGTTGGGCCCAGACAGAGGGGCAGACCCTGGGGGCCGGGGGCCAGGGCAGCCCAGGCAAAAAAAGGGGTTCTAAGAACACACCGTCAGCAGGCCTTAGAAGGTAGCTCAGCGGCAGAGCACTCGCCTGGTACTGGCGATCCCTAGCTCCGTCAAAACAGACAGCTGCTCAGCAGGGCATGACATGATCTCGGGTACTCGGGGCAGAGCATGGGACTTCTTAGCAAAATGTACTGACTTGAGCTATGTCCCCAGCCACCCAGAGAGCCTCTCCTGTAACACACGTCCTCGGAGCGGATCTTGCTGAAAGTGAGGCGCTGAGCTATTCACTTACTCTGAAATGTAGCTCCCCACCAGGTGAAGGGGCTCCCAGCT
>NW_004524655.1:932380-935125 GCF_000260255.1 Octodon degus
GGCCAGCTCAGCCCACCAGGGGGCGGCGCTGGCTGGCATGTGGTGCTGGGGGATTGAACCGCGGTCCCTGTGCTTTGCTAAGCTTGTTCTAAATAGGTGCTTTAGACAACTGAACCATCTCACCAGCCCCTCTCTCTTGCTTCTTGCAAAACCTCTACTGTAATTTTAAAAAATGGAAAGGGTTATTCTTTCTTTTTTTTTCACTCCTGAAATACGACTGAGATTGAGCCAGCTGTAGGGATTTCCAACAGCTGTGAATGGTTTTTTGTTTCTTTGTTTTTGTTTTTGTTTTTGGTACTGGGGATAAAACTCTGCACCTTGTGTTTTCCAGGCAGACAGTTAAGCCACTGAGCTTTATCTCTGGGCCCTGAATGGTTTTTAAGAAGGTCTTTGGAATCCCCCAGAGGGTTTGACAGAATTCTGGGTCCAAAGAGCTGTCTCCCAAACTCTGACTCACACAAACCTCTCCAGACAGCTGGGCTCAAATTGGCAATCCTCCTGCCTCGGCCTTGCAGAGGGCTGCCATCACAGGCGTACACCCCCACGCCCAGAAGAGAACAGCCCCGCTGACCAGTGGGTCGGCGTGAGGAAGGCTCACAGGCCGAACTGTTGCTGCACGTATCTGAATTCACACCAAGCAGCCCCGGAACTCCTCTGCCTGCTGGCTGGGCCTTGTTTTCACAGCGCACGAGTGCCGGGGCCGAGATGCCGCCCCTGCGCCCCCGCTTCCTCCTCTGGCGGTGGACGAGGCCTCCTTCCTGGAGCTGCCTAGGGCAAGCCCCGGGCAGCGATAAACAAGAACAGAGAGCAGAGGCTCGGTTTTATTTGATCTCAGCGGACACCGCTTTGCTGCTTTTAACTGGGCAGCCGCAGTCTATAAAAGTGTAACGCACGGCTTTCCATTGTTGGGGTGTCCGAGGAGCACCCGCCTTCCTGTTCCATTGTGGTGGCCCTGCCGGGAACGAAGCTGGAAGCCACCGGGGGCAGCCGCCCTGTGCTGGGCTGTACTCACTTTAGCAGATGGAACCGCTGTCCGCAGGAACAATAATAATAATAACAATAAGAGGCGTGCGTGCGTCAGCCACCGCCGGCCTTGCCCCGGGCTGCGCAGACCTGGGTTACGTCTCCGACAGCTCTATAAAGCCAGAGCATTGTCAGCCCTGTTTATTCTGGGGACAGAGCCCGGGGCCTCGCACACGCCCCAGCCCTGCGAGGCGGAAAGCAGGCGCCGCCGAGATGTTTAATGCTTTCCCGGTTCACAAAAATTGAGAGGAGTGTGGGGACACAGATACCAGTCTCTAAAAATCACTCTTTTTTTTTCTAAGAAATAAGACGTCCTTTCAGCTTTGTTCCTCAAAGTCTGCATTATTTGCTTTATCTGACTTTTACACACACACACACACACACACACACACACACACACCCCTTGGACAGGCGGGCATGGTTTGCCAGGAGTGTTTTCTGAAAGCAGGATCAGGAGAGGCTGCGGGCGCCTCTGGCTGGCTGGATTTTGGGGCCACGCGAAGCTTGCTGGTCTCCAGCGGTAACAGGGCGCGCTGCCCACCGCTCTGTCCCCGGTTTTGTTCCGCGCCTCGGACCTTAACTAGGCCGTAAGAACTCAGCCTCCTACGGGGACAAAACAAACGGGGCCTGGCAGGGCCGAATTGGCCTCTTTGACCACACAATGAGAAGTAGGAGTGGAAACAATTATTCCAATGATTCAGACATGGATGTTAGCTACACAAGCACAAAGTTTGCCTAAATTATCTGGGTAATTGCCTCCGTTTTCAGCTCGGATTTAACTTCTGAAAATCTTGGGCTTCAAGATGCCAAGTAAGGGGCTGGGGAGATGGCTCAGTAGAATAAGCGCCTGCCTGGCAAGCGCAAGGGCCTGAGTTCAATCCCCGGTTCTGGGAAAAAAAAAAAAAAAGATGATAAGTAATGAGCTTCTCACATAGGCCGAGGTCAGATGTCAGAGAGTGCCAGCACTTGCCGTGGCTGCAGCGCGAGAACCGCCACGGAGGAGTAGCCCCAGGCTTGGGGCCTGGGAAACCCCAGTTGGTCAATCACACTGGGCCTCCGAGCCTGGGATTCCTGGACTGGGCCTCAACATGAAGGACGCTATAAAAGCAACTGTTTTATTTGTTGAATCTGTACTTCCAATTTGATTTGAAACTGTTTCGTTGCTATCTGTTTATCAATAAAATTTTGGAAAAAAAAAAAAAAGCAACTGTTTATTTGCTCACTGGGGATTGAACTCAGGCCCTTGCGCTTGCCAGAGAAGCGCTTATTCCACTGAGCCATCTCCCCGGCCCCAAGGATGCTGTAGGGAAGAGTGGATGAAAGAAGACAGGGAGGAGAAACAGGGCAGCGAGGACGACGACACAGCACCTTCTGTGCACACCGAATTGCTGCAAAGGTTAGAAAAAACGAACGCGACCCTCTGCTCCTCCTTTCTTCACAAGTCAGTTCTGGAGCCTGCACCTCTGTCCCCAGCTTTCAGCATTCTTGGTTTACTTTACCAGGCTGCAGCTCTAAAGCAAAACAGCCTTGTAGCTGTGTGTGGTGGCCCAAGCCTATAACCCAGCACTCAAGAGGCTGAGGCAGGAGAATCGCTGAGAGCTGGAGGCCAGCCAGGGCTATGTAGTGAGACCATATCTCAAAAAATAAACTAATTTAATTTTTAAAAAGAAAACAGGGGGCCGGGGAGATGGCTCAGTAGGATAAGCGCTTGACTGGCAAACG
>NW_004524655.1:935290-978254 GCF_000260255.1 Octodon degus
AAAAAAAAAAAAAAAAAAAAAAAAAAAAAAAGAAGAAGAAGAAGAAGAGAAGGAGGAGGAGGAAAAAGAAAAAGAAAAAAGAAAATTAAAACAGAAGCTGGGGAGATGGCTCAGTGGAATAAGCGCTTCCCTGGCAAGCACAAGGGCCTGAGGTCAATCCCTGGTTCCGCCACAGAAAAAAAAATTAAACCTGGCTTCACCATGGGGCTGCAGGGCCATCCGCGTAGTGCCCACTGCTCCTTGCTTTGATTTCCACATGTTGACAACCCTAACCTTGGCCTGAGCCCAAATGTTATGCTCTCTACCCCAGGAAGGTGACTCTGCAAGTGAACAGGGTATTTTATTGAGGATTTACTAAGTGCTGGATGTCTTTGTCCTCTGTAACTGGTTTTATCTATCTTTCTTTTCTTTTTTTCTTTTTTTCGTATTTTAGGGAAGGGTCTACGGGGTGTTCAGGGTCTCACTACTAGATCAGACTCATAGTAATCTGCCTGTTTACAGCCTCCCAAGAGCTGGGGTTTCAGGGGTGTGCCACCAAGCTCAGTCTCAATTACCCTCTCAGCCGGCTCTGGGGCTGGCACAGCAGGCCCAGGGATAGAACCCCTGGTCCCTGCTCCTGCTTGCAAGCGCTTTAATCCACTGAGCTATTTGGCCTGAACTTCTTTTTTTTTTTTCTTTTCTTTTCTTTTTTTGTCTTTTTGAGACAAGATTTCACTGTGAAGTTCAGGCCAGCCTTAAGCTTACTCTGTAGCCCAGGCTGTCCTGGATCTCACAATGATCCTCCTGCCTCAGTTTCCTGAGTGTTGGGATTACTGGCTTGAGCCACCGTGCCTAGTCCCCTGTAACACAACATTTATGTGTTTGGTTTTTGCAATATAAAATATAGAGCATTTAATCCGGGGGCACTGTGCCACTGAGCTACGGCCCCCATGTCAATATATATTACAGTACTGGGGATTGAACCCAGGACCTTGCACTTGCCAGGCAGGCGCTTATGCTGCTGAGCTGTCTCCCCAGCTCTACATTGTTGTTTTTTCTTCTCAACTCTTTAAAATAGTAACCATCAAGAGCATGTAGTTCAGTGGGGCAGTGCCTGCCTTGCCTACACAAGACCCTAGGTTGATGGGTTTTGATTGCTTTTGTTTTTGTTTTGACAAGAGGAAGGTTTGGAACAGGGCTTTCACACTGAGCTACATCCTCAGCACTCACCTCTTTTAAATTTTGTGACAGGGTCTCAGTAAGTCATTAAAGTGTCCAAGCTAGGCTCAAGCTTGCCACCCTCCTGCCTCAGCTTCCTAGAATGCCGGGATTACAGCCATGCCCAATCACATGATTAAGGCCCTGGCTTTGATCCCCAGTCTCCAAATAGAAATGAGAGCTAAAAATAAAATAGTGAGGATCTTCCTCACCTCATAGGCTGTGTGGAAACCAGCGGCAGCCAGGCGTGGTCTACAGGCTTCGTGCCCCATGGAGGCTGGGAGGCCACGGAGTGGGCTGGAGGAGTGAACAGAAAGGCCCCACGTGACAGCACGGCTGCAGGCGGAGGAGCCTTGGCTGGCGCCGGCCCGGAGGGCAGCCCTGGTCCGCTATACATGTCCTCAAGAAGCTGCTTATGATTTGCAAGCGCCCTGGAGAGTGTCATGAGCCAAAGCTCCCTGTCCCCACCCCTGGTGGCTTGAGCACCATTCGGGAGACATATTAGTGGCCCAGAATGTACAGAGTCACCTGGGCACAGGGAAGGTGTGCGGAGCTGTGATCCTGGCCCAGGAGGGCCTGACCAGGCTTGGCTCTGTGCACAGAGCGACTTTGGTGTCCATGGGGAAGCGGAGCCAAGGTGGCCAAGGCGGGTAAGCAGCCAGGCCGAGGCAGGGTCCCCATCCTGCTGGCAGGGCAAGGTCAGGAGACGTCTCTACCATCTCTACTGTCATAACCGCGGTCTCTACCGTCACAACAGCGGGAGAGGGCACCATGGGCATCTCAAGGGTGGGAGCCAGGGATAAAAGCTGCTCCATGCCCTGTGAACCCCAGAACAGACAGCGGAGGGCTATCCTCCAAGTTCCTAGGTTGGGGGGTCTTGGGCCCAGGCACAGTGGGAGCAAAGACTTTGAGTGAGGAGAAGTGGGAATGGAGACTCAGCTTGGACAGCTGGCTTCAAAGAATGGGGAGCCAGGCATCATGGTGCGCCCTGTGAGGCCAGTATCCAGGAGGCTGAGGCAGGGGGATAGCCGTGAGTTCAAGGAACTCAGGCAGTGGGATGGAGGGGAGGAGGGCAGAGGTGGTATGGGTGCCCAGGAGCCAGGCAAAGGGAGGTGTTTCCTGCTGCACCCCGAATCTCTGCTCCTTGATTACTGGTGACTTCAGTTGCTGGAGAAGACCAAGGGCCCTGGGCAGGAAGGGGCGGCAACCTCAGCAGAGAAGGAGGAGAGGGGGCAGGGGCTGCCGCTGGGCGGATGCTTTATGAGATGTTGTGGTCTGTCACTTGTCCCCCACACCTGCCTGTGGCTTGCACACCATCATTCTGCCTCCATGAGGACTGAGGCCAAAAGATTAAGCCACCTGCTTAGAGGACATATCAGTTGGGAGTGAGGTGCACACCTGTGATCCCAGCGCCCAGGAGGCTGAGTGGGGAGGATCCCCAGGCGTTTGCAGCCAGCCTGGGCTGCACAGCGTGTTCAAGGCCAGCCGGAATTGCATAGTGAGACCCTGTTTTCAAAAACAAAACTAAGCAAAACAGAAAAGGGAACCCAGCAAGTAAATGGCAAATCCAGGACTCAGTCCTGTGTCCCTACCACCAAATTCAGCTATTTCTTTCTCCATTTCCTCTCCTCCTCCTCTCCTTCTTTTTCAACTCCTTCTTCCTCTTACTCCTTTAACACAGGGTCTCCCTGTGTTGTCCAGGCTGGTCTCAAGCTCTCAGGATCCTCCTGCCTCAGCCTCCTCTGTGCTGGGATTATGGGAGATGTCACCACACCCAAACCAGCTGCAGCTTCTTGCTTTGCCACCACA
This sequence comes from Octodon degus, assembly GCF_000260255.1. NCBI lineage: Eukaryota > Metazoa > Chordata > Mammalia > Rodentia > Octodontidae > Octodon > Octodon degus. Next base: position 938,297 of record NW_004524655.1, read on the forward strand.
GTGTTCTCTACTTTTTCTTTCCCTTTCTTTGGTGCTGGAGACTTATTCCAGGGCTTCCTTTATGTTAGGGAAGCCCTCTACCATGGAGACACATCCTCAAGATACATCCTAGGGTCTCTCATTGGCAGCGAATGGAAAGTATAAGACAGGTTGTGTTACAGTGATCATGATTTAATGAATGAATAAAAAAATGAGTGAATGAATGAGTGTTACAGTGATCATGATTTAATGAATGAATGAAAGAATAAAGGAGTGAATGAATGAATTGCACACGTAGTGGAAAAACCTCTTGCAGTTTTCTATCAAACCAGCAGATGGCAGCAAAGGAACAGCCTAGCAAAAGGCCCAGGGGTCAGGATAGAAACTCTTATTTACTTATACCTCTTTTCCTGCACTCTGCAAAACAGGTACCTGTGATTCTTGCTTGGGGGGTGGGGGAAGATCCCAGCCAGAAGCAACACTAACTGACTGCAGCTCCCCACTTCCTGTGTTGACCTCTTCGCCCTAACTTGGAACCTAGGATGTCTCAAGAAATCAGGAAAAAACACCTGGAGAATTTTAATGTCAACCCAAAGCACCACAGAACTGTCACAGAGAACAGGCTGTGTCCTTGGGTTCTGGTCTGGTTGGGTAGACATGCACGATGTTCTTGTGACTTGCCTTCCAGAGTCCAGAGCAGAAGAAGCTTGGTGAGAGATGTGATTGAGGGCTGAGATGGGGTGCTGGGGGGCTGCTGGTGCCTCCGATTATATCGTCTTGATGGACTTCAAAGCTGCCTCGATGCCAGGAAGATTGACATGCTTTGTGACCCCCAAATACCCCAAAAGCACTCTTTTACGTTGCACTTGGGGGTGACCCACCCCCATTCTACTTTATCAGAGAGTAGCCAAGAGGAATAAGGCCTTCCTTCTTTGAACATCTGGGCATGTGTAGGATGCTTCTTTGGGAGTTTTCATGTGCTGTTGGTGTGTTTGCCTAAATAAGAAGCTAGAAACCTAAAGCACAGAGGATGACAGCACAGAGGCCGGCTCTAACCTCTGCTTTACAAATTAGAGGGGTCTGGGGATGTGCTGGGACTCGACCCGCATGCGCGTCTTGGTTAAACGCTGACTTTGTTCTGGGCAATAAAGATTACAGGAATTATCTGCACAGAAAGACATACACAGCCTTCACCTTGTTAATTCTGACCTTGAGGAAGAGGTCTGGGTGACCTCGGAACCCCAGTGGTCCCCTTCTGAGCGGCCCAAACCTAGCTCCCAATGTCCAGAACCCCTCACTTCACCAGATGGCCTTAGTGAAAGAACTAAGTCTTTTTTTGCAAAGCTCCAGAAGAAAATGAAACCTTCCCCACACTGACTCCTATCACCATGATGTACAGGACAGCCAGGAAGCCCCCACCAGGACAGCCCTGGTCCCTCCAAGAAGCAGACCTCCCCTGTGGACCCTTTTACCCTTGATCTTGAGGTGGATGGTGGCACCTAGTAAAAAGGAATTTTGTTTTATGAAAAGCGCTTTCCTTTTATGACCTGTGACAGCCGAGGGAGAGTGACCCTGGCGACAGGAAATTAACACAGAACTCATTGGGGGTGACAAGACTGCTCATAATCATTGGACTGATAAGTTAATATCATTATTTAATCAAGTAATTATACAGTGCCCGGGGCCCTCCCTCTGTCTAGAGTTAGGTTCAAAATGAGAAAGAGAAAGCTGGAGATTGAGTCTTAAGTTAAATTCTACCTGCTTCTGCCATTTCTGAGGGTCTTCATTGAGCTGGACTCAGGTATCTGAGAATCTGAAGCAAACTTATGCACAATGACAAACTTCCTTGCATGAGTTTAGGGGCTGCCAGGGTCATGGCCAGAGAATGGACTGAGGGACAGTGCCCCCCAGGAGGCCCGGTCTTGGCTGGCTCCCTGTCGGAACCAGTTCTCCCATGGGGCTCTGTCTAGAGGGTGGTGGAGTGGGGGTGTGACGGAGACACTGATTCTTGTTCTGAGCACGGGAAGATAAAAAGCTACATCTAAGATGCCCGAGCAGGGGACTGGGATGGGGGGCGCAACGCAAGAGTGGAAGGAAGGAAGTTCTCGCCCAGGGTCGGCTTGGTGCCTGTCGTTCTTGAGACAGAGACCTTTGGAGAAGAATGGGCTTGGCTGGGCCCGCGCCACTGGCAGGAAGAGCTCATGGCCCGGCATGGTCATGCGGGCCTGGAGAAGCCACTTGCCTGGGCGCCCTCTGGGTGCAATCCGCAACCGAAACCCGAGCCTGGGTCATTAGCGGGGAAACCGAAGTGGCACAGCGATCGCATTTCAAAAGCTCAAATAGCCGGGCTGACCGAGGCCCTGGGACAGGGCGGCTTTGGGTGGGGGAAGCGGCACCCGCCAGGCTCGGAGGCTGATTTACGCCCCCTGACTTTTAGACCCCATTCCAGGGACTGCACCAAATCCAAGATCCAGAACGCCAAGGCCGTCTGATTTCCTCTAAGCCGCCATCCCGGCGCTGTTTGCACCCCTGCCGTCTGCAGCCAGAGCCTGGCCTTGCTTCTGGGTGAGTAAACCGGGCCTGCGGCGGCCCAGGTTGCATACTGCGTGGGTCCTGTGCGAAGGCATCTTGGGCTTCCCGTGGAATCCTGGCCGCCGGTGGCCAAGCCCTCAGCTGCCAGCTGGGGCCCAAGTTGAAGGAAGAGGAACTCGCCTCTGCGTAGCAGCTGGGCAGGTAGGGCTGAGCGGGGAAAGGCCAATGACGAACTTTGTGTCCATAGGCCCCCACCCCGTGCAGCCGAAGTACAGCGCCAGGGCCTGGACACCTGGAGCAGACAGTGCCGTACACACCAGAGATACAGGGACCACCTGAAGCAGGAATAGGAGAAAGCCTAGGACAGGCAAAGCCCTGTTCCACTCCCCAACCTGGCTGAAGAGAAAAACCGCATTGTCGGTGGTCACAAGGTGCCTGCTCCTCCCCCGACAGAGGGTCTCCTTCAGTGCTCACCTGCGGGGATTTTCAGATGCCTCCCCTAACTGGGGGGGAAGGGCCCAAACCATCTGGCCTTCCTCCCTCCAAGCGTTGTTTCAGGACTCAGGGAAAGGGGAAAGAGCAGTCCTTTCCCATGGCCTGACAGATTCATGCAGACACAGACACACGGCTGGCCGGCCCGACCACACTCAGAGATTTCTCTGCAGCCGGGACCTGTGCCCCACAGAGCCCCACCATGCCTCCACCTCAGTTAAGAATGGTGATGGGTGTGTACCCCGCAGATCTCGGTGTTGGACCTCTGGTCCCATGCTTCCTTGTGACAGCCTTCGGTGAGTGACTTGACTGTCCTGGGCCTCAGTTTCCTCCTTTGTGGGGTGGGCTTGAAGTCGTGCACCTCTTATCAGGTTCACCTCTGTGAGGTGCTCATGGAACGCCTAGCACATGCACGTGCCCCTGCGATGCCAGCTATTTTTATTACGTGGTCATGTGTACTTTGAACACCCACATCTGCAACGTATACTTCTTGATTATATGCATCTTGATTATAAAACAACCAAGTGCACCTACATCCGGAACTGTCTTGTGCTTGAACTTCTAAATCCAAATTGGAAGAGACGTGTACAGATGCAGCCTGCCCGAGTACAGGCGCATACACTCGCGTGCACGCGCGCGCGCGCGCACACACACACACACACCTTTCTCACACCTGCAGTTCGAGGTCTCAGCTCTAAATGCCCCAAAGTCACTCCTGGACAGAAACATGGACAGCTCTGTCCGAAAGACCCGAGGTCTGGATCTCAATTAGAGCTACACCCCAACAGCCCCTGTCCTGGCTGGCAGTGTAGGGGTCAAATTTGGAAACCTGGAAACCAGGGACACAGAAGACCCAGTGGTGGTGCCTTATGCTGTACCTAGCCACTGGTTCAGGGAGTGGTCAGAACACGAGCTGTCTTCATGGATGGACTTTTATTTTTTATATTTTTAAGGGTTTATCCTTTGGGAACTTAAACACAAAGGGTGGGCCTGGGACCGTGAGGTCCAGAGTAATCTTTTGCACACTCACGCACACTCCCAGCCAGCACACACCCCTTGCTCCTTTGCTGGAGCCAGAGAAGGGAGCTGAGGGTTGTGACCTCTGCCTCCACCCCAGAGCGGCCTTTGACCCCTGCAATTAGCGCCCGGAGGTCAGCAGGCACCAGGACGCCTGCACCCGCAGCTCCGAGCCTGGCAGAAGGCGACCTCACCCCTCCCCTCTGAGTCCCAGACGCCAGGGCGCGGCTGGGCTGGGAGCTGCCGTGGGAGGGGGCTTGGATGGTACCCGCGTCGGTCCCCTTCAATCTGCAGGTCTACAGGTCGCAGGGCTTGGCAGGCTGGTAGCTGACCACTGCACGACCCGTGGCCTGTGTCCGGGCAGATGCAGCCAGGTTTAAAAAAAAAAAAAAAATTCAAAATTTGCAGAAGTATAAGGTAAGAAAGGGAGCGTGGTTGCCCACGAGTAAGCTTGAAGTTGGAAGGCTAGGCACTATGCAGATCTACAGATTTTACGAGGAGCGACCGGCAAAATATTTGGAAGGAGAATTACGAGCGACGGCCCCCACGCTGGATTTCCGAACATTCTTTGGAAACTCAGAAAAGAGAACTGTTCTCATCTGCGGCCGGCATAGGAATTGAAATGATATCCGGGAAAGAAACGGTGGCCGCTTCCTCCGAGGAGGCCCGAGCTGGGGGTGGCGGGCGGCAGAAAGGGACGCAGACACCGCGCCCGCTCCTGCACCCCGAGAGGCGCTGGGGTGCCGGCTGGACGCGGGCGTCGGGGCGCACTGGTGGAGCAGACAGATAGGTGGCACTCGAAGCCCGGGAAAAAAGGCCAAGGCGCCGGCCCCGAGTGGCCTCGGCGGCCGCCGCAGCCACCATAAAGCCCGCGGCGAGATTGCGACCGGCGCCAGGTGAGTAATAGGCTACGAAATCCAGAGATTGCGAGCCCTTCACCGCCGCCCTCCCCCGTCCACCAGCGCCACGAGTTACTCATTAACATCACTAGATACAAATAAGATACCCAGGAGATTAGGACAAAAAAGAGGGAAGCAAAGCCAGCCGGGCCGAGAGGCAGGACCCACCTGGGAGCGCTGGTCCCAAATTTGAGGGACGGGGTAAGGAAGAGGAATCTAAATGTGGACTGAGAAAGAAAAGAAAAGAAAAAAGAAAAACAAAACCCTTTTTTTTTTTTTTTTTGGTCCATCTTGGAAACCAAGTTATTTTCCCCCAGTTTGGAAGCGCGCAACTGGGCGCAGCCCGCCGACTGCCACCTCCTCCGGTGGGGCAGACACGCTTTCCCTTTGGGCACTAAAGAGGCTCCATTCTGTGGCATCTGCTACGCCTAGTGCGCGCGCCCTGCAGTCTCGGGGCGCTCCGGGAGTTCTGGCCCCAAAAGTTCCCCGCCCTCCACCGCCCCGCCGGCTGTCTCCCCTCTGATCCCGGCAGGCTACGCAGGAGTGGCTGCGCGAGTCCCCACGTGTCTGGCCAGAGACGGAAGGGGCTTTGCCCCCTCTCGAAAAGGTCTCGACCTCGTTCCTCCTCCAAGTACAGGGTGAGGCTGGGGAGGGGGTCCCTCCTGACCCCATTCAAGAGGCCTGAAGGTGACAGGGACTTGCGGCCTGGCTGCCGGTCTCCGGGTGGGGGAGGGGTTGCGGGTGAGGGAGCCAGTCGCCAGTAGGCTCTGGCTGGGTCTTTTCGTCAAAGTCCCCAGGATGAGCAAAGTTTAGGACTGATCTCTTGTACATCCTGCACCCCAACACACACACGCAGGCGCGCGCACGCACACACACACACACATACACACACACACACCCTCCAACGCCAAGCAGGGTGGGGAGACTGAAAGACTGACACGACCCCGCCACTTTTTATAGACTATTTCAAAGATAGATTGAACTTTCAGAGCCAGCTCCACGTGCTGCTAGGACACTGGATAAAGGAGAGCGTTGGGGACCGTGCCTGTCTCCCGGGCGGCTTTTTCTTTGGAGGAGGTACGCCCTGGAATTACCTTTCCTTGGCGAGGGGCACGTCCCTCCTCCCTCGCGTGACACACACAAACTGTGTGTGCAGCAGAGCACACAGCAGTCTCTGAGTGGGTGCGGCCTGGCCCAAGTGCCTGGGGCCAGCCTGGTCCCCTGGGAGATGCCCAGATGGCCGGGGTGAGGGGCCCACAGCCCCGAGGGCACTGCCAGGCTGAGCCACGGCCGGCAGCGAGGGTATCTGTGAACCTCCTTCCCAGCCAAGCTTACTGTGCAGTCTTTTGGACTCAGATCCCCTAGATCCAAGTCAAAAGGGAACACAAGTTTAAACTGAAAGAGCTCCTAGCGCGTAAGCTTATTTGGGTCGGCTTGCCAGCGGGGAGGAGGCACTGGCTTAGGGACGGAGGCAAAACCTTTTGCGATTCCAATTTAAGTATCTGAACCGACTGCTCTTTCCGAATTCCAATCAGGTCCCACTTGTGTCCGGTTTTGCTGCCTCATTTAAAGGAAAAGTGTTTTCAGATTGGAGCAGATCACTTCCCCAGAGTCAGGGACTTTTGTTTTTAGCCTTGTAACTTGAGTGACAAGCTGCTGTGCTTCGCTGGGGGCGGTCTCAATTATTTAAAGGCGAAAGGAAAGGCGAGAGAGGAGACCCTGTCCTTCTCCTCTGCCACCTTCCCGGGGAGCTGTCAAATAAGCATTTAGAACGAGGCCCAAAGGTATTTCAATAAAAATTTATTGAAATTTCAGTGATGTTTTAAAGAGGGGGAAAACACAGAAAACCAAGGAATTCATCGACAGCTAAACACAAAAGAGATAACCTTCATGGGCTTCCTAATGCCACAGCACCTAACTTTGAAAGTGTGAATCTCTCTAGGCACCACCTCGAAACGCCATCCAACGGACAACAGCAGTAAATCCCATTTGTTTTAAGGAAATCAGAAACTAGCAAATACAAATACAAAAGAAAAATTAGGAAGTCAAACCACAGCCCTTCCCTCCCACTGCAATCTCAGACCCCGGCCCCGTGTCAGATCTGAAGGAATTTCATGTGGAGCCAGCCGGGAAGTGCCAAACTCCTCCCCAGCTTTGGCTATAATAGGAAATAGCACTTTCCCTGCACTCTCGACATGGAAAAAAAAAAAAAAAGAAGAAGAAAAATAATTTCGCAGACAGCTCTTTCTGAAGGTGTGTAGGTGTCAGCGCAGGAAGTCTGTTTTCTAGTGGGAACAGCAATCCTCTGACCTGGAAAAACCAACTAAAGGAAAACAAGAACAAAACCTGACAGTTGCAATCCTATTTACATAGAGCTATGTACAATTGTCAATAAATTAAAAGTTTAATTTTCTGAGCATTCATATTCCACGTATTTACAGGAGTTATCGAATAATTACATAAATACTTTGTCTAATAGTCTCGCTTCTTCTTTATTATTTTTTAAAACCTTGTTATTGCATACACAGGAAGGAGAACGAACTGCCAAGGAGGAACATGGATCCTGCTACAGAGCTTAGATAAAATAAATTCAGCTTTTTCTCCAAACCCTTCCCTGGAAGTCCCCCATCCCACTTCTTTGGGGGGTTGAGGGCACGGCATTGAGAAGGGATGGGGTCGTTCTCTCTAAAAGCAAGCGTCCAAAATAAAAACCCACAAATACATGACTGTGGAACATGCAGGAAGAAGAGACCTACAGCGGCTCTTAAAAGATCACAACAATATTAAAAAGACACAAATTTCCTTAATATAGATTAAACAAGAACGGTGAGGGCCTGCCAGCCCTCAGCATCGCTGCCCAGCAATTTACTGCGCGCACTGATTCTTCACAAGTCATTCTCTATAAAGGTTTCAATCTTCACCAACAGAATCATGTTCATGGATTCATTTGTCCCTGTTTAAAAATCTGTTTTCTTAATTTTTGTTTCCACTTGACAGAGCGAAGGAAAAAATATATATTTATATATAAATCCTCGCGGAGGGAAGATGGCTTTCAACACCTCCCCTCCTCCGGGGTGGGCCTGGCTACCTCTTCAGTCATGGCTTCTACAGCAGCCTCAAGGAAGTTGTTCTGGAATAAAATCCTTCTTACCCCACCCCCGCCCCCCATTGCTCAGTGCGTCAGCCGCTTTCTTGAGCCCCCAGAATGCAAGCCAGATCCCAGACACAGAAACCACACTGAGAAGACAGGGCCTGGGGCTCACCCTCGGGGGAGGCCGGCGCCCCTCCCCAAACACCGGCCCCAAAACGCGGGGAAAGCGCAGAGCCGGCCTTGTGGTTTGTTTTACATCCCCAAAAAAGTGCACTGCAGATTCATTGAATTGGAATGAAGGTGCCCTGCCGGGAGGGTCTAGGGGGACCCGCTGCGGGACCTCTCGGGCTTGGCCTCCAGGCCACTGACCAGCCGCTGGATGCTCTGCAGTTCGCTGGTGGCCGCCTCTTTCTCCGAGCAGAGTTTGGGTGACAGGGACACGGTGATGGAGGACAGCGTGGAGGAGCGGCTGTTCAGCTCCGAGCCCGAGTCCATGGCAGATACCGAGGCGGGGCTGGCGGCCAGGGCAGTGGCTTTGGCATCCAGGGTCCCCGCGGCCATGGCAGGCAGCGCGGCGCCGAGGAGGCCGCCGCCGTCGGGGACTGGCACAGGGATGGAGTAGGGGCTGTAGCGCAGCCGCGGGCGCATGCTGTTCAGGCTGAGGAAGGGGTGGCGGTGCACGGAGCTGGAGGCTGCCGCCGAGGATGCGGCCGCTGCCGCTGCCATGTAGGTGTAGGGGTACGGAAACAGGCTTCCGAAGGGCGACATGGCCAGGCCCTAGGGGGAAGAGAGGACACAGCGCGTCAGCACGCCTGGCCGGCTGGACTGGAGCATGGCTCCTGAGGGTGGGTGGCTGCACCTGTCCACAGGGCTGTCTACCCACTGCAGCAGCTGGCTGGGGGTGGGGGCACTGGGGACCCAGGTTGTCACAGATCATTTATTTCTGTCACTCTGGCCCTCCCCCAAAATTTCACTCCCATCCTAAGATTTTCCCAAGTGGAAAAGAAATTTAAAAAGAGCAAGATGGGGGCGGGGCATCTAAAGAAGCTCTTCCACCAACAGAGCCCCGGAAGCCATCAGCAGGCTAGTGGGTGACACAGGTGGGACACTGAGAGTCACTCAGCTCAGCAGCAGAGCAGATAGGTAGGGAGGGCTGTGCTCAGGGTCCCCTTCCCCTAAGGGTCACCTGATCCCTGGGAAAGGCTAGGGAACTGCCAGAGAAACTGAGGCAAGGAGAAGCCAAGCCTGCGCTCGCCTCCCCCACCCCACCCCCCAGCCAGCCCTGCCTCTTGGTCCCAGAAGGGAGACGAACGTGCTTAGACAAAACCAAAGCTGAGCACCTGTAGAAAGTCCAGACGCCTTCTGCCAGGCTCAGGGTGGGCTGGGGGGCCCAGGCCTTCTCCCCGGACCCCGCACACTGGCACAGCTGTATGCAGAATCCCTTAACCCTGGGCAGGGGCAGGGTGGGCTGCCATAAACCCCAAGGGAGGAAAAGCTGGAGAACCAGGACTGGATTCTCACTCAGGGACTCAATCCCTTCCCCAGGCCTACAGCCCCCTCTTGTCTGATTGGGGGGGCGATGCTGTCTAGGACATATTTCAGGGACATTTCAGCTCCCAAACAAAACAAAACCAAACCCCCAAAACTGACAAAAGCCCTGGAAGTAACTCCAACATCAGCCTGTCTGGGAAAAGCCTCAGCTCCTCCAGGGATCGGCTGTGTGGCCTTAGACAAGTTCGTCAACTTCTCTGGGCCTGTTCCTCTCCACCTGAAAAGCGACATCCTAAAAGACCCGCTGAAGAGCAAGAGACTTTGAGCCACACTAGACCCCAAAGCCAGAAGAGGACCTGGTCCTCACTACTGGCTTCAGTAGGGTTTCATGGGGAGGGCAGATGCGCTCAGGGACTGGTGACAGAAGTGTCACATCCACCAGTGGTCAATACAGGTAACAAGAACAGGAATGTTATTTAAAACTTCCACCAAGGGGGCTGGCAGTGGGATGCCAGGCGGGAGTGGCGGAGGCGCGTGGCTGCAGAGGCCTGAAGGCGCAGCTTACCTGGGAAGCCAGGACGTGCTGCTGGAGGTGGAAGGGCAGGGTGGCAGCTGAGGTCCCAGACAGTCCCTGCGCCGCGGCGGCTGCGGAGGCCATAGCAGTGGAGTCTAGTCCGGAGACGCCGCCGGAGGACGCGCCGGACACGGTTGCCAGCAGCGGCCCCATGCCCGCGGCCATGCTGGAGAAGGCACTGCCCATGGCAAACTGGCCGGGATGCAGGAAGAGCGGGTGCCCGTTGAAGAACTGCTGGCCGGCAAGCCCTGGGGCGAAGCCGAGGCCGGGCAGCGGGCCCTGCAGGTGTGCGGCGGCCGCCGCATCCGAGTGCATATGCAGAGGCACGAAGGCCTCCTTGCCGGGCAGCGCGCGCGCCTCCTCGGCCTTGGCCACCACCGCTGAGCCCTCACGCCCCGGGCTCCTGCGCTCCTCGGCGCCGGGGCCACGGGTGCTGGACGAGATGGTGGCCGGGCTGTGGCGTGAGTCCGGAGACGCCTTGTCTGGGCGTGCGTTGTCCCGCGAGCGGCCGCTGGTCTCGGCCCCGAAGAGGTGCAGCTTGAGGCAATCGGGGCTGCCCTTGTCTCGGCTCGGCTCCTCCGACGTGGTGGTGGAGATCTTGGCCGCGTCGCAGGTCTCCGGGACATGCTCCTCCTTGCTCTCGGCCTCAGCATCGCTCTCGGCCTCGCTAGGACACAGGTCTAGAAGCCAGAGAGGAAGGATTAGCTTGGCCTGGGCCATCAGGAGTCTGCGCCCACATGGGAACCCACCTCGACCTCCTATTAGCTGCACAACCCAAAGCGAGCCCCTCAAGCCTCTCCACACCTCAGTTTTCTCATCTGCAGAATGGGCCCAAGGGCACGGAACACCTTGGCTCTCAGATTCAATTAAGTCCATAATGAATTCAAAGCATTACACCCATCTTCCCCTCCCTCAAGCCGACATCCTGCAAATCAGTGGCCCTTCTTATTATAACGACTTCACTTCTTCCTAAATGGAGCATCTACTGAGCTCCCACTGTGTGGCAAGGAGACTGCACCCATTTGATTGCAAATTGACTTTTTAAAAATAAAAGCCCTTGAATGGTTTCTGCCTAAATTGCTCTAAAGATCACTGCTGGGATACATTCCAGCTACCATCAGGGTCTTCCTTTAGTGAATGACCAAGGTCAGCACCTTCCACCAATTTGTGGGTTATTCTGGAAAGATCTATCTGTGAAACTCCGGACATCTGAACTGGCAGTGGCTGAAGGGAGCACCACTCCCCCAATGTCCCTGCTCCAGGGGGGATTCTGGGTGGGTGTCTCCCTCACTACAGAGCTGTGATAGGAGCCCAGGTAAATCACAGAGTCTTGTGCTTTCATGGATATCCTGGAGGGCAGGAACAGAAAAAAGGGGACTCTTTTCTGCTTAAGCCCTCAAGGACTGAAGACATAAAGGGCTCTCATTTCGTTTCACTGAGAAATAGGTTTCTTCTTGCGGGCTGTGATTTCCCAAATAACAGGGCCTGCACTTTTAGACAGTGACCCATCTCCTCACCCACCCTGCCCCCAGCGGGTCCCTGGGCCCCCACCCACCAGTCTCCTGGTCAGCTGTGCCTGTCTAGTTGATGTCTCTGCCCCATGCCCTGCTTTTGGTGGGTGAGAAGCCCCCCCCCCCCAAGCCCTTGAGGTGAAATCAGCACCTACAGGTGGTCTTGGTTGGGGGAGGAAGGCACGTTGAGAAAAGAGAAGAGGAAAAGGGGGGACACCTTGGGCAACTTCCTGAGCTAATCCTGCAGAGAGGCCAGCTCCCCCCATTCATCAAAGAGGATTTGGGGAGGGGCTTCTGAGCTCTCCAGTGCTCTAAGAAGACCTGGTACACCTGACACCCTCTTTGACCTCTGGCTCCTGTTTACAGAGCTAGAAGAGGCAGCAGTTTCCAAAGGGGAGACCTGCCCATTGCTTCCCACCCCTAGCACAGCCAGGCTGGGGTGACCCAGGTCCAGTCACAGCGCAGGTGGCCGGGCTCACCTTTGAGATTCGAGGTCCCTACAGTGGACACCGCTGGTGAAGAGGCCTGGGCAAAGCAGCTAAAGGTTGCGTGTTCACTGGAGGACTCATCCGAGGTTCCAGTCTCCTTCTTGTGTCGCTCATCAAACACTCGCATGGACTGCAGGGTGAGCTGCTTTCTGTGGCGGAAGCCCACACCCAGCGTTACAGGGGTGACACAGAGACGAACCCCCCCTTAGCTTGCCTTGCCCTTTCCAAAAGGGCATCCTCAGCTCCCACTTAAGTTTCTGAAATCTGCTTGCCCTGGAGGCAAGAAACACAGGGCCTGGCATTATTTTTGACCTCCCTAACTGGGCCAAAGAGTGTGGCCTTAGGGCGTGCAGGCAGGAAGGGTTTTGCTGCCTTTATTCAAGACTAAGTTATTAGGAAGGGTCTTTTCCTCGAGCTGTGAAATTTTGTCTAGCACAAGAAGAGAGAGGCTGGAGTTGGCTTAGATACAGAGCCAACCTGAGGCAGTGGGGGGGGAACTGGGTGTCCAAGCTCCTGACAACAGTGCAGTTTGTCTGCAGCCTGCCCAGCTCCTGCCTGGCTTCCAAGGTCAGGAGGAAATGGTTATTTCATGGCTCTCTCTACAGTAATCAGTTTTCCAACCCATTAATTGGAGTTCAAATTTATTTAGACATTAGAAATTATTTAATGTCCCCCCCGTCCCCAGGGAACAGGCTAAAACTTGGGGGTAACTTTTTGGATGTTAGTAAAAAAAAAATCTTAAGAGGACTGGGGGAGGGGAGGGCCTCTCTCATATAGCTCCAGCTGTCTACTCAATGCAAAATGATACTGGACCCATGAAGGAGGGAGGAGGCTGGAGATTCCTCAAGGGGCCCCCACTCCGTCTGATGGTATTTGGGAGACAAGACTGCAAACATTCCAAAGCATTTTGTGAATGAATGGCAGGGTTTTCCTAGAACCGTCCCAGAGTGAACTAAAATTAATTAACAATTCATTGCTATCCCTGTGGAATCCACTATTTTTCTTCCACAGACAACTATGATGTGAGCTGGTCAATATTCTCCGAGGTCATAGACGGAGGCAGAAAACATACCTGTACATGGGCAAGAGCATAGCAAAGGGGGAGTGGACATTTTCCACCCACTCTTAGTTTGAGTACTTGCCTCCCTCTGCCTGCACTTGCAAGTTAAGTTCTGGAAAAGTGGCTCATTTTATAAGCTGCCTGAAAAATGACTAAGTTGTCTCCACTCACCTTTTTTCTCTCCTGCCATTTCCAGTGTCCCGAAAACCTTTTGCAAATGGGTTGTTGTCTATTTTTAACTGTGTTATCTAGAGGAGAAAAGACACAAGCAAGAAAGAGACATTGGCTTCAGTTTCTAGAATGTTTTTCTCAGGGGAAATTCCACCGGCACAGCGGTCTCCCAGCTAGGTGCCTGCATGCCCACAGAAGTCATATGGATGGACCTGACCCGGGAGGGAACGGAGAACCGTGGCAGAACCCCAGAGCTGCTATGAAACCACCAAAAGGACCTACACTAGGGCTTGTATGGCCCATAGCAGGTCAAGCTAAGGGTCGGTCTGAAATTCTCCAAAGGAAACTTGAGTTTTAAGTTTAAAACACAGCTAGCATCTAGAAACAGAAATGTCCCCCAAAGTTGTCAAGAAAGACAACTGAGGGGCCAGGGAGATGGCTCAGTACAATAAGCGCTTGCCTGGCAAGCACAAAGTCCTGAGTTCAATCCTGATACTACCAAATAAATAAATAAATAATGGGCCGGGGAGATGGCTCAGTAGAATAAGCGCTTCCCTAGCAAGTGCAAGGGCCTGAGTTCAATCCCCGGTTCCACAAAAAAAAAAAAGAAAGAAAAGAAAAGACAACTGTAAGATTTGAAAATTATACATTCGTTGATTTTTATATAGTGCAATTAATTATAAAATACATGAACACGCGTGGGCGCACACACACACACACATGCGCTGGCACACACACTTAGCATACACTCTATCCAACCTTTTCCATGGATCTAATAAAATGATTTATGGGATTTTGTTACCCTTGTGCTGGAATGATTTTGATTTTTTTTTTTTTTGTGGGGGAGGGGACAGGGAGCAGTGGTGGTTTGAGGAATTACAATATTGGCAACTACAGATTAAAAAGCACTGAATGACCACGGAAACATTTGTTTTCATTTATGTGTTCTGCCACTGCCCTTAGGTAGAGAGGGCCCTTGGTCTTTCTGGTCTGATCAGAAATGCTACCTTTTACTATTACATTCGCAGCTTAGTTTCCCAGGATCCTGAGGCTGGAGGGGGCCCCTGCATTTTGCAACTGGAGGAAAACAGCATAGCATACAAACTTTCAAACCTTTTCCCTTGGGAGGAAGAGGGATAATCTCTACTCAGTTACCCTTGGGTGGAAAAAAGCCCCTTGTACTTGGGATTCTTGTACTTGGAAGAAATCACTTGATGTCAAAATTCTGGTTTTGCAATTGGCAAGATTTTGCAAGGTGGTGAGATCTGAGCACCCGTCCCCAACTAAGGTTTATCTAGAAGCTCACTGTAAGTTTACAGGGACCCTGGGGCAGTGACTGTGGTCAGTCTAACAGGGCGTGGCCAGGTGACATGGGCTCCTGCTGAAGGCCAGGACTTCGGAGCCGGAGCTCTTCCCCTACCCCCATCTCTGTTCTTCAGGCCCTGGTGGGAGCTGAAAACTGGTCAATCACCAGCAAGGGCCGCTCTCTTTGCCCAGGTACTCAGTGTCCATGACCTTCAAGACCACCAGACCTGGAGATCATAGATGCTGACCCATTGGGTGGGGGGCGTCCTTGGAAATCCCAGGTTCAGGCCCAAAGGGAGAAAACTTTTGCCATGAATTGGCACCTTTGGCTATTTCCAGTGAAGCCAGAAGCTTCAGACAACTTGATTAGCATGATCTGTGGTCAGGGGAGGTTTTTTACAATCATGCACATGCATGCGCACGCACGCACGCACACACACACACACACACACACACTCGTGTATGCATGCACTCGTACATGGGCGCACGCATACTCACACATACACACCATAAAAACCAGAGCCGTATAAAGGTAATAAAAACCAGACCAACTACCCAGGATTTCTGGCTAGGGAAGAAAAGCTGGGCTCTCTGCTAGGCCTCTCCTTCCAGGACTCCAAAAAGCTTTTGCCTAAAATTTTAGCCGGTTCCTTTCACACCTACTATCCTGTCCCTTCCACCTAAAGGAGAAAAGAATGGACACTGAAAGAAACAAGACAAAGCCCTGGGAGTCTGGGGTTGGACTGGCATGGCCAACGAAGTCAGTAAAACCTGCTTACTGACAAAATTAATTTAGCATATTTAAACTCTACACTGGTTGAGAGTTTTATCTCTAGCTCCCTGGAGAAGCCAGTCAGTGTCCCTTTCCAAAATGTTCTATAGAAGGCCAAATCACAAATCGCGAAAGAAAACACAAGTCTTGCATCCCAGTGCCCTTTAATTTTCTCACCCTGATCCGAAGCAGCTTAAAGGGCTGGAGAAGGGCAGAATCAGAAGCCAAGGCCCCCGTTACCTTGTCATTCTGGTACGCAGTCACGGCGATGAATTCAGTCTCTGGGAATAAGTAGGTCCGAAACGTACTATAAGGCAGTTTCAAGATGTCATTGGCTCTTACAATGTGGAACCGGGGCTGGTATTTGTGCATGGAGTTGAGGATTGTCTGTAGGGATGGAAGGGGAGACATACTCAGCCAAAGGATTTACCAGAACAAACCGGATCGTAGGACCCCTGCTAAGCTGACATCTTCCCCTCCACAGGGCACCACGCTGGGATGAGCCCACCTCCTTGGGGTAACTCCTGGGGTACAATATGCTCTGTAGATCTTATCTCCTGGGGAATCCAAACTGCTCCTGGCTTCCCAAGGGCGCCCCCCCCCCAATCTAAGAGGTGCATTCGTATCTCAAACCCTAGCCTACCTGAGTCCCAAAACTATAATTCCCCTGCCACGCTGGATGATCACTGGGCCAATTCTTAAAAGATAGAGAAAAACATGCATTTTAATTTACAAAATGATTCAGTACTTTAAGCGCCCGCTAATTGACGAGCCCAATCCACTTAAAGCCCTCAAAAGCTGAACTCTAGAGAGGAATATGTACGCTGTAATCAAATTAAGGACTTCAAATGCAATTCCTGCCCGCCGAAGATATTTCCGCGCCATCCACGTCTTCCTGGGCCTAATCTTTCTGCTTATTCCTTGCTTATCACTTTGTTTATTTTATTGAATTGTTGGGGAGGGGCTAGGAGGGGCGGAAAGGTCCTCTGCCCAGCTCTCAGTAGCAACTGAAGTCTTCCAAGAGCTCTAGGCAATTCCCACACTGAATCCATCGATACAATCCCAACACACACACCACTTCTAGTACCAAAGATCTATGCCTCATTTCTAATAACTCTAGCTGAACCCAGCCCAATTCTCTTTTAGTAAAAAAATAAATTTTCAAGAAGGTATTTATACCCTTTCACAAAAATGGCCAAGGCTTTAAAAACTTAAGCTCCCACAAGAAATAATATGGCAGGCTTCAAAGAGAAGTGTAATGTTCTAAAGCAAAACAAAGCCTTTACCAACACGAACACATAGTTTTAAAATCAGTTCTACCTATTATTACTTTTTAAAACGACATCGGTCACGTCCAGTATCTGCCAAGGACCTAGAATTGTTGTACAACACAACCTGGGACATTTTCCTGGCCTTGTTTCTCTTAGAACGCCAGGCTTTCCACCCTCCAGAGAGAGAAAACACCCGGAATCCTCTCTCCAGCTCCGTGGCAAATCGAACAACTTTGCTATGTTTAGCAACAGCAAGCCGGGGAGAATTCCGTGCCGAAACTCAACTCGGGAGTTTAGAGGGAATGGGGAGGGCAGCTTGGACAGTAAAGGAAGAAACTGACTGAAGAGAGAGGCAGTGCCGCCGAGCACAATGAAACTTACAAATCCGTGTTTGTCCGAAATGTTGTTGGTGAGTTTCAGTTTGTGGAAGGTGACGACTTTAGACATCCACTGTTCCCCGGTAGCGGGGCTGTCCGGGTGGATGTACATTCTCTTTGGCATTTCGGGGTCAGCCTTACCCGCCACCATCCACCGTGAATTGTGAAATTTATATCGACAGTCGTCAGCAGCTATAATGTCCATCAATAAAATATACTTGGCCTTCTTATCCAGTCCAGAACATCTTACTTTAAATGGAGGGAACATTCGCCTACAACAGGAAAGAACAGAAAAGAAAAAAGAAAAAAAGGAATCCTTCAGATTCTCGAGTTCCAACCTCTCATCTATTCTAAGGTATTTAGACAAAGTTTAAAGTCTGTATTGGGACTGAGGAGATCCTGTTTTGTCAGAGTAGGGCAACTGGGGGCACACTTATTTTCTTCCACACAGAAGTAAATGAAACAATTCCTGTCTATTCAGGTATCTGGAGATTCAAAACAAAGAATTATGACACTGAATTTCTCGAGTTTGTGTAATGACTTGTTTGATTCTTACCCTCTGTGTGACTCTACGGCTCACCCTCTGTACAGAGAAATTCTTGTCTGTGTCTGTCTTGGTGTGTTTAGTTCTGAACAGCTTTGGGTAAAACTTTGAGCGAAGGGCAGATCAGTCAAGGCAAGGATTTTCTACCGCCCACGGATGAGAAAAATGCTAAACCCATTAAGGAACTAAACATCCAAACGTGTACTCCTTCCTGGGCCAACGGTAATCCCGCTGCTGGCGAAATGCAATTGGACTCGTGTGTGAGGACGAAATGGATCAGCGTGGACTCCGGGCCCGAGAGCCCTGGTGCTTTCTGTGGTGGTAGCCACGGCCCACCACTGCCTAGGCCAACCCTAAACTGCACGATCGTGCCACCAAGCTGCTGTTGGCTTTCACAGGAGTGCTGGCATTCTGTGCTTTTGACTTAAAAGGAAGCACTTCGCTGAGAAAACTGCCTAACCGTCTTGTGGGTTTGAGGAGTTCATGCCAAACTTTGGCCTCATTTAGCTTGGAAGGAGAGAAGAAAGTTGAAGACATCAAGAGGGGAACTTTATTTTGAACCTTTCAACTTGATGCCTCGATAAACCTCAATGCTATTTTTTTTTAAAAAAAATCAGTGATTCTAAATGACTTCCCTGGGCTCCTGTCTCCCAGGCAAGATGCGGTGAAGCTAGGAGCTCCAAATGGTGTGTAAAACATGATTTCTAATGTTCACGCAGCAAGCAGTGTGCACAGCCTAACTGGCTCCTCAGTTCTGCAAGCAGAATCTTAATTATCCAAAATTGCCTACTGAACTCCCCCTCGGGTTACAGACCCTTGAAGTTGTGTGGTGGAACAAACCCCAACGCTCTTCCACTTCTCTGTAAGCCCCGCAGAACAGACACAGGTCCCCTCTGGCCCCAGAGGCCAGACGGAAGGGCAGAGGGGCGGGGGACACTCGCAGGCCTTTTAGTACCACACAAAAGAAAGGGGATTTTGGTATTTCTCCCGGAGAGGAAAATACAACCGATTCAGAAGAAAACAGAAAATCCCATACAGAAATAAGGGTGTTCCAGAAAGCTTTGAGGAGCAGCCTTCCTGAAATGAGGTTTTCCTGATTCCTAAGAGGATGTCTGGATTCCACTGAAAAATCTCATCTGTTCCTCAAGAGAGCCCGGGATGCAGAGGTAAGGAACCACCGAGCAGGCACCCAGGTAAGCTGAAACTTCCTGTGGCTAGGGCAGGGCCCCGGAGTCGGTGCACACTTTTAGGGGATCTAAGTTTTCCAGCAAGCTTTAACAAGCAGCAGGGCAGCAGCAGCTCTAGGAAGGTGAAGCTCAGGAGGGAAATCCTTACCTAGGTAGGTGAGGGGGCTCCGCGCACGGGCTTACCTGCCGGACTTGGTAATGACCATCTCTGTGCCCCGCTTGTGGAACTGATCCCAGAGCTCCTTGGCCTCCAGGTGCACCTTGGGGTCATCCTCCACTTCTTCTTCGGGCTCCATGGCCTTCAGAGGCCTCAAAGGCGCCTGGGGCCCCAGCGAAGAGAAAGGAATGCCGGTCTCGGCCGCCCCCACCAATTGATCCATGATCGGCTTGGCCAGGGCGCCGGGCAGCGACAGCGCCGTGGCGCCGTTGGGAGGCAGCGTCAGCGCGGGGAAGAAGGGCGGCTGGTGGCCCAGAACCGCGCTCATGGCGAAGTCCGGCGCCCGGTGGGGTAGGAACGGATGGTAGGCCATGCTCGTCCCAGGAATGACCGGATCTCTCATGGAGAGGCTCATCCACTCCCGGCAGGCGCAAGTCAGCAGCTGTTGTCTCGTGTTTGCTTTTGTTTTGTTTTGTTTTTTTTTCAGCAGCAGCACATATTTTTTTTTTTTTTGTAAGCGGAAAAAAGAAAACCAAAACAAAACAAAAAGGAAGAAATAACTAAAGCGCTTCGGAGGAAGAGAGGACAGTGTCTGTTGGGGAGGGGGACGGCTGCTTCTTAAAGAGGGCAAGGCGACAGATCGGGAGACATAGTCGCTGGGCGGCTGTCGCGGAGCCTGGCGTGTTTAGAAAGCCGCCCGTGGAGGTCGCTTTCGGAAGCTCGCGCCGGAGCCCTGCCGCGGAGCTCGGGACGGACACTGCAGCCCTCGGCCCCGGGATCGCTCCCCAGCCCCAAGGTCTTTGTTGCACACGCGAACGGTTCTCCTGGAAGACTTTTTACCTTTCCTTCTTCTTCTTCTTTTTCTTCCCCCGCCCCCTTATCTCTTCCTCTCCCTTTCTCGGTGGAGGCGTCTGCCAGTGCGCTGGACTCGGCTTTAGTAAGAGAGCAGAAAAACTCTCTCCTTTAAGAAAAACAACAACATAAGCGGATTTAAGCCCCTTCCAGCCAGCGCTATCAAAACTTGAACTGCATGCAAACTGGCTTCCGTCCGCCCTCCTCCTCCTTCCTCCGCTCGGAGCTGCGGAGAAGGCGTCTCGGTTGCAATCCCAATCTTGCCGCGCGCCTCTGCCGGGTCTCCTGTCTCTCTCTGCCTTGTCTGAAACCGTGAGCGATTTCGCTTCCGAAATCTGCGTCCGGGCGCGCGGGGCAGGGAGGATCGAGAACGGAGAGACGCAAAGGACGGAAGAGAGCAGAGGGAGAGGGAACGAGAAGGAGCCGGAGCAGGCGAGGAGAGGGAGGGCGCGAGGGAGGGCGCGGAGAGGCGAGCGCGAGCTCCTCGCCACCCTCCTCCGCCTCTAGAATTCCCCCGGCGTCTGCTCGGCGGCTCTAGAAGGTCGGGCTGCGCTGTGGGCTGCGGAGAGCCGGAGGCCTCTTGATTGGCTCTTTGACGCTTTCGGACCAATTGTGTGGCTGCATAGGCGTGGTTATCACAGGTCGAGTGCTGGGGGATAGAGCTGAGTTATAAAAAGAAGGTGTCGGAAACTGTAACGTCGCAGCGCCGCAGCGGTACTACTGCCCGTCCTGTGAATATGTCAACATGATCCGAGGGAGGGCGGGAGCCACCGCGGAGCGCGCGCGCAGAGTCGCCTCTAGGTGGCTTATCGAGAGATCGCCGCAGCCCGTGAGCTCGCTCGCTCTCGCTGTGGTTCAGCCCACGTCTGAAATGCCTCAGTCACCCAGCCCGGGATCGAGAGAGGGGGCAGGGCCAAGAGGAGGAAGGGGGAGGGAAAGAGACAGAGACAGAGAGGGAGGGAGGGAAGGAGGGAGCCAGCCTGCGGGCCGGGAGAGCCGGGCGGAGCGCTCGCCGGGGCGCCGGGTAGGGGCGCTCGCCTCTCGTGCGCTCGGCTCACCGCTGAGCCGAGCCGCGGCCGCTTCTCGGCAGCTCGGCCTCTTCTCCTCGCCAACCCCGGGCGAGCCGAGCTGGCGGCGGATCCTCCAGAGAGCTGCCATTCAGCTGCCGCGCGCCGAGGAAACCGGCCGCGGAGCCGCGGAGCCTCCAGACGCTCTCCAATCCCACGTGGAGCGGAGCTCCGCCCGGCCGCGGCTAAGTAAAGGTCCCCGAGCTAGTGCAACCCGGTGCGGCTCCCCTTCCAGCCCGGCTGGAGGAAACACGAGCGCATGGGTGCAACCAGATCTCGGCACCCGAGTAAGCCTGTCCGCACTCCACCGTGCCCCACCCAACTGCGGAGACCCCAAAGCCCCCAGTGCGCTGTCCCCGAACGCGCGCCACACACCCAAGCCGAGCCACACGTACAAGCAAATACGTACACAGCCCTCGCGCCGGGCCCTGTCTGCGCTCCCTGTGGGAGATGGACTCGGGATATTTTGAAACGCGTCTACCAACCCTTTTATATCTCATCTTTCGTGTGGATGCGGGCTCCCGGTATTCCACCCGGATGTCTGTGAGGGTGTAGAGGGGAGAGTAGAGGCTCTGGACAAAGTGATTGCAGCGACCGAAGAGGTCCTGGCCTGTCCATTCCACGCCACTGCCTTCACCTCGGGGGCCGGCACGGTGTGGCGCTGCGGGCAAGGGGTGGGCGAGCTGGAGGGGGGCGCGCCAGCCTGTATCTGCTCCAGGCATCGCACTTATCTTTCGGAGCCTCAGTTCTTTCTCCACCGGGGCATTTATCTCGCCAGAAGTCGGGGGTGAATTTGTAAAACAAACCGTGAAACGCCCCCACCCCAGAGGCAAAGGCACTGGTTCCAGATCAGGTAGGGTGGGGGCCTCCGCCCAGGGCGGAGAGGAGGGAGGCGACCCGACCTCTGATCAGACCTGTCGTGGAACTGATAACCTTGTTACTGCAGCTCCTACCTACCGGGCTGGGAAGCTTCCCCTAAACCCACCGTTTCGGCTTCTTGGAGTGGGGGTGGGAACGAGGACTTGGACTGTCCCTGTTTAGATGGAAGGCGATCTTGGGTGGGGGTCAGAGCTTTTACTCTTTCTGATAGGAGAGTTTATTGCAGTAGAAAGGGCACACTGGAAGAAAGAGCTGGGCTTCAGGCCTAGGGGGCTGAGATCCTCAGTTTGGGACGTCTGCATCTACAGATCAGCAGTGTCCTCCGAAGCATTTTGCTTCCGGTGCCCCCTGAACCAGCAGCTGCCAGACCAAAGTGGCGGCTACTGTTAGGTTAACAATGAGGTGCTGTTGTGAACCAACCGCCCTGAGACAGAGGAAGAACTTTTGAGGCGACAAAGCTTTTCTAGCCTCGCATTTTCGACGCACATGGTCAAGAACACTCGCCGGGCGCCAGCACTGAGCAGTCCCTGAAGTCACCAGGACAGCGGCGCGCTAGAACTTGGTCTCCCCTTTCATTCCCTTTGGGCCTTCCTCTCTGCCTGCGGTTGAGAAAAGAGAAAGGGAGAGTGAAGAGAAAGAGGCGGGGAGGCCCGGAGTGCTGCCTCTGCTCCCCCCATTCTGCAGGGTGCGGGAGACCAGGCCTCAGCCCCCTCTCGCCCGCGGTGGAGGTCCCTGCGGGCCTCTGCGAGTCTCCCAAGGCCCAAAGCGCCCCCGGCCCCACAGTGCTCGCTGCCAGCGGGCCTGGGTCCTCCGGCTGCGCTGCCCTGATCGGCTCCAAATCCCCGTGATCTGGTTCTGTCTGCACTCGCCGGCGAATCTGCCCGCTGCGCCCCGTGGAAGGCCAGGAATTCTGCAATCACAACAGGACTGGCCCCCTCCTCACCCACTCGCTGCCCGGAGGGCTTGCCTGCCGGGCAGAGAGACGATCGCCCGGCTCCTCTGCATTCTGACCTCCCGAGTCCTTTGCAAATGAGAGAGGGACTTGCTGGGTTTTACTTGTAAATATCGCCACTCGCTTTAGGTTCCAACGTGGACCGAGAGCGCTTCCTGCCCCTCACCCTGTCACCCCCCCCATCACCCACTTTTGTCTGTGGCTCTAACTTAAACCTGGAGTCACCCCCGTGCGCCACTTCTGGTCCCCACCCCCACTCCAGCGCTCGAGAGAGTGGGTGGGGGTGGGGAGACGAAAGTTTGCTGGGTTCTGAACCAAAAATCTCGACATCTTGCTAATGGTCTGCAAACTTCCGCAATTATGACTGACCTCCCAGACTCGGCCCCAGGAGGCTCGTATTATGCAGGGAGGCCGCCGTAATTCTGGGATCAAAAGCGGAAAGGTGCGAACTCCTCTTTGTCTCTGCGTGCCCGCCGCGCCCCCCTCCTGGTGGGTGATAAACCCACTCTGGCGCCGGCCGTGCGCTGGGTGATTAATTTGCGAACAAACAAAAGCGGCCTGGTGGCCACGGCATTCGGGTTAAATATTGGCCATCGCGTTCCTGAGGCTTGTGCCAGGCCAGGCTTCCGGCGGAGCCTGCGAGGCAGAGTGCCCTGAGCCCTGGCTTTAGGCTCCAGCCGCTGTCTCTACGCGCCCGGTCCTTTTCTTTCTTTCTTTCTTCTTCTTCTTTTCTTTCTTTCTTTCTTTCTTTCTTTCTTTCTTTCTTTCTTTCTTTTTTTTCCTCCTCTCTTGCTCTTTCTAGCCCTTTATCTTCATTCCCTTGGCCTCAGGCTCAACAAAAGGTACACAAGAAACATTGAAACTGTTGCTTCACACAGCCCAAGAAGCTTCTGCCTGCAGGGTGAAAGAAGCCAAGAAGTCCACTATCTGGGTGGGAATGAACCCCGAAAGCTACAACTTTTGGAAAAAAAAAAGTTTCTACATTATGGTAGGCCTAGAATTTTTTAAAAATGAGAAAGTTAAAAACTCCTCTCCATAAGCGTAGAAGGAGTGTGCAGAAAGCCTATGCGCATGCCCGCAAAGGTCAATGGCAGGAGCCCCTCAAATGCTAGATTGGGATTAGGGAGGAGGCGCACAGTGCTCAGGCAGCTCTCAGCCCAGGGCCCTGCCTCAGAGAAGCCAGCCTTGTCCAGAGATGCCAGGGTGGCTACTGCTGGTTCCACTTTTCCTTTAATGCCACCGCCTGCCCCAAACCCTCAAGGGGGACTCATCGACCCCTTGATGACCGAATGGTGTTTATCTGAAGTTGAGAGAGAGAGAGAGAGAGAGAGAGAGAGAGAGAGAGAAGGGGAGGGGGTATGATGGTGGGTAGGCGGGGTAGTTTACTTTGGCAAGTTTGCTGTAAATATCCTTCAGCATGTGTGAGGTCTGGAGGGACTATTACACGCTTATTCCCTCTTCAACTTTCACCCCGCTTTGTGCCTGCCCGAGCTTTTTCCAGGAGGAGGTGTCGCTCCCTGCATTGGGAAATCTGTTGACACAAGGACGTCCGTGTTTGTCCTGGGGTCTGAGGCCTAATTAAAGAGCAAGGAGGGGCGGCCAATAAGTCAGCTTTTCCGGGAGAGAGACTTTTGGTGTAGACTCGGCCTGTTTGGTCCGTGGGGTCCTGGCGTCTCTGGTCTTCTGATAAGGATGGGTTGAAGCTGACTGCTCCTCCTCCCATGGCTTCTGTCCTTTTTCAGGCTCCGTTTGTCCCACTGGATGTGTGACTTTCTTGTCGAGGGTCCCTGAGAAGTGGCTTCCTGTGGAACCCTTCGCTTACTGTTGGAGGTTTGTGTTGCTGGCTGCCACCGTCCTTCCTGCACAGGCACTGCTGGGTTCCCTGGACTCTGACTTTCTCATGTGATGTTTTGAACCCAGTACTGGACCCCTGCACAGACCCAGGGCACTGATTTCCATCTTGTAGGCTTGAACTCTGGGTCTTCTCCACCTCCTGCTCCCCAGGGCTTGTTGGGGAGAGCTTAGTTTCTCTTGCCTTTGTGAGACTGTCGCCTTCCTGTCATCCCTGTGATCAGGACAGGCATGAGCCTCTTGGCTGAACCAGACCGGACAAATCTCTGTACTTTTGTCCCCTAGTTTCTCCATTCCCAATTCTTGGATGGGGCTGTGAACGTCCTTTCCTTTTTTCTTCTCTCCCTCCCATCCCTCTGGTGTTTGGTTTCTATTTTTCCTTCTTGTCTGTCTGTCTGTCTGTCCTCCAGCCTTAACTTCTCTTGCTGTTCTTTCTCGTTCTTGTCCGCTCTGTCTCCAGTCTGTCACTCTCTGTCTTTGCACTGTTCTCTTGGTTCTTTATGCCTCCACCCCTCCTTTCTGGCCGTGTGTCTCAGTCTCCCTTTCCTCTCCCTCATCTTTCCCACTAACCTTGGCAGACTGAAGATAGCTCTTCTAAGGCCCAATCAAACATCTTCCCCTCCCCACCTTGTCTGGGGAGAGATACTTTGTCTTTAGCCCTAGAGACTGATCTAGCCCCCTTGTCTGGCTAGGAAGTCTCACTTCTTCTCCATACCTCCAGTCACCTATACCCTACGTTGGCCCCCGTTGGCCCCCGTCCTGCCTCTTTCCTTCAGAGACTCCCTCCCCATTTTGCCAGTAGGAGCCCCAGGCTCTCAGAGGCTCCCAGGCCCCAGCTCCCAGCTTCTTCCTTGCTCCGAGAGCTAGGGCTTTCCTGTATGGCAGATATTTCTGTCCTCTGACATCTTTCTAAATTATTGATCGGGGCCATTCAGTGCAATAGTCTGAAGCGTGTGTGCAGAGCGCAGATTGTCCAAGTTGTCTAGCTGGGGGAAGCAGTATTTTTAGTCCGGCGACTCACTTTGGCGCCAGTTGCTTTATACCATTTCTAGGGCATCGCTCCTTCTGCACTTAATCCACCCTTATCGGACCTCTTAATGTAAATATGCTTTTGGCAGGGGCTAAATGAAAAGGTTTTGCCCTCCGTATTACTCTTATTAACACCCACCACCTTTCATCAAAGCACAGCACCCTGCAAAATGGCAAGTGTGTGCATAGCTAGTGACTGAGACGAATTGACAAGGAAATGGAAGAGGGTAGGGTGAAGAAGTGCGTGTGTCAGGGAGGGTGATTTTTATACATCTGTGGAGATTTTTTTTTCCCTCTCTCAGGAAAAGGAACTAATTGTGGTTTCCTAATTTCAAGCCAATCTACATTCTCATCGTTCTCTTTGTGTGTGAGTGTGTGTTTTACCCAATTACAAGCATGGGGGGCAGGAGGGAGGTGATGCACCAGGCATTACTTAGCTCTGAAGAAATGAACTCACCAGGAAGGGGCTGGGAATTTTTTCCTTTTTTCTGACCCGAATCTGCCTGATGCCGGCCAGAGCTGACTTTTGTCCAGGGCATTGTAACTACCCTATACCTTTCTTCAGTTGCATCTTTCCAGATTTTCAGCCAAGACAGGTAAGCATGTCAGTGGCTTCTGGGTGACTGGTGCCCTGACTTGGCTTGGGAGGTGTGGAGCTAGGGGAGAAAATACTTTCAGGGATGGAAGAAAAAGATACATAGCCAAACATTCCCAGGTCCTTAAGTACAGAAGGAGAAATTTAAGCTGGAGAGATCACAGCCAGTGGCTTGCTGTGGTTGGATCCTTCCCGTGGGCACCGAGGTTGGTGCTGCCAGGGCAGCAGAGCAGGGGTCTCTCACCCATGGGCACAGCTGGAGCAGAGGGGACAGGCAGACCTGTAAGCGAGAGGGCATGGCAAATTCAATGGCCGCTACCGTCAGGAAGGTTGACAGGCCAAAGAAAGATGGGCTTCTCCAGATCTGCTGAACTAACTGCCCCCTGCTAGCCTCGGACACGTTTTCTCAATTTGAGCACAATATCCATTACTATTTCCCGTACTGGGTTTCAATTAAACAGGGTAAGAGCTGGAAGTTCACTGGTGCGTGCTGCTTCCTTTATTTCGGAGCAAGGCTCCGATGAAAGGGAGGAGCAGGCGCTGGAGCTCTTCTGGTGTGCTTTCCTCTCCTTCTTTCCATTCTCTTCTTAGAGCTTCCCTCTGGCTCTTGGCTGGCCCTCAGCCTGCTTGTACTTCCAGAGTTAGATCTTTGCTGTTCTCCTAACCTGGTCTGAGGCAGGGGAGAGGGAGAGGGCTGTGCAGCTCCCAGCACAGGTCGCTGTCCCCAGAGGCTTCCAGGTGGGATTCGCACTTCCTAGTGGACTGGGGACTCAGAGGCGTAGTTCAAGTGTTCTGGATTTCATCTTCGTGCTAGCGAAAGCAGAGCACATCTTTCCTCCAGGTACACCCCTGTGAAAACTCACATGCTTGCAGGGATCCTGTTGCAGGCCTAGACACGGGGTGGTCCTGCCTTGTTGGTGTGGCTGGAAGGTAGATAGCTGGGAAAACGGCTACCAAGGCCAGCCAGCACATGGGTCTTGTGTTCTGGATCCAGACTCCAGACCTGGACTGCCCCTGAGCAGCAGCCCACAGCCAGATTTTCTGCACTTACTGTACTGGCTTTACAGGCTTTACACAAACCCGGAACCGAGCACCAGCTCCTCCCCCTCTGCCGTCCATGTTCACCGCACCTGCACCACAGCTGCCATCCAGGTACCGACGTGGGCAGAGGCGGGACTGCACCTCTGTGCCCGGCTCGGCTCCCTAACAACCCGGTGATCCTCCGGCCTCGTGTCACCAGAGCAAGCTGGATGCCTTGGAGATGAGACTTTATTTCAATGCAACCTGTCATTCCCTGCCTTGTAAAACTACATAACCTGTCCTGCATATTTGATTTGTCCTAAGTCCTGTAGAATACCTAGACGGCAATCAGCCCTCTGAGGGGCCCAGGCTGATGCAAGCTGAGCTCCAGAGGGCTGCCTGAGAGGTCCAAGAAGTCCTTAAAAGTCTCTGCCCTTGGAGTTTGAATAACCAAGGGCTGGAGAAGTCTCTCTCTCTCTCTCTCTCTCTCTCTCTCTCTCTCTCTCTCTCTCTCTCTCCCTCGTTTTAGAGGAAAGAGAGAGGGAGGCAAATAAAACACGACAGAATGTTTGGAATTGTGAGAGTGCTTCTCCTAAGACTTGCTTTTGCTAGCGCCCAGGCCTCGATGGATTCATTTCATTTCCAAGCCAAATACTAAAAATCCTTCCCGCAGGCGGAAAGGGACGGCCTGCAGAGCAGGAGCTGCCCCAGCCGGCCCTCGCGGCGCTTTTCCTCCTTTTCTTGGGCAACGCAGTCCACCGCCGGGCCTTGGAAGGATTGGAGGTGAGACACAGCCCAGGACACCCCTAAAGGTCCTTGTGGCCGTGACTTCTGAGCCAGAGTCTACACGTACCATCTCCTCTTGTACCCTAGTCCAGACAGGAAAACTAGACGCGCCTGTGTGAGGATCCAGGCCCTGCCCAGCGAGCTCAGACCCCAAAAAGACACCCATGGCTTCCTCCGACCACTCTGGCACCTGAGGGTGTGTAGGGACAGGGCTTGGATCTTGTCCCCAAATACTGCAGTAGCTCACAGGCCACCATAGGGGTCTTGGACCGGCTGGTTTTCCTCGGTCCTCTGCGGGCCGGGAAACCCAGTGAAGCGCGGGCTGGCAGGTGACCTGGCTGGAATCTGCCGGGTCGCCGGGTCTGCGGCTCCCGGGGCCGGACGACGCGAGGCGCACAGGGCGCACGGCAGAAGCGCGGCGCCCAGTCCGCGGGTTTGAGAACGAAAACCCCGATTGCAGGGTTTCTGCGAGGTGCTGCTCCCCTTCGCCTTCCTCCCCGAAGGCCGCTGTTCCCCCTGCGCTGCTTTTCACGTCGCGTTACCTTCCGCTTGCAAAGAATAAAAGCGAGTGGAGAGGAGACGCTGGGGAAAGGGTTACCAAAAATGAAAGAGAGGTCTGGGAAGCCCAGAAGCGCGTCGGTCTCGCCAAGCGCTGGAAAGAAGTTAACGCCCAGGAGAGACTCCGGGGAGAAAACCAGGAGAGTCCAGCCAGGGGCAGCGAGCTCCGCGCGCAGCGGGCACGCCCTGCCCACCGGCCCGGGTGTTTTTACACTTTTACTCCGCAGCCGGCTCTGCAAGTGGCTCGGCCCTCGGCTCCGCTGAGCGCCCCGAGACTCGGCCTGCCGTGTGCACGCCGCTCCTTTCCCGCTCGCCCTACCCGCGAGCCGGGGCGCGGAGGGCAGGAGGAGGGGACGCGAGCTTCGGAAATCGCCCTTCTTGTCTCGAAACGGTAAAATATGAGTTCCCCACATGTCTGAGTCTCGTCTTCTGGCATCTCAAGCATGGTTCGGCCAGGGTGGGGGTGGGGGTGGGGGGGCTGCTCTCATTACCTCGTAGCGGGGTGGGGGTGGGGTGGGGCCGGGGTTCTCTCCCGCCCAGCCCTGCTGGGATGCCGGGCGCGTTATTAAACCCAGACGCTGGGTCCAGGACTTGGGACCATGCGGAAAAGATTTACAATTAAGCCAATTGGGGCCGAAGACAGCCGCCCCAACTTCACAGGTGTAAATAATGCCTCGTTCTTTTTTCTTTTCTCTCTCTCTTTCTCTCTCTTTTTTTCGTTCCAAGCGGCTTCGTCTCCTACCCACCCCACCCCACTTCCTACGACTGTGATGCTTTTTGAGAAAAGGGAAGAGGGACAAGGGCCCCGCGCGGTATTAGGGCTCTTCTCCCGGACAAGTTGAAATATGACGTTGTGTTCACTTTTATGTTCGTGGAGCAATGTTCTGCATAATCCGGACAGGCTTCTCCGTCCAAAATTTAGAATTGTTGGAGTCAAGGAAAGACACTGTTACTGTAGGTTATGATTTGTGTAAGAGATAGAGACAACATTTTATGCAACAGGGAGTTGAAGCGCACGTTGTCTGCGGGGTGGGCAGTGGGTAGGAGAGAGGTATGGGGCCCAAGGAATTCCCCTTGGCTGGGTTGTTAGAGACCCACTCCAGACCCGATGTGGCTGAGAGATGGCCCCGGCTTGCCCAGCGCCACGACCCTTCTAGAGCTCCGAGTCAGACGCGCCTCGTCTTCCTCGAGCTTCCTGGGCCCCGTGGGACTGCAACTCTGTTTCTGTCTCCTTGCATTATTTCAACGTAAAAGAATCTGCACACGCGCTTCCAAAACGTTCTTTGTGGGTCCAAGTGTGTATGCAGGGACCTTCCAAGTAGCCCCGCACATGAAATTAAATCTTAGACTTAGAGACGCACTGAATGACACCCCACCGGCACGCTTCTATTCGAAGCTCTACCGACTGAGCTATTCGGGCTCTTGCACGCTTCTATTCGAATGCGACAACAGAGCAATTTACTTTGCAGCTCCACAGTTATTCCTTTTCTCTCCCAGCAATAAAGTCTGTCTGTTACAAATTACCAAGGAATTGGAGCCGGGGCCCCCTCCTCAGTGTTGTTCGATGTTTGTACTCTCCCACTAACTCGCCCAATAATATACATAATATGTGTGTATACAGGCACTTTTCCAAAAAAATTAGCGATAATATTCTGGCGTATGAAGAATGCCATTTTCCCTCCCTCTGCATTTAGGGTTCCGTGCGCAGCAGCCATGGTGGCTGCCTTGCCACTGCCAGAAGCAGGGTATCCTGGGGCACCGACACCCACCACCCAGCCTGGGGGAGGAAGTTTTCCAGTCCATGGTGCATGTAAGGGCAGGGAGTCAAGGCGCCTGACTCCTGCCTGGATAAGGTCATAGGTGTAGAATTAAAAAGGCAGGACTTGACATGTCCCCGGCGAGCGAGACCCGGCCCAGGCCGAACCTCGGAGCCACAGACGAAGTTTCCGGGCTGCTGTGGTGCAAACCTTGTGCTCCCCCCCCCTTCCTTCAGCATGGCCTGTCCAGTGCAGATGTTGTGCATAAATAAAAGGGGGGACTTGAACGCTAGGTGACCCTGAATCTGTCTCAAGTGGAGGGGGGGGCAGGTGAGGAGGCACAGAGGTGGAGGCACCCCGATGGGGGAAGGCGGAGGCAGTGACGCTGCCCCTTGGAAACCTGCACCCTGAGCTCCGCAGACAGGTGTCCTCGCTGAGTTGCCGCTGGATGGCGCTCAGAGAGACATGCCTGGTGGGTGTGAGCAAGGCTTGATGGATCTGTGGTGACAGGCATAGAGTGGAGGCCTCAGTCCCAAGCCTCTGGGGTCACTGTGCTGGACACGCTGGAAAGCCCAAGCCTTTCATACAGGCTGGGTCGGGAGAGGGTCGGAGTATGCTGCCAAATCAGGAAAGGGAGACAGGGACTTGGGTGACACCAGGGGAGAGAGGATTATCAGGGAAATTAGTTCCTGGTGTGTAAGAGTCCACCTGCAGTAGCTGAGCACACACATATGAAAGTGTGTGTGTGTGTGTGTGTGTGTGTGTGTGTGTGTGAGTGTATTGGGCCCCAGGGGAGAGGTGTCTTTAAAGGAAGACAAGTGTGGAGCTGCAAAATACTAGGGTCCTCTGAATTTCACCCCATGGGGCCTTTTATGCAGAGACCACTCAGGTAAGCCAAGCACAGTGGCACCCACCTATAATTCCAATATTTGGGAGGCTGAGGCAGGAGGATCCCTGTGAGTCCAAGGTCAGTCTGAACTACATAGGGAAAGCCTGTCTCAAAACAACAAAAAAGACCAGTCAGGTGCCTGCTGGGCCTCTGTGGCTGGCTAGAAATGGGAGTGGCCTTCCTAGGGACTGATCTGACTGTACCTGGAGTTGGTAACCACCAGGACTGGGATACATCCTAGTCCCATAACTCTGTAATCAATAATAAGGGTTTCATTCAATCATGCCAGCACTCAGGAGGCTGAGGCAGGAGGATCCTCTTGAGTTCGAGGCCAGCCTGGACTATGTAGTGAGTTCATAGCCAGCCTGACCTATATTTGAGACCGTATCTCAAAAAAACAGACACTAGGGGCCAGGGAAATGGCTCATTGGAATAAGCGCTTCCCTGGTAAGCACAAGGGCCAGAGTTCCCTGAGTTCAATCCCCAGTTCTGCAAAAAAAACCAAAACCAAAACAAACAAACAAAAAAAACAGACACTAAAAATAAGAAGGGTACAGGGCCCCTTGGAGATCAGACAAGGCTCACTACCAGCCGTGTTCTTGGTCACTGGAAAGGGGCTCTCTCAAGGTGCTTAAAAACCTCAGACTGTCCCCAACTCAGGGACAAATAAATCCATCCACACTTAATGGGCTTGTGCTGTGTACCTACCAGGCACTCCTTAGGGTTTATGATCTTGTCATAAGTTCCTGCAAGAGCTGGGGGTGGGGGAAGACAGCCCACCATGATCGCAGGAAGGCACTGAGTACGCAGCTTGGGTAACAGTCTGCTCTCCAGTCTTGTAAGCTGCAGGTGGGTGGAGATCATCTGCACTTGGTTCACAGTGCTTCTCCACTGTCAGGTGCTGGACAGACAGTCTCTCTTACAAGAAGGGAGCAGGAGGAAGAAAGGGACATTTTTCTTGCTTTTGAAAACCTTTGACCCCTTCCAAAACACATTCCTTCCCCCCCCCAACCGGGGCTTGAACTCAGGCCATTGCGCTTGCCAGGGAAGTGCTTATTCCACTGAGCCATCTCCCCGGCCCCAAAACACATTTTAAAGAGACAACTTCAGACTTATTAACCAGCCTCCCAAGCCTCCAGACAGAATCTGGTTGTGAAATTAGATGGGGACCAGCAACCCTATTCTAAAAAGGCAGTGGGATGCAAAGTTGGTAGAGGGGTGGAAAAATCCACCAGATGGAGAGGATTCTGGGAGGCAGAGAGGCATTCTGCTATCATGGAGAGCTGCGGTGGGTGACTTCCTCTGGGTGCTGCCAGCCTGACAGCTGTGGAGGCCCTGTGAGCACTAGGCACAGGCTGGCCAGGCCACCACCACCAGAGCCACGCAGCAGGTGGCCAAGTCTGCACTTTGTTATATATATATCAGCCAAGGCTTTAACCACTGCACTCTCCTGCCCCAGCCTCCCACGAAACCCAAGCACACGGTGTCTCTTCGTAAACTGGAAAACTTCAGAAGAAACAGCTAAGGAGTCTCCCCAGCGACACATTACTAAGAGGGACAGTGGAGGGTTTCTAGAACCCTGCTCCTGTCACTTTGAGCTTCCACACTCCTGCCTCATTAGTTCTCCAGGGTCCACTGCAGTCTCTGATGCATGCGGTGTGGCCATCAAATGTCTGTTGACTGAGTAAACGAATTCTTGTTTAATTTGTTTCACATAAAAGGATTAAAAAAACTAAATCAGCAACAAGATAAGGTGGTGTGGAGAAGGAGGCTTGTTTCCCAAAAGCACTGCACTGGGGCGGTGTTGTTCCCCCCACCCCACCCCCGCACGCACGCACGGAGGTCCTTCTCTTTGAGGGTGGGGCACTTTCCACCAGCTTTACAAAGAAGCCCGTGGTTTGCTTCAGTGTGTGTTTCACTCCTAGACTTCGTTCAGTTGATCGATGAAGGAGACCAGCGAGGCCACCCTGAGGTCGATACAACCGATGCCGACCTCTAGGCTTCGCCACCCGGATACAGAGAAGTGGCTGCGGGTTGGGTACCACGCAAAAGATTTGGGGATTTTGGGTTTCTCTAGCCTGGCTGTGGTTTCCAAACTTGAGAAAAGATGGGGATGGGGTGGGCCGCAAAACTCCAAAAGTCCCATCTGGGAAACTGAGGCAGAGAGAGGTTCTCTCATCCCCACCCCAACAAAGCACGGGGCTGAATTTCCTGCGGAGTCCAGAGGGCTTTGAAGTTCCAGGCTGGATTCCTCGAACCACTCCACTGTATCGCCGCAAACGGAGTTCTCGGTCCCTTGCCCTACTCCTCATCTGAAAAATGGGTTTGTTACTGTATTTGCGAATTCCCAGGAGGAGGATGCTGTCTGACCATCTGGGACAGAAATGCGAAGAAGCAGGCGTCTCCTTGGTGATGGCCGTTTTTTGTCAAGTGACAAAACGGAGAGAAACAACACAACAAAGACATCGCCCCAGGTTGCAAGGCTAGTTTTCTTCTTTTGTGGGGGAGGGGAGCTGGGATTCCAGCCCGGGGCCCGTCTGCCTCTTTAGCTGACAACTGCAAGGAGGCCGTGAAAGTGAGCGCTACCCAGGAGGTCCACGAGAGCGACCTGCTTTCTTTTGGCTTTGCTCTCGGTGGTGGTAACTTTCCTTTTAACCCTCCCTTCCCCCAGGCAGATCTGGAACCGGCCTTGTTCCTGGTCCGTCTGTTACTCCCAAAAGCAGAAGCAACTGGTGGGTGGGTGGAGTGGGTAGGAGGTGGGACCCACACAAAACCTTAAGCTCTGCCCCGCCCCCAGATCTTCCAAGACTTTGTCAATGCGTGGTTCAGGGAAAGCAGCGGAACGTGCGCGTGCATATGCGTGCCTGTGTGTGCGCACGTGTGTGTGCGTGTGACCAATACGGCCCAGACAGTTCTTCACAAAGGGGCTGCAGGCAGGCGCCTCCGCGGCCCAGCCTCCGCCCCACCGCCCGCGGCGAATTAATTGAGCCCTGAAAGATGGGGCCGCGTAGCTTCCAGTTAATTAGTGAAGAAATGAATCAAGCCCCAGAGACCTGGCAAGAGCTCCTGGTGCGCGGGCTTTTGTGCAAGCCAAACTGGTCGGCAGGGCGCTCCCCTTGCGCCCGGCGAGGCGCGGCGAGAAGGCGGTTGGTCTCCCCGCACTGCTGCCTTGCGCTTCTCTCCGGTCTTGACACCTTTCTTCCTTCCCTCTTCGGTCTCGGCCGTCGCCCTCCTTGCTGAGTCTTTACTGGTCTCTCCTGCTCCCTGGACTTGGCGGGAGATTTCTGTCCTCCCGGGCCTCCTCTCACCGCTTTCTAAACTCTCCTCTCTCACTCAGCCCAGCTGCATCTGGGACATTCAAAGTCAGCGCCAGGGACACCGGTTATCCGGGTTCCGGCCGGGAGACTGTGGTGAGCTCCTGGGGAGACCTCTCCACCCTGGGGTAGCTTTGGATTGGCTTCCCGCTTGCAGTGAGGGGAACTCTCTGTTATAGCTGGGTAGGCTCGGCGATCAGTCCAGGTTCTTCCCCACGAACTTGGAGAATTACGGGCACCCTCAGCGCAAACTACCAGGTGCCTGCTGTGTTCCCACTTGACATTCCCTTTAACCCCCCTTAGCCACTTCCTGTAACTCAGCCAGCCAATATCCAAGTGTTTTTATCCAAGGCAGCTCACTAAAGGCTTAGGGGATCCGTGTTCTCCAGCCCTAGCCCGACTGCAGGTGCTTCAGGACAGCACCAGAGAACCGAAGCCCGAAGGCTGGATCAATCACTCTCAACTGTGGTTCCAGCTCTCTGCTCCCTTTCGCCGAATGCCTGTAGAATTCAGACTCTAAAGCTAAGCCCGGAATCTCCCCTTTCCTCCAGTTCTCCCAGTAGTGGCCCCACCTCTCTGCTTCTTGGAGCTGTGTAGATACCTGTGGTCAACTGGCCCGAGTTGCAAAAGCAGCCCTCATCGGATTCCTTGCCCTCTGCCCTGCTGACCCACATGGCCTCCCCAAGCCACATTCCTGAGATCTAGCAAAGACCCCAGTGGGTGGACCCTTCCAGAAGGCGTGTGCTCCAAACAGCAGCTGAGATTGACTTTGGGTTCCTGGGGACCCAGAGGTGCCTGCAATGTGCTTGACTTTACTTTCTTCCACTTACGGGAGACCCGGGACTGTGTCTTCCTTTTGCTGCAGTGCAGCCCAGTACGTGCTGGGGCTTGGTGAGCTCCCTGTGCCTTCAGTCAATTTCTTTGAGCCTCAGTTTCTCCATTTTTTCAAGACTGGGGAAGCAGTGGGGAAAGAGAGTGTTGCAACGGGCTGCTTGGTGGGCAATGGGGCTGAAGTTCTGTGTGTCCAGGGCTCAGGAACAGAACCAGGACTGCCAGCTGGGAGGAGCTTGTGGGGCGGAAATGGAGAAGGCACCCCGGGCGGGCGCGGGGCTTGCTTCCCACACTAGCAGTGGTGCTCCATGGCCCCGGCTCCCAAGGGGGAAGCACACCGGGGAGGAGGAGCTCACTGGGTGCCTGGAAGTGAGGCTCTGCCAGGTGCCGGCCGGCAGGTGCACATCCAGGTGTGTGCGGAGGTGCCCATGTGGGCCTGTGTTCTCCACCATGCTTCCTGCTGTGAGGGTGTGTGAGTAGGCT
Organism: Octodon degus; assembly: GCF_000260255.1. NCBI lineage: Eukaryota > Metazoa > Chordata > Mammalia > Rodentia > Octodontidae > Octodon > Octodon degus. The sequence continues at coordinate 974,078 of NW_004524655.1, forward strand.
GCCCGGAAGGCTCTCAGCCTAGGAGATGCCTTGCAGACCCTTGGCACTTGGTTTTCCATTTTATTTTATTTTGAGACAGGGCCTCACTATGTAGTTCACGCCGGCCTTGAACTCACTATGTAGCCCAGGCTGGCCCCAACTTTAGGCAATCCTTTGCCTCCACCTCCCTTGGGCTGGGATTACAGGTATGTCTCACTGTGTTCTGTCAAGCCTAGAACCTTTAGGTACAGCCTTGACCTCCCTAAGCCTCGGTTGGCTCCTCTGGAAAATGGGGTAACAGCTGAGCCCCAAGTGGCCATTGGAGGAAGGCCATGAGCCCTCACATGCGTGTTGCCCAGCCCAGCCCAGCCTCCTGGCGAAGGTGGGAGCATATAGTCAGGGCTTGGGAACCCTTAGACATTTGGGCGTGGCCCACAGTGCTGGCTGTTTGGGGGTTGAATCACTTTAGATTTGGGAATGTTTGCATAATGAAGGGATCTTCCATGGCGTACACTTTATACACATAGCCCAAAGGTAATCGTACACCACATTTCTGTGTGCCCGCGGCTCCTGTTTTGACTGTGACCCAACACGGGAGATCAGTTACAGAGATTACTATGTGTGGTGTCATGCTGGCATTGCATTTTGGGTCAGGAAGGCTTCGTGTATTTAGAAAGGGATGGTATAATAGAATGTCCACGCAGGCATGCGCAGGTACGTGCACACAGACCCGCGCACACGCAAATATGCATAGACATGTATACACGGACGTAGGCACACGTATGCCACGCTTGCACATACACACGTTCCTAGAAGACTGCTGTGTGTAGACTAAGCCCTCTGTGGGCCGATTTCCTGCATCCCATGATCTCATCAACTGCTGGGGATCCCCAAGTTAGAGCATCCGCTCCTGCGCCCTGCACTGGAACTGGAATTTATGTCCCCCTTGGCTTTGAGACCATTGTCCTGATTTTAGGTCCAGGCCAGTGCCTTTTTAGCCGTCCCTACTCTCTGTCTCCTCTGGGCTCCAAATGAAGGGAAACAATCTCCGGGAAGACTGGAAGGACACCCCGGGTGCTTGGGGCACTGAGGCCTTTCTGGCTGTTGGGGGCGTCCACAGGCCTCCCAGTGCAGGGGGTTCAGTGGTTTCCCACTCCCAGGGCCAGATTCCTTTTCAGCAGCAGGAGCCCACCATCTCTTCCCCTCCCTGTGGACCACTCCAGGTCCTCGCGGGGACAATGGCTGACCCCTGCTCCTCAGCCAAGAGCTGGTAAGGGTTGTGAGGATGGTGAGAAAGATAGACAGACAGGGAGGAGTGAAGAGACAGGGCCGGGGAATAAGGAAGAGAGAGGGACGTGGGACAAGGTGGGAAGAGGTGCAGACAGGAGAGCCAGAGTCCCCCAGAGAGCCTGGGAGAGGCACGAGGTGGGGGAGGGAGAAGAAGAGAGATGGACAAAGCACTGAAGACACGGACACGGCCAGGCCTAGGTGCACTCCTGCAGCCCCGGCACTGTGGAAGGCTGTGGCAGGAGCGCCATAAACTCCAGCCCAGCCCCGGCAAAGTAGCAACTTAGTGAGTCCCTGTCTCAAAGTAAACCATTAAAGAAGGGCCAGGGAAGCGCTTATTCCACTGAACCATCTCGGGAGATGGCTCAGTAGAATAAGCGCTTCCCTGGCAGTGCAAGGACCTGAGTTCAATCCCCGGTTCCGGAAAATAAATAAATAAATAAATAAATAAGAAGGGCCAGGAGGGCTGGCCAAATAGCTCAGCAGATTAAAGCAAGCACAGGCGCAGGGGCAGGGGGTTTGATCCCCAGGCCTGCTGTGCCACCCCACCCCCAGGGCATGCTGAGAGGGTGATTGAGACTGGGCGTGGTGGCAGCAGGTGTGTCTGTAATCCCAGCACTTGGGAGGCTGTAAACAGGAGAATCACCATGAGTCCGATCTAGTAGTGAAACCCTCAGCACCCTGTAGACCGTTCCCTAAAAAATACACACATACACAAAAAGAAGGGCTGGATGTGTGGCTTAGTCTGAAGGCCCTTGGATCCTCAGTGCTGTGAGACAGACAGCCAGACAGACAGAAAACCCAGAGAAGGGGGCAGAGTAAGGCAGGGAGGAGGAGACAAAGTGGGGACTAAAGAAAGGCCTGGCCAAAAGGACATGGAAGAAAGGTGGGAAAGTGCACTGCTCCACAGCAAGGCTCCAGCTGGGGCTTCTGATGTGTTCTAGGCGGAAGGCTACCCAGCGAGGTATAATGCCTCTGTTAAACTAGGGTTGAACTGCTCAAGCCCCCCAATCCCTGCGGCAGCCTCCAGCCCTGGGCGAATAGGGTTTCTACAGAAAGCATGAGATCCCAGCAACTGAGGGATGGAACTAAGGTCAGCTGCTGGAGCAGGGCTGACCAGGAAGAGGAGACAGGGTCCTCCAGACACCCAGAGGACTGAGGGTGGGATGGGAGGAGCTGCCCAGCTTCGGGGTGCTGGCTTAGAGGGCCAAGTGTGTACCTGGGGGCCTGCTCCTCTCTCCCTACCCTGTCACTGTGAGAAGGTACCTTACCAGTGGCAGGGAAGAAGGCCATGAGAGGGGAAGGCTAGGCTCTGGAGGAGGTGACTTTGTGTGAAATTGCCCCCAACTCACCATCCCCATGACAACCACAAATAAGCCACAGCTCCTGTCTCCCAGCACCTCTGCCTGCTCACATACAGCTACAGTCTGCCCCCCGCCCCCCAGGCATTTGAAAAGGGACAAGGACTTCTCAGGGACAGCAAAGCAAAGCCCTGCTTTTCCTTCTCTGCTCTCTCTCTTCCTCTCTGTCAGCCCAGGCTTCTGTTTGTTTTGCTTTAACAAATAGCTGTTAGTTTGTTGTAAAGGAGCCCTCCGAAAAGAACAAGAAAAATGTACCCAGCAGGCAGGCCAGGCAGTTTGTGTGTGTGTGTGTGTGTGTGTGTGTGTGTGTGTGTGTGTGTGTTAAAGGGGGCCTGCTTCAGGTGCACAAACCTGGGAGGGGCTGGGCAGGAATGCAGGGAGAGATTTACACCTGTCCCTATTGCCGCACCGCCACACTCACAGCCTCCAGAAATGACCCCTGGTGCCGACTTGTCTGGAAGCCAAAGGGTAGTTAGGAGGTGAGCTCTGCCCACCCCTGCACTGGGGCTGTCATCCAGTGTGGCCCCCGCTGCTGCCCCCCAGCCCCAGCCCCGCTCCTCCCCCACCTGCAGGGTGCAAAGCGGGAGCCTCACCCCACCCCCTGTGTGTCCCCCGGAGCTGGGCCTGGCTCCTGCATGGGCCCTCTCACCCCACCCTCCTGCAGCCAGACAGAGGCTGATAACACCCAGACGCCTCAGGAATCCCATGTGCCGCATTCGTTGCCACCTCTGGGAGCCCGATGAAAGCCCCACTCATCCGAGCCCTTCAGGATGGCGACCCTGGAGCCAGGGCTCTCAGAAGTCATGTTTGACACTAGGCCTGGGACACTGTGTCCTCTCTGCTCCTGGCTCCGCTGTGGCCTGGCGGGGGTGCGGTTCTAGGCCGCCAACTGCCAGAAAGGACCCCCAGAGGGGCGGCCCAGGCCAGGAGGAGCCTCTATCCATCTCTGGGCTGGGCAATGAGAAGAGACAGGGGAGGTGACACACACCCCATCGATGGCTCAGACCCTTAACTCATTTTCTCAAAGCATTTCCCACTTGATCTGTGGAAAATGAAAACTGGCTGTCCTGTTGCCTAACATAGGCAAAAGATTTACCTAACACAGTATACGTAAATGCTTCTGTTAACTTTGGGTTCAACTTGTCAAGACCCCCAATTCCTGGGGCAGCCGCCAGCCCTGGAGGAACAGGGCTTGCAGAACCATAGACCGCATCAGATTCCAGCAACTGCACAGCTGAGTGTAGGCAGCAGATAGGGTCTCCCAGCGAAGTGCAGGCTGGCCTCGACTCTAGAGCACCCTCCTGCCACAGCATCCCTCCCAGGTGCTGGGATTGCAGGCCTGGGCCTCCACACCGGCTTTCATTTCCCTGCCACATCTGAGCCATCTCCCTTTGGCTGTAACATCTCTGGGTTATTTATATTACATAATACAAGTCAGCAGTTTAAGGACTCGTGAGTAAGGGTCTGGCCAGACTCAGTGTAGAAGAGACTTTTTCCAAATGATTTTTCGTGTGTGTGTGTGTGTGTGTGTGTGTGTGTGTGTGTGTGGA
>NW_004524655.1:982934-984358 GCF_000260255.1 Octodon degus
TAGCGAGTTCCAAGCCAATCTAAACTACCCAGGGAGACCCTGTCTTATGAGACAGAACTTACTTGAATGCTTATTTATTTGCTTGTTTGCAGCGCTGGGGTAGAACCCAGGCCTATGGGCATGCTAGGCCAGTGCTGTACCACTGAGCTGCATATCCAGCTTTTATTTTTCATTTTGAGGCAGGGTCTGTCTAAGTGGCCCGGGCTGGGCTTGACCTCGTGGTCCTCCTGCCTCAGTCACTCAGACTGCCGGACTCACAGGCACGTACCACCACGCCCTTCTACCAGCAGTTGTTGGTCTTGTGCAAATACAGACACTGAGCCGTTTCATCTCTAAATTTTTTGGCCTGTTATCTTCAAAGGATGAGAAAGACTTTTGAAAAACTGTACGGCATACTCCTGTTATCACACATGGCCCTGAGATGACAATTACATAGGTGTATGAAATATTCCAGCAAGAACTCAGCAGTCCCTGATTGCCACTGTCATCTCTGTCATTGGGGTCATCCCAGTCTTGAGGCACGCAGGAAGCCAAATGTGATGCCGCACCCCTCAGAGCCCAGCACGCCCAGGAAGCTCAGGGAGGGGTCTGCACGCTTGAGAGCAGCCTGGGGACTCAGCAGCCTAGGGAGAACCTACCCTCTTTCCCCCTCCCCCTCCTCCTTTTTGAGACAGGGTTTCTTTCACTTTGTAGTTCAGGCTGGCCTTGAATCCACTACTGTGTTGCACAAGCTGGCCTCAAACTCACAGCGATCCTCCTGCCTAGGCTCCTGAATGCTGAGATTAGAGGCATGCACCACCATGCCCAGCTAGGAGAACCTATTTTAAAAGGTAGACTGGGGATATAGCTCAGTGTCAAGGCCCTAGGTACAATCCCCTAGTTCAAAAACAACAAATAAATTGCAAAAAGTGTGCTTGTATTATATTTGATTATATATCTCTTAGGTTGAACTCTCTTTTTATTTGAAGAAGAAGAAGATGTGTGTGTGTGTGTGTGTGTGTGTGTGTGTGTGAGAGAGAGAGAGAGAGAGAGAGAGAGAGAGAGAGAGAGAAGAAATTGAAGCAACAGAGTCACTCCCTCGTAAGGATTCCCAGGGGCCACATTCACAGTGGCTCTTGCCATTTGTGCTCTTCTGGTACCATTTGTCATGTTCCTCTGTCCACGGGGTTTGTCATGAACAAGGACTTGAAGACGCTTGCTGGAGTTTTTTGTGATCCATGGAAGGCTGCTACCCAATGGCCTTTCTCCTCCTTGGTTTGCTGACAGGCATGGATGATTATTTCCATTTGTAAAATACACGTATTTCACCACTTTCTTCTCTTTTTTTAAGATGTTTGTTATAGGGTGTCACTACGCAGCTTGGACTCAGACCCTCCTGTTTTCAGGCTCTGTCTCTCTCTCTCTCTCTCTCTCTCTCTCTCTCT
>NW_004524655.1:984973-999506 GCF_000260255.1 Octodon degus
AAAAAAAAAAAAGACATTTAAAAAAGGAGAACCTTCAAAAGGAAATGTGCATAGAAGTTCTTCCTTCCTGCAGCCCAGGCCCACTGGCCCATGCGTGGCCCAGGGCTGGCCAACACCAACTCCTCCAGGGTCCCTTAAACCTGCAACCAGCTGGCACTCCTCTGGCCAAGCCAGTGAAAGAGGGGCTTGTGTAACTGCCCCTCCCCCGTCCAGCCTCTGGGAGAATCAAAGAGGTTTCTGCCCAAGCCTCCGTCCATCTGAGGTCCTAGTGATGGCATTTACAGATCCGAGACTGCCTTGGGGACAAGACACCCTCCCTCTTTCCCTCCCTCCCTTCCTTTTCCTTCTCCCATCCCTGTCTCCTTCTCCCTCTTTCTTTCCTTTCCAATTTTAATTTTGAAGGCTTCATTCCCCCCTCTTGAGAAAGGGGAGGCCACGGGCAATCACTGCGCTGGAGACTTTAAACAAACCGCATTGCCCGCAGGAGGGGATTTACGCCTCATCCCTGTGCCCAAGGAGTGTTAACAGCAGAATTAAGGCTGCGGAATCTGGAGGGGCTTCCTTTCTGTGGGGGAGGTGGCCTGCACCTCTCAGAAAGGCATTCATCACTTGTTTAGAGAGAAAGGACACAGACACACACACACACACACACACATGCACATGCACACGCACATGCACACACACACACACACATACACACAACCACACATAGCTGAGAGAAGATGCAGGCCCTGCTAGGGCTGGGCTCCTTCCAAGGCACGAGCAGCTCAGCTTGTGGGGCTTGGGTTCTGAGGCCATGCGGGGTGCAGGTGACACCCTCTCAGCACACCCAGGTGAGGGGCAGCCAGAAGAAAGGCTTTGTTTTCATTTTTTTGTCATTTACTTAGAACAATTGTTTGCAACCCTGGAAATGGAGCCCAGGGCCTCGTGCATGTGAAGCAAATGCTCTTTCAGAGAACTACATCCTTGGCACCTTTCTGTGAAGTTTTGAAACATATTCTACATGCAAAAGAATGTACAGTTTTTCTTGAAAAGATTTCTTTTCTTTTCTTTTTTAAAATGTATTTGATACAGGGTCTTACTACATAGCTTAGACTCATAGTGATCCTTCTATTTTCAGCCTCCCCAGTGCTGGGATGCCTGGACTGGGTTGCCGGCTCAATGCACCTGGGGGGGAGTCTGCATGGCATGTGGTACCTGGGATCGAACCCCAGTTCCAGCACTTGCCTAGGCTGGTGCTTAGCCTGCTGAGCTATCTTGCTGGCCTGAAAAGATGTCATTTTATGGCAAATTTGTTTAGAGATGTCCTTAAATAGTTAATGCTAAATTTTATTAATTAATTAATTAATTTAGAGATAGGGTCTTGCTGGTCTTGCTATATAGTCTAGACTGCCCTTGAGTTCACTAGGCAACTCGAGCTGACCTCAAATTCAAGGCGCTCTTCCTGCCCCAGCCTCCTGAGTGCTGGGATTACAGGTGAGGGCCATTTCTCTTGGCTTAAAAATGTGTTCTGTACAATGTCTACAGGGTTTCATTACATTAGATTGGACTCTTAGTGATCCTCCTGTTTTCAGCCTCCAAAGGCTGGGGTGATAGGCTCGCACCACCATGCCCAGTCCCAGGTCTCAGTGTGCCCCGGGGGTTGGGGAGAGGCTGGCATGGAATGCAGGAGGTTGAACCCCAGTCCCTGTGTCTGCTTAAGCAGGTGCTTTAGTCCGCTGTGCTATCTGGCCGGCCCTATTTTTAAATGGTTTTTTGAAACGGGATCTCACTGTGCACTTCAGGCTGGCTCTGAGCTCACTATATCGCTCAGGCTGGCTGGCTTTCTTTCTTTCTTTCTTTTTTTCTTTTTCTTTTTTTTTTTTTTGCAGTACCAGGGATTGAACTCAAGACCTTGCATTTTCCAGTCAGCCACTTGTTCTCCTGAGCTATCTACCAAGCCCTCAGGCTGGCTTTTTTTTTTTGTAAAAGGAGAGATGACCAGACACGATGGTGCATGCCTGTAATCCCAATGTTCTGGAGGCTAAGGCAGGAGGATCTCTGTGACTTTCAGACCAGCATGGGCTCCATAATGAGTTCAAGGTCTGCGTAAACGCCATAGCAAAACCCCTGTCTCAAAAGATTAAATATAGGAGGCTAGGGTAGTAGCTCAGTGGTACAGCACTTGCCTAGAGTTCACAAGGCCCCGGGTTCAATCCCCGGTACCACCAATAAATAAATAAATAAATAAATAAGCGAAATAAAAATGAGAGACGAAGTTACGGGCCCTCTGTGGTAAGACAGCAGCATGCGGTCTCTGGCCAAATCACAAGCATCTTCTGCTCCATAAGCAGTAACTGAGTCGGGCCTGGTGTTAACTGTCCTCAGCCACTTCCCTGTCTGCCTTTATCAATAATAAATGCAGCGCCCCATCCCCAGACCTGCATGGAGACTTCTGTCTATGCTGCAAGCTGATCTTGCCAAATGGGCAGAAACAGGCTAGGCTCGTCTTGGGAACCTCAGCGCTCTGGCCCACGCGTAAGAGTGCCACCCCCAAGCTTCCAGCACGACCCTCTGCCCCTGCCCCAGCCCGTCCTGCTGCTTTCTTGTGCCCATGACACGGGATGGATCTTAAAGAGGAGTCTTCTCCTGTGGATGTGATCAGTACCTCCAGCACCGCTGGTGTCTCCAATCCATTTGCAATGGCTGTAAAAGGCTGTAAATCTTCCCCTTTGGTTCAGAAAGGCTGACACAAGCGAAGCGGCTGCAGTTTTCACCCCAGCTCTGCAAACCTGCAGGCCTGCGGTGCCCGCCTTGTTCCCAGGCCTGGCAACACAGCATGTTCTTTCTTCCTGGCCTGCAGTGGCCGGTACAGACCTGAGTGTGATGTGTGGTTTCCCGGAGCTGGGGCAAGAAGGCCGTATTGTGTCCCAGCTCTGGAGGCCTGGGCTCTTCATGTCTCACGACCCCCTCTCTTTCTGCATCTTTGTGAAAAATGGCAAGGTTCTGCTGGAAAACAGGTTTTTCTGGCTGCTTAGTCTAAAGATGGATGTTCCTCTTGACTGAGGGAAGCCAGGGACCCTCAGGAATGTTTTCAGGCTACGATGGAGGATCCCTTGTGTCCCGGAGCCTGGGACAGAGATGGAAGGGGCTTAGTTGTCAAGTTTCTAAAGCTAACTCCTTTAGGGTGGCTCCAGCCCCAGCTGCTCAAATAGTTCCAGAAAAACAGAGCATCTGTTGGACTTATTGATTGGAATTTTTGAGCAAGACCGAAAGGTAGGCTGGCAGGAAAGTGACCGTAATTTTTTAGGGGGTGGTGGGAAGGAGATAAATCAAACCTCAGCGCAAACCCAGCCAGATCATCTCTGTTCCTAAGCACCCACCCAGCGAGACCCAAATCCTTGCTCTACCTCTCTGGGGTGGGGGTGCCTGGGATCAAATTTCTGGCTAATTTGAACACACAGAAGGTTGGAGAGCTGCTATTACTATTATGGTAATTGTGACCGTAAGAGAAAAAATGCCTCTTAGGAGTGAAATTAATTGATGTTTGTGAAACATATGGAGTGTGAATCACTGGGTGTTGGGGAGCTGACGGGATGGTACTCTTATTGTTCCACTTGATGCGCAGAGACGCTCTCTTAAGAGATGCAGAAAGATAAACCCTAGGGTGCCCGGGGAGCCTGGGTGTGTAACTGTGCAGGCACGGACACACACACACACACACACACACACACACACACGTACTCACATGCACATACATCCACGCACACTCACACACACTCACACACAGGCAAACTTACACAGAACGGAAACCTATAGGAATGTCGACACTTCTTTTTTTAAAATAGGTATGACGACTAAATCGGAGTGGGGGAAGTGTGTTCTCTTCAGCAATTCCAGACATCGTCTCTTGTCCTAACAGTTCTTATGATTCCAAACAGGAGGGAAAATTGTGGCAATTAAAGCTGCCTCTTGAGGGGACGGGGATTCAGCTCAGTGGTGCAGCAATTGCCTGGAAAGTGTGAGGTCCTGGGTTCGATTCCCGGCAAAAACCAACCAACCAACCAAACATACACCCAGCCTCTTAATCATATAAGTCTACGGTAGAAGCCAAACTTTTCTATTCTTCCCAGTGAGGCAATGTCACTTCCATACTGTGCCCTGATTACCATCACCATCACCATCGCCACCATCACCATCATCACCACCATCACCACCATCACCATCACCATTACCACCATCACCATCACCATCACCACCATCACCATCATCACCACCATCACCACCATCACCATCACCATCATCACCACCATCACCATCATCACCACCATCACCACCATCACCACCACCACCATCACCATCACCATCATCACCACCATCACCATCACCACCACCATCACCATCACCATCACCACCATCACCACCATCACCATCACCACCATCACCACCATCACCATCATCACCACTATCACCACCATCACCACCACCATCACCATCACCACCATCACCATCACCACCATCACCACCATCACCATCACCACCATCATCACCATCACCACCACCATCACCATCATCACCACCATCACCATCATCACCACCATCACCACCACCATCACCATCACCATCACCATCATTGGTAGTGGAGATCGAACTCAGTACCTTGGGCTTGCTATGCAGTACCTCAGTGCTTATACCACTGAGCTCTATCCCTGGCCCTGTGCTAGAAAAGCCGTGAGATTGGTGAGCACAGCGTGCCCCTGTAACAAGACAGACAGGCCCCGGCGGATGCTCCTGCGTGCGTGATCTCTGGTCTGCTGTCCCCGCGTGCCATGCGTCCCAGGGAATGCAGAGGGAGGACTCTCCACAGCGGGCATCTGCCCCTCCAGCATCTGGGTTGGCTCCATAGGGGACGCTGAAAGTCAGCCCCTGGATACCATCTTGGAAAATAGCAGAGGATCATTTTAAAATCCAGGTCTAATTATGTTCCCCCAGCAGGCTATATATTTCCAATAGTTTCCCATCGCTATCAAGAGAAAGAGCAAAAACTATTTTCATCGACATGGGTGGATGGGCAGGCCCTCGCCCTTTCCCTCTTCTGCAGTTTGATTTCTTCTCTCGGCCACTTTTACTCGGTGAACTGAATTTTTGGCCCCTACCAAATCCACGCCCCAGGGATCCTGCTTTTTGCCTGTGACGTGGCTCTTCCACCCCTCTGAAGTCAAGCTGACTTGGGACCTGGCGGAGGGGTCTGCTTGGACCCAGCAGCCCTGGGCAGAAATGAGCCCAGGGCAGCCCTGCTCAGAGGCCTCAGGAGGCGATGCGAGTCTCCGCTCATGCTTCTGTGTCTGCCACTGTGAGGGAGGAGCATGCTTTAGGGTCCTGTTGTCCCTCTCCTGGGTCCTGCCCAAATGCATACCTGTGGCCCAGCCTAAGCCCAGTTAACCTGTATTGACACACAGAGCCCTGTCGTCTCCCACTTGCCAGGAAAGCAGCCTGGCTAGGCCCACTGAAGTCACCTAGCCCAGAGCCACATGAGAAAGCACATGCTTCTTGTTACCAAACTGAGGCACTGGGGCTGTTTGTTTCGCAGCATTAGCTGGCAGATGCGCGGCAGACTGACCTTATCTCCTTTCTCCTCACTATACTTCAGTGCCACTGGATGAAGGATGCCACCAACCCCTGAGTAACCCTGGTGCACCCTGGAGATCCCACTCATGGCTCACTTCCCTGCTAAGAGTCCTTGCTGAAGGCCCAGGCTAGGTGGAAACCTGCTGCGATCGAATACCTTGTGGCACCAGGCCTCCCCATGGTGGTGGTGGCATCGATCAGCACAGCGTCTGCCTCCCTCCACGGTGGTTCCTCAGTACCCTCAGCACCTAGGGAGGTGCCTCACCCAGCACACGCTAGGTGCTGAGTCTAGTAGAAACAGTTTAGACAGTTTACGAGAAGATTCTAGAAGGAGGAAACCGGCTGGGCTGCAGTGTGGCAATAGTGCACTTGGAAATAAGGACATGAGACAGAGGAGACTTGGTGGGCTGCAGGAGACAACTGTCCTGGTGATTGAGTAGAGGGCATGGAGTCTGCAGGATGGAGCGGGGAAGCCTTAGGCTGGGAACTGGCTCACAGAGTCGTGCAGGCCCCTCGAGCCCCCTGTGAGCTCGGGCAGGCATCCAGCTCCACAGCCTTGGACTGCAGAGCGCAGGGAAGGTGGTTCTGAGAGAGGAGCTTTGGGATGGGCCCAAGGGCGATCAGATGCCACCAGGTCCTGAAGGAGGACAGGGCAGCATCCAGAGGTGGTGCTGCAAGCTGGGGAGGGGCTCAGGGACCCGGCCGGGGGTCGTGTTCCTGTCAGGGTCATTGTGGCACCGCGCTGTGAGGCTCCGGTCTGTTGTGTGCCTCAGCCTAGCCTTACCCTCTTCTACAACCAAGGCAATTGGCCATTGCCACCTCATTTTACAGATCCAGAAAGCAAAGGACAGCCTTCAGTCTCTCAGCCAAGGTCGTGGGTCAAGGCACACACAGGGCCACGGCTGGACCCAGCCAGTCGATTGCCTCCATGTGATGTCCGTGGCCTTCGCCTTGAGTGGAGGCCAACAGAGGATGATTTCTGCACAGGAAGAGTGACACGGCCAGTCAGGCCTGGGACAGAACGTTGCAGTAAGCATGGGCTAAATGAAAATGGAGAGTGGGCTCGTGGGGTGAGGAGCTGGGGTGGGGGAGACCATCAGCTGGGAGCCCAGGGCCCTGTGGGGAAGTTCTCAGAAGAGAGAAGAAGGAGCTAGGCCGGTGCTTCCATGGACTGGGGGTGCACCACGAGTTTTCTTTTAAAGCTCAGACCTCAGTGCAGGAGCAAGTTGGAAAATGCCTAACCTGGGGTGATGGGGTCAGCGTGGGGAGAGTGGGGAGAGGTGAGATGGGATACATAGTGACCCCAAGAAGCCCGCATGGAATAGCTCACTAGCCGTCAATAAACCTGGCTGCTGGGCTGGTATTTACCTAGGAATCCACCGAGGGTGCTTAACTCTTAGCGCCCTGCTCACCTGGGGCTGGACCTGCTGGGGTCTTACGGGGATCCCAGATTTAGATTTAGGGGGATTTAGATCCACTCAGAGGAATCAGGGCCTGGAAAGGATGGGTCTCTGGCCTGGGGAGTCTCTGGCAGCAAAGGGAAGCCCCACAGGGTGGGGGGTGTGGCGGTCAGTGGACACAGAAGGCTCAGAAGAGTTAACCAGCCCGCTGAGCTTGAGGGGAGCCAGAACCGCAGGATACCATTTATTTACCTGCTCTCTGACACACGGTTCCCAGAGGCTGTGGAGGGTAATTCTCTGTAATTATGTCCCTGAGAGGCTCCCAGCGCTCCTGGCCTGTTAACTCATTAGTGTTCGTACCACACCTGGGACCCGGCCGGAGGCGATGTGGACACGAAGGCACTTTTCCAGCTTCCAGAGCCAGCTCACAGAGGGAGTTAGAGCTGCAACTTCCCAACCATTAAGCGCTTCAAGGGAAGAAGAGCGAGAGTAGGCTTTTCGGGACCTGGGTTCAATTCTTTTTGCACCTGGGTGCTGTGTGACCCGGGAAAGTGGCTCAACCTCTCTAAGCTTCGGCTTGATCTGCAGCTGAAGTGCGATCGTTGGGTGCAGTGGAGACTGCGGAGAGGCGTGGAGCGTGTGCGGTGTGTGTGTGTGTGGGGGGCTGCAGCACACGCTGGACTCGGCTGCACGGTAGAGGATCCTGCTGACCTCCAGTGGACTGGGCCCAGGACCCACTCTCCCAGGGACCTGAAGTGAGCCGCAGGACCCCGCGTCATGCCACGCGCACCGCAGACTGCTGGGCGAGGGGCACAGCAAGACGTTTCCAGCCAGAAGGACGCCTGGCACGCGTCCAGAGGGCACTGGGGAATTCCTGGAACTGTCGCGTGTCCCCAACCCGAGCCGAACACTCGCCTCTGTCAGCACCCAGATAGGCTCAAGAGCACAGCCGCTGCACTTGGGGAGGAATTTGGAGTGCGCGTCTCCCAGCCACCGCCCGTCCTTCGCTCCCTCCCCCTCCCCCTCCTCTCTCCCTCCCTCTCCCCTTCCTCCTCCCCCTTCCCCTTCTCTTCCCTTGAGAGTCTTGTTTTAAAGGCAGTGTTTATTAGCTTAATTAGTGTATTTCCTTTATTTATTTGGAACAGGGTCTCACTACACTGCTGACTTGTGGTGATCCTCCTGTCTCAGATTTCCTAGCACTGAGACTGCAGGTGTGCACTACCACGCCTTGCTTCTGAGGCCGCGTTGGCATGGGGCCTGCGCACATGCACTACCGGGGATCGAACCCAGGTCCTTGCAGGGCAGCTGCTTAGACTCCCCAGCGGAGGATTCTTTTCTGCTTGTTTTCTTCTCTGTTTTGGAGATCAGGGCTTGCTACGGAGCCCTGGCTGGCCTTGAACTTGTGACAATACCCCTGCCTCGGTCTCCCCGGGCCAGGCTGACAGGAGTGCTCCAACCCCCACCCCTGCCATCCCGTTCAGGGCTTGAGTTGCTCCACAGCCACCAGTGCATCTGCGGCCCCTCCGAGGGGCTGGAGTGGCAGCTGGGAGCTGCTTTGTGACATGACCGTGGGGGCATTTGAGAGTTCAGGCTCTGAGGCTGGGGTGGCAGTCGCCAGCCTATGCAGGGCAACGGGCTGTGGGTGGTGGGGCCAGGCCAGGGACTGGGGTGGGCGCTGGGCACTGTCCTGAAGCCTGTGGATGCTCAGGCCTGGGATACTATTCTTTGTGCAGTTGGGGGGTCTCCAGAGGAACTGCTTTTGCAGGAGGGGATGGAAAGCGGGCACTGAGATGAGCAGAAGACTTACTGAAGCTTCGCACCTGGGGGCTGAGTGGGTCAAGAGCAAACTTGAGACCCTCTTGCTTCAGCCTCCAGGAGCTACGGGGTTACGGGTGTGTGCCATGGTGCCTGTAGGCCTTGCTAGTGTTTTCCTTTCTTCCTTCCTAGCACCTCTTGTCCCAATGCACATGTATGCATGTACACACACACACACACACACACACACACACACACAGCCTAGGGCCTCTGCACCCCAGGCTGGTGCCCTACCCTACCCTGCCCTGCTCACCTATGCCTGTTTCTCAGCATTTCCTTGCCTCCTTTAGGATGTCCCTGACCCACCCCATTGCTCTTCCCAGGAAGGTAGATGCTCCAGGAACAATTTCTCAGTTTTTCAAGAGTCATGGATTAAATGAACAAGTCAGCCTTCTTGCTGCAAACCAGAAACTCATTTTCCATCTCTAAAAGTCATTCTTGGTCCTGCCAGATAGCTCATTGGATTAAAGTGCCTGCTTAGGCAGATGCAGGGACAGGGGTTTGATCCCCCGTGTGCTGTTCCAGCCCCATCCCTGAGGCACACTGAGACAGCATTGAGACTGGGCATGGTGGCATGCACCTGTAATCCCAGAACTTGGGAGACTGAAAACAGGAGAATCACTACAAGTCCGATCTGTGTAGTGAGAACCCATAGACCCTGTACTAGATACTCAAAAAAAAAAAAAAAAAAAAAAAAAAAAGGCATTCCCATGTGGCTGCTGCGTAGTGGTGGATTCCGCAATCTCAGTCGCCACCCTGGCTTTCTCAGTTTTCTCTGATGCCCACACACAGTCGTGGATGAGGATCCGCTAGTGCCTTTTCCTACCCTGATGGGGGTGGAGAGCACCCTGCCTCAGTCTCCATTTCCAGCTGTGCTTTGTGACTCTCCTGCTGCTGATTCTACTCCTTTCCCTCTTTGTCCAGGCCTGGGGACGGCGCTTTCTCATAACATCTGTGCAACTGAGGGATTGGTTTGGAAGGAACCAGGGTGGGGGAGTGATTTTTTTTAATTTTTATTTATTTATTTATGTGTGTGTGTGTGTGTGTGTGTGTGTGTGTGTGTGTGTGTGGCCAGCTCAGCCCACCAGGGGGCGGGGCTGGCTGGCATGTGGTGCTGGGGGATTGAACCGCGGTCCCTGTGCTTTGCTAAGCTTGTTCTAAGTAGGTGCTTTAGACCACTGAGCCATCTCACCAGCCCTGTGATTTTTGCTAAAAGGTTTCATTTTGAAGAAGGCTGATGCCACCTCCTAGGGATGCATCCCTAAGGCTCTCTCAGCCTTGCTATCTGAAAATTAATTCTGTTATAGGAAGGAGAAAGAAGGCCCATGGTGGTGGAGCATCGGGCTCCTCTCCTCTGAGCGCTGGGCCGGCAGTGATGAGGGTGCAGAGGTCCCTGGATCTGCCAGTTCCCAGGAGCCCGAGTCTCTGGTCCTTTGCTGCATTTACTTCTTTTTTTGGTACTGGACACAGGACACCTGCTCCTAACCTGCCTGAAGGTGCTAAGTGGACAGACCACCTCAGAATGTCCCAGTCAAGATCATATTATGGGTCGGAACCATGTATCAGAACTAGGTATGGCAGTGCAGGCCTGTAATCCCAGCATGTAGGGAGGCTGAGGCTGGAGGAGCTGCAGTTCATTTTTGTCTGGGTACCTTGGTTCGATGTTGTCTCGGAATTAAACAATTAGGCAAACAAAAAAGAGCCAGAGGTGCAGCTCATTGTGAAAGCCCTGGGTCCAATACCTTGTACTAAAAACCAGAAAAGACAAAAGAGGAAAGAAAATGTATCTGTTGCCTATTTTTTTCCTGTAAGAAGTAACCCCCAACTCAGTGGATGCCAACAATGAAGTCACACAGTGTCAGCTGCTGTTGGGTTGCCACACCCACATGCCGCCACACGTGATTCAATCTCATCATGATTTACTCCCAAGTCACAGGAGGACGGGTGGCTTTTGAGACAGGGTCTTGCTAAGTTGTCAAGGGTGGGCTTGAACTTTGGATCCTCCAGCCTCGGCCTGCCAGAGCGGTTCTCCTACCACACCCGGCAGAACTAGCCTTTAAATGTAAACTCAGATCGCCGGGCTTTGCTCAGTGCACTGGCCCTGCAGCCCTGACCTGGGACCACTGAGTGTAAGGAACAGGGAAACATTTGGAGGAAGATGTGTCCAGAGTGAATGGCCGCCTCTGAGCTGCGGCTGGGGGCCTAGGGCGGGAGACGAGGCAGGTGTGCTGGTCTGTCTGTTGGTCCCTCCAACTGTGCATCTGTCTGTGTGAATCTGGTTATGTGCTCCTGGGATCAGAGCAGGGGCCCAGGCTGGCCCTGGAGAGCGGAAGAGGATGGAGCAATGACTTCATGATCCCCAAATCCCCTCCAAGGCCTACAGGCGGTGGCGTCCTAGGGCCATCCCCAGCTTGCAGGCGTCCGAGTCTGGCCGCGGCTGACCAAGAAGGCCACACACAGGCAGAGCGAACAGAGGTCTTTCTGAAACGCAGGTTAATTGTGTGCAGGCCACAGAGTCCTGCAGAATTAGGGCTTTCCGGACTGTGCCCGGGGACACGGCAAGAGGCAGAGACCCGGGCCCGGCCCCTGGCCGCTCATTTCCTCACCGGCTCTCCAGAAATGCAGGTTGCTTTCAAAGCCTGGGGCTGCAGCCTGCCAGAGCAAGGGGTCGTTTCCGGGGTCAGCGGCTGGACAAGCGGGTCAATTTCAGCAGGAAACCGACATTTAAGTGGAGCTGGCCAAGTCAGGATTCTAAAAGGTGGCGGCGACCTCTGCCCAGGCCTGGCTTCCCGCCTCACTTTACACCTGGCAAGTCCAAAAGTGGACATTTAGTAAACATGTACCCATGCTAAATAAAATAAATACATACCACACATAGTGGGAGGGGCTTCCAATTACTGTCATTTGAAATCCTCACAACTAGGGAAAGGATGCTGTAAAAAAAAAAAACTCCAAAATATTCCCAGCTTGGTATGGTATCACATGCCTGTAACCCAGCATTTGGTAGACTGAGGCAGGAGGATCGTTGTGAGTTTTAGGCCAGCCTAGGCTACATTGTGAGTTCAAGGGCAGCCTGAACTGCATAGTGAGATTCTGTCTCAAAAAAAGAGTAAAATAAAATAAAATAAAATCCAGCTGAGTGTAGCAGTAGCAGGGCACACTTGTAATTCCAATATTTGAGACGCAGAGGCAGGAGGATCTGCCAGTTGGAGCCCTGCCTGCTTTACATAGTGAGAGACCCTCAAAATAAAGCAAAATCCCATCTAACAGATAAGAACACTAAGTCTCAGCGGTGGAGGGTTGCTTAAGATCGCTTGGCTGGAGCTGTCAAATAGGATGATCCCTCCTCTGGCCCTGTCTTGTTCGCTTTTCACTTTAACCTCTAACCTCTGACCTCACCAGCGTTCTGGAGGGTCCCTGGAGGAAGCCAAAGGAGCGACCCAAAGTGCTGTCTGCCTACAGTGGGTCCCATCCCTCACCTGGCTTCCAGGTGGGGACACGAGGAGGCCTCGGCCTCCCTTCGACCCACAGAGCCACCCACCTGAGGTGCCGTTAAAGTTAATTGTTTTTACTGCCAGTTTAACTCAGTCTTGTAAATCTTTTTATGATGTGGCCCGGGACACCGTGGAGTGTGCACCAAGGGAGACTAGATGGTGTCTGAACACAGGACACTTGTCCCACAGCGACCTGGCGGGTGTGGGGTGGCCTGGACTCTCAGGGGACACAGTCTCTCCTCCACCTGGAACACTGGGCCCTGGCCCTCACTTGGGTGACGTTTTCCTCCCAGATGAGATGGTGGTGGTCGAGAAGACCAAGTCCTTGAATTGAAGGACCCTCTGGGCCTGAGCCACCCCACCCCTGGGTGTGGGTGCGGGGACCCGGGGCCTTAACAATGGGGCAGCAGTCCCAGTGAACGAAGCTGGCCCAGGGTACTGGGTTTGCCCGGCCGAGCTGCACAGACCAGCTGCGCACTGGGTGCTAAGGTGGGCGGCCCTGGAGGCTCGCCCGGTCCCCGTGCACGGCCGTGCTGCCCCTGGCCTCCGGGTGCATTGCCAGGTCCCATCTCCAGTGCTGATGCTTGGATGCTGCTTTGCCCGCTTCCCGTAAAGAGAGTGACAAGTCGGTGAGCTCTGAGCCGCCCTTGGCATCTGTGCACCAGGATCCGGGCGGCCTCGGCTCTCCTCTTTCCGTGCTAGCCTCCTCCTGTGGTGGTCCCTGTTAAGATGGCCATCTTGGCCTCCAAGGCATCTCCAGTATTCACCAAATGCTACTCCCAAGATCCCCAGAAAGTCCCCAGGGAAGTATAAAACAACTGTAAACCTGGTGACACATTTTTTTTTTTTTAAAGAAACAGTCTCACTAGGTAGTCCAGGCTGGCCTCAGACTCTTGGCATTCCTCCTGCCTCAGCCTTCTAGAGTGCTGGGATTGCACACAGCCACCACCATGGCTGGCCAACCCTTGTGAGTTCCTTGGTGTCCATGTGGCACTGAGGGAATCAGCGAGCTGACTTGTGTCCTGCCTTGTGGTCTGTGAGCTATGAAGAAGGAGAAGCCAGCCTCTTACCCAGGGGTCACTCAGCACAGTGGTAACTCCTTAGAAATGTAAATCTCCATTCCTGAGGGGCAAGGCCTTGGGCCTGAGGCACCCTAGGGCAGGGCCCAGAAACCCAGTTTGGTTTGGGTTTGTTTGTGCGTTGCTGGGAGCAGCATCCAGGGCCTTGTGCCTGTGGGCTCTAGCTGGACCCCAAGGCCTGCGGGTGAGTGGCTGCGGTCAGTAAACTTTGAAACCCACTGATAGGGGAGCCTAGGAGTGAGCTTTGCAGCAGGAAGCTTCCAGTCCCTAGCAACTAGGTTGTGAGGCTTTGGTGAAGAAATTGTAAGAGTGAAGGAGAGAGAGAGCGAGCGAGCGAGCGAGAGAAAGATAGAGATAGAGAGAGAGAGAGAGAGAGAGAGAGAGAGAGAGAGAGAGAGAGAGAGAAATTGTAGAAAAGAGCCCAGCACAGGAGGCCTGGAATGCTAGGGCTCTGGGAAGCTGGGGCAGGAAAATAACAAGTTCACTCTAAGCCTGGGCAATTTAGTCACTTAGTGAGAGACCCTATCCCAAAATTGAAAAGGCTGGAGATGAGGCTCAGTGCCAAGTACCTGGGTTCAATCCCCAGTAACCTCCCTCCACCCTCAGGAGAGACAGGAATTACAGGAGGCTGGGGAAGGAAGCAGGAGGGAGTGGCACTGGATGGGGATGGGGAGCTGGTCAAAACCTTCCTTCCTTCCACACAGCCTGTCTCCGGGGCCCTGACCCCCAGGGTCCTGTAGCTTTCAGGGTCTGTAGCACTTTCCATGCTGGAGTCCTGAGACAGGATGATTTCTGGCAGGACTCGAGAGCCCTTTCCTGCAGACCTGGCAGTGCCACCTGTGGTGACCTTAGGCAGAGCGGGGGCCTTCAGGTGAATGTGTGCTTTCCTCACAGCTCTGGAGAGGAGCTGGGTGCCCAGGAGCCAGTGCATTGTCCAGGGAGGCTGGGAGTGGAGGTGAGGACTGGGGAGGTAGGGGCTGGTGCGCCTGGATGCCTCCCGTTAGGGTTGGGTCTTCACAGAGAGTCGCATGGGGAGCAATGAAGGGGCTGAGTCCACCTCATTGTTGTGTGCTTGTGTGTGTAAGAGAGAGAGAGAAAGACACACACAGAGGAGGAGGAAAAGGAGGAGGAGGAAGAG
>NW_004524655.1:999606-1002690 GCF_000260255.1 Octodon degus
GAAGAAGAAGAAGAAGAAGAAGAAGAAGATGAAGAAGAAGAAGAAGAAGAAGAAGAAGAAGAAGAAGAAGAAGAAGAAGAAGAAGAAGAAGAAGAAAGCCAGCATTTATTGAGCACTTACTGTCTGCTGAGCACAACCACATTCTCTTCTTGCACTTAGGATTTTTTTTTTTTTTCGGAACCGGGGATTGAACTCAGGCCCTCGCGCTTGCCAGGGAAGCCCTTATTCCACTGAGCCATCTCCCTGGCCCTTGCACTTAGGATTCTATAGGCAGGAACTCCGAATCACTCCCTGCAAGAGCTGCAGAGAGGTCAAGCCATTTGCTGAGTCCCTTGGCCAGCAAGCCCAGAGCAGCAGCACCAGGGAGGCCTCCTGGTCTTCTGGGGCACCTTGCTGTGGCCGGCACCTTCAGGTGCCTGGTCCTGGCCCAAGGTGAGCAGTCCTGGCTTCCATGATGGGCCCTTGAGGGCGAGGGACATGGAGGGTCCTGGTCCTGGGTCCCTCAGCTCCAGGTTGGAGCTGGAGTGGGGAGGGGGTTGGTTGGGGTCCTCTGCGCCTCAGTGCTATTAGCCAAAGCTCACAGGGTGTCTATAGTCCTTGAAGTCCAGGGGAGGCTCTCGATTTCAAGCTCACAGAGACGCGGCCTGTGGCTCCCTGCCTATCATCACTAGTGCTGTAATCTAAGGGCTTGCTCTTCCTTGACCCTACTATGTGCTGCGCTGAGGCACCCTCCACAGCATAATTGCGGTCAGAGAGGTGAAGACGCTCGCCTAAAGTTACACAGCCTGGGAGGAGCCCAGGGGCAGACAGGAAGGTGGATAAAGACGCTCAAGTTCCAACACCCGGAAGTGGTTCTTTTGCAATGATGGGCATCCTTCCTCCCAGGGACAGAACCTGCACGATGTGCTGGTGTGCACTTCGAGGCTGGCTTATCGGGAAGTTTGTGTCTCTCACGACACAGTGTGTGGGGGTGACTTTCACTGTGGCAGTCGCAGGATTCCTTCACTTGCTAAATTCAGGGGTGCAGGGTGCTTAGGCGAGAGGTGGAGCCGGCATTCAGACAGACCCTTGAGGGTCCAGCTGAGATAACTGTCCTGACCCCCCAGTCAGTGGAGCTGTGGTCCCCCGTAGTGGGCTGGGCGGGGGGGGGGCAGCTCGGAGCGAGGTCCTGGGATCCATCTCAGCATTATGAAACCAAAAATCAAACAAAAGCTCCTTGCCACACCTGTAATCTCAGCACTCTGGGAGGACGAGGCCGGAGGATGGCAAGTTCAGGCCCAGCCCAGGTTAATTTTGCAATTTAGCAAAAGCCTGACTCAACATAAAATAACAACAACATAAAGGTGCTGAGGGTGGAGTGCGGTGAGAAGGCCCTGAGTTCAGTCTCCAGTACCGCAAAACCAAAGCAAGTGGCCAGGCACCTCACGGGGTGCTGGCAGGCTGACAGGACATGTGTGCCCCAGCACTTGTCAAGTCAGTGCAGTATGACACATTAGAGTCACGTGACCCAGACAGGGTCACCTACTTGGCCACCTGCTGGCGGCCACTGAGGAGGTGGAGACGGGTCTGCCTCCAGCCTCCGCCTCTCGGTGTGAGCTTGCCCTTCCCCGGGGCCCTGCACTGTGCGACAGGGTGGAGGGGTAGTGAAGGGGTGTCTGTCTCCCCGCAAGGGCTGGAGGGTTGTGCGGGAGTGGCTGTGCTCTGTTGCCCTGTGCTTGTGGGGAAGCCAGGTATGTGTGTGCGCGCACACACACACACACACACACACACACTCACTCACAGGGATCTGGGACACGGGTGGAGAGGACACAGACTCTGCCCATATTGTTTGTGTCCCAGCCAGGGAGATAAACGCTCTTTCAGGGCTGGGGAGATAGCTCTGTGACACAGGCACCTGCCTCGCAAGTGCAAGGTCCCGAGTTTGATCCCTAGTACTGAAAAAAACAAAAAAAAAAAAAAAAAAAAAGAAAAAAAGAAAGAAAAGAAAAAGAAAAGAAAAATGAGGGATTGAGCTGCAGTGTCACATGATCAGGGCTCATTCCAAAGTAGCTTTTCTGGGTGCTTTTAGTAGGCGGTGCCACCCCTGTGCCGGCACATCTCAGGTCCCCACTTGTGGGCTTGCATCCTGTGTGGTACTGAGTGGGGTCTATGCATCCGTGGCCAGCTGGGCCTTGAATTGGTGGACGGTGGGGACCTGGAGACTCCTGGCAGCTGAGGGGCCGTGGGACACGGGTATGTGTACACACAGTGGCACAGCGTGACGGCACCGAGCGCCCGCACACACATCGCGTCCCACATGCACACAAGTCCAATAGGTGCAGGCATGTGTGTGTTCTGCCCCGTGGGCCACTGCCTGTGTGGCTCGACGGAGTCCACCCCGTGCCGCGGTAAGGGCAGCAGCACCCCCAGCTCAGCTCGGGCCTCCTAGAGCGCGGACTCTGGCCTTTTTCTCACCTTGACTTCCTCCACAGTTTCAGGACACCTGAGCTGGGCATTCCAGGCCCTGCTGAGAAGTCGAGCTGCCCTCTCACCGTTCTCTCTGGGGAATCGGCATAGAAGGCTGCCTGACCCCTGCAGGCTACAGTGGGGAACCAGTTTGTGGCCCTGGGGTCCCAGGAGTGCCAGAGGACCTCCAGCTAAGCCGGCTGTGCCCAGTGTGGGTGGATCTTGCTTTCTTTGCTTCCCTCCTCCTCTTTTTCTCTTCATGCTGGGCAGGAGACCCAGGGCTGCAGGCCAGCCCTCTGCCCCCAAGCCACACCCCCGGGGCCCCTGCCGGCCTTTCCTGGGTTTCGCGAGGAGCATCCCAGTGACTGTGGCAACAGCTGTTATTTATGGGGTGCACATCCCCGGGCTATGCTTAGTTCTCACAGATGCAGCATCTGGGGTGGGGTGGGGCTCCGGTAGCTCTGAGCCATGTTCGTAATCATGATGAGTCGCAGTCTGCAGATGCGGAAACTGAGGCCCAGGGAGGCCAAGCGCTTGCTCCAGCTCCTACGGCGAGAGTTCACAGGCAGGCAGAGTGACATCAGAACCCAAGCTTTGGAGAGAGAGAGAGAGAGAGAGAGAGAGAGAGAGAGAGAGAGA
>NW_004524655.1:1002915-1033868 GCF_000260255.1 Octodon degus
AGAGAGAGAGGCAGAGAGAGACAGAGAAAGACAGAGAGAAGTGTCTCACTTTATAGTCCAAGCTGGCCTTGAACTCAAGGGGTAGTCCAGGCTTGTCTCAGTCTCACAGAAATCCTCTTGCCTCAGCTTCCTGAGTACTGGGATTACAGGCGTGTGCCACCACGCCTGCTGGAAGTTAAGCTTTCAGCTAACAACAAGCCTCGTAGCCAGTAGCTCCACTCTATCTCTGTAGCCTTCAGAAACAGACAGGACGTAGCGGTGGTTCGGATGAGCACGGGGCGGTGTTTGCTGTCTGCGCTGGAGTCAGCCAGGAGCTGGCCGAGGATTCCAACAGCTTCCCCAGAGCCCGCCGTGTCCTGCCTGCAGAGGGGCCTTGGGAGCCCACCGGGCTCATGTTCCTGTGTGCCCTGCAGCTGGTTGTAGCGCGCTGGGTCCAGCCTCCTGTGCATAGCAGGATAGTTTATGTTAATAAAACTACCCAGGGCAGTGCTGCAAAGGGCTGCCACATCAGAGCCCAGGGGCCAGCCAGATGCCCCTGCAGTCTGGGCCCTTCCTGTTGGCTTTTTCCTCCTTCTAGCAGCCCCCTCTGTACCTTTCCAGAACCAGGCCTTCAAAGTAAGCTACATCCCAAATCCCTTCTTTTAACTTTTTGAAAGTCTCTCTAAATTGCCCCAGATGTTGGGTGTCATGATGCATGCCTGTACTTTCTGCACTCAGGAGGCTGAGGCAGGAGGATAACTGTGAGTTGGAGGCCAGCCTGGGCTACATAACGAGTTCAAGTCCAAGCTAAACTACATAGTGACACCCTGAAAAAAAAAAAAAAAAAAAAAAGCCTCTATTAAATAAATAAGCAGCCTGGGATGGGCTTGCACTTTCCATCCTCCAGCCTCGGGCTCCAGGGTGCTGGGATTCTAGGTGTACACCACCACGCCTGGCAATTTCCCAATTTTAACAACCATTCTTTCCATCAAAAGGCGAGACCAGGAAGGGTGAGTCTGACCTTCTGGCAATCCCCAGCAGCTCTGCTATACCTGACGCACACGGGGGCCAAGACTGTTGAGCTCTTGTTTCACGGAACTGACTGTGAGCTTGAAAGAAAGCTCTGGACCTTCTATTCCCATGTGGCCTCCCGACCTATTTCTCCTGCCCTCTGCCCCACTCAGCCACCGCTTCATTTTTCTGGGCTGCGGCCAGCACAGCCTTCTTCACACACACACACACACACACACACACACACACACACACACACACACACGAGGAAAGTCACAGTACTGTACAGAAGCTAAGTTTTTTCTAGAAGGAAACAGGTGCTGAAGTTGGAACCCTGTAGAGCACTGCTGGGCAAATGCTCCACAGCTGAGCAACACCGGGACAGGGATCCTCCTGCCTCAGCCTCCCAAGTGCTGGGATCACAGGCATGCATCCCCACCCCAGCTTTCGTTTTTAAACAGGCATGTTGTTAGGCCACCCAGGTGACTCCCCACTGGAGGTTTGTGTGCATTCTTCACTGGTTTATTTGACATGGACAGGTGTGACGGGTACAAAGTAGGCAAGGAAAGGGGCGATTCTGGCTCTTGACTCAGGTTTTCAGGGAGCCAGACATGTCAGAGGTGACAACCAAAGCTGGGTACTGTCCTGGGTGGTTTCGGTGAGCTTGTGAGTCATCATCCACAGGCTGAGGGGTCAGTGCTGCGTGCGGGGGCTGTGGTGGGCCACCGGGATGCCCAGAAGTCACAAAGTAGGGAATCACAGAATGAGATTTGAGACACTTTCACTTTCTCAGCTGCGTTGAAAGTGGCTGAGAAGAAAAAACCAGGAAATGAGAAATCGTGCTATCTGATGCGGTTGATCTTCCCCCAAACTGAGTGTATGGCTTTATCTTCTTCCTAAGTGCTCCCGGAGGTGCCTCCAGTGCTCTGAGAATGTCTGTTGAATGACCAAATGAAGGATGGAAGGACAGTGGAGCACAGCGCAGCAGAGAAAGAAAGAGAAGGAAGAACAATGAAGAAGCAAAGGGCCCACTGCGTGGCCTACAACTCCAGAGGCTGCTCAGGGAAGGCCAAAACCCCCGTGCACGCATGTGTGGGATAGGCCGACTTTCACAGTGATCAGACCAGGCACAGTGGTGCATGCCTGTAATTCGTGCACTCGGGAGGCTGAGGCAGGAGGACTGTTGTGAGTTCAAGACCAGCCTGAGCTACAAAGTGAGCTCGAGGCCAGCCTGAACTGCATATCGAGACCCTGTCCCGATAGACACTTTTTTTTTTGTACCAGGGATCGGACTCAAGACCTTGTACTTGCCAGACAGGCCTTTATGCTGTTCAGCTAGCTCCGCGGCCCGCTATCTCAAAGAGACAAAACAAAACAAAACAAAAAAAGTGAAAGCACTCAAAGCAGCTCCGAGGAGCCCTCTCCCACCCTCTTTGCCTCCACTTCCTTTCTGCCAAGGACCAGGGCTGACATACCTTAGGTTGTGGGACTCAGGCACAATTCTCTTTACACCCAAATAAGAGTAAGAACAAAAAAAGAGAGAGAGAGAGAGAAAAAAAAAACCACGTTCCACAATGCAGGCTGCTCAGCCTGTGCTGGGGCCTCGCACGGGTGCTGGCGGACGCTTCAGCCCCAGCCTGAGCCCTCTTGGGACTGCACCGACCCTGGTCTCCACCTCTTGCCAGGGACAGCAGGGTGGGCCAGAGACCCCATGCCCCCATGCCCCCAAGCCCCTCCGAGGCCAGCCAGGTCCTATCTGCTCTGAAATGGATCCCTGGCTTTGGATCTAATTTGTTTTTCAGACTGCCTGGCTTGGGGGAGGGGGGCCCTGCCTGGAGCCGGTGCAGTCACAGGTGGCATTAATCAAGTCTGTATCTTCTAAGACAGGGCTAGGGTATCGGAGAAGTGACCCGAGGCACATGTGCCACGGCCTTTAGATCATCTCACCATTGATGAATGCGATTCATACCAAGCTTCCAAATCCCAACAACTGTTTTTCCTCCACTGAGAGCTAGCAGCCTCAGGGGGAAGGAGCCCCGCTCCTGAGGCATGGGGTACCCTACCTTCATTGGCTCCTATTAGACGCTAAATGCAGGATGGGCTGTAGACAAACACGATTTGCTCAAGACTTTTCCAAAAGCTGTGCATCATTCGACCTCCATATCCTGGCCTGCCCTGCCCCCTCGTGTCCCACACAACAACCAGGCCTTTGGGCCTCACCTGTGTTTTGAGTTGGTGATAGGAACATGGGGAGGGAGAGGTTGAAGGAAGACCCCCACCAGATGTTTGAAAGAGATCCAGTTTCTGAGAAGTCCAATAAGGCAGGGAGCTATCCTGGACGCCAAGCTTGCCTTAAAAAGCAAGCTAAATATGCACAATGCCCCCTGGCCTGAGTGGGCAGCACTTCCCAATAAGGAAACTTCCTAAACCCCTAAGTAGTTTTCTATAAAGAATTCCCCATGCTAGGAGCCAGGGAGATGGCTCAGTGGAATAAGCGCTTCCCTGGCAAGTGCAAGGACCTGAGTTCAATCCCCGGTTCTGAAAAAAAAAAAAAAAAAAAAAAATTCCCCATGCTGTGCAGGGCTGTGCTCTTTCTGGGAGTTTAACAAACCTGCATGCTTGTTCTCTAGAGACCAAACCCAACCCAGTGTGCGTGTGTGTGTGTGTGTGTGTGTGTGTGTGTGTTTGCTGGGGTTTGAACCCAGGGCTTCCATCCGCATGGAGCTCCAGCCCTAGCTCATTTAATTTATTCTTAAATTCTTTCTTTCTTTCTTTGTTCTCTTGTTCTTTATCTATTCTGAGATGGGGTCTCCCTGTATAGCTAATGCTGACTTCAAATGGGTGGTGACCCTCCTGCCTCAGCCTCTCAGAGCACTGGGATGACAGGCGTGCACCACTTCTTCTGGCTCTGAATTTCTGCTGCCGCTATCTGCAAACTTCTCTGCAGAATGGCTGGGCTTTCCTGGTGCCCCAGGAGACAGGGGAGGAGGCTGTAGGGACATGGGGAGAAGGACAGACAGAGACTGACTGGAGAGAGGGTGAGACAGAGGCAGAGACAGACAGAGAAAGAGAGAGGCAGGAGAAAAAACGCAGGCACTGGAGACAGAGTGCCAAGAGCGGAGACTGAGGGCCAGGCAGTCAGGTGGGCAGAGCCCACGGCCTCGATGCCCCCCACACCTGCAAAGGATCGGCGGGCAGCAGCCAGGACGGCCTCACCCTTCTCTGAAGCCACCCTCCCTGTGGCCACAGGCAGATCCCTCAGCGAGCCTGGCGCCTGCCCTGGAGACCCTGTGGGGAAACCACAAGCTGGATACTAGGGCTTCCAGCGGATTCCAGCAGGGAGGACCGTCTGTGGAGAGGATCAGAAGATTCCTTGGCAGGATTCCCAGCAGGGCCCCAGGCCTGGATTCCTGGCAGAACCCCCAGGAAACACTGTGAGGCACAGACACGTAAGTCCTCTGGGACTCCTGCACCCCTTGTGGAAAGCACAGCTGAGACTTGGGGCAGCCTTCTGTGAATGCTGGGGACACTCTCCCTGGGACTCAGATTCCTCTCGGGTAAAATAAACATTCTAGGCTGGTGGTGGAGGCGGCGCCCATCTGTAATCCCAGCACTCAGGAGGCTGAGGCAGGAGGATCACCGCCAGCGCTAAGTCATCTCTGGGCTACACTGTGAGTTCAAGGCCAGCCTAGAATACATAGACAGACCCTGTCTCAAAAAAAAATCTCAAAACAGAAAAAGTTAAAAAAAATAAATAAAACATGCTAATCCCTTGCCTGGGTCCTTCCCTGAGATGGTTCATGCTGAATGCTGAGCTCAGCTGGCACCCAGCAAGGGGCCCCTGGGTGCCGCGAAGACACAAACCAGACTGTCATCCCGACAGCGGGTAATATATGGCCCGGGAATTGAATTGAACCTCAGCTGGAGAATTTGAACACTGTGATTAGAAGCAAGCAGAGAGGAGGCCCAAACAACCTGGCTTCAAGTGCGTGATGACGGAGCGCAGGCTTCCCTGGCAGCCTGTGGCTGGGAGGGACAGGGCAGATCATATGAATAACAATAAATTATATCTGCGCCCCGATTTATGGCCCGGTGCGCTGCTCTCACGTTACCTCACGGTCGGGCCGAGGGGCGGGGCGGCTTCCTGACTGTCTCGGTTGTCTTTATGTCACTGCTGCTGCTAGTGAAGCCACTGTCACCCACGTGATGGTGACATTATTTCTCCTGGTTTCCAAATTGGGACAACTGAGGCTCCAACAGAGCTACTCATCCACCCAACGATAGGGCTTGGTTGTCCTGGATATTTTTCTTTTTTCCTGGCTGATTCCCTACTCTTTTTTTTTTTTTTTTTTTGAGAGGAGCTCTCAGGGGGTTAGCCCTTCAAACTTGAGAGTCTCCTGCCTCAGCCTCCCACATGCCCTGTCCCCGGGCCTCACTTCGATCCCAAGTCTGGTCTCTTTGCTGAGCTTTTTCCTCACCCTGAGATCTTGTAACCTCCTCGGGCCGGGATTCTTAAGTGTCTCTTTCTCTAACGACCCCTCAGGCACGAGTGTCAGAGGCCCAGGGCTCCTCCTGTCTGGCCCCAGGGCTCCAGCTGCCTGATCGCTGGCAGCCTCTGCCCTGCCTGGCCACATCCCACCCCCGGGGGCCCCATCGGTGGGCAGGGGGGTGCAGAGCAAGACTTAAACTCCTGTCTCTGGGCCCCAGCTTCCCCCCTCTTCCCTCGCAAGACTCAGTTTTCTCAGGGACCCGTTTCCGCGGCCTTTGCCAGTGAGCTACTTGAAGAAAGCGTCTAGACAGCCCTGGTAGGGCTCTGCGCAGGGGACACAAGGGCCGGACCCCCGCCGCACCCTGCCATTTCCCTTGTCTCTGTCCTGGAGGCTCCCTAATAAAAAGAACTGTAACTGTAAGACAAGCGTGGCCCTCGCAGGCTGAAGGAGGTACAGGAATGACAGAGGTGATGTCCCCCCGGCCGGCCTTCACCCTTATAGAACCGTCTTAAGGTTTGTGACTACGAAGGGAGAAATTAGTGCGCACAGGCGTACGCGCGCGTGCCTGCATGCGTCGGAGCTGAGCGTGCGCAGGGGACGTCTGTCTGTCCAGTATCGTCCTGCCCTCGCTGGTACTGGCTTTCTCATCGCGAGACTGGCCTGGCCCGAAGCTGACCAGGGGTCCTGCAGTCGGGATTCTGAAGCTCTAAACTTCGGACAGAGACAGACATGGGGATGCACATCTGCAGTCCCAGCCCCGGGGAGGCTGAGGCAGGAGGCAAGTTCTGAGGGTTTATCTATTTATTTATTAGGGAAGAGTCTACAGGGTGTTCAGGGACACTAATAGATGGGACTCGTAGTGATCCGCTTGTTTGCAGCCTCCCAAGAGCTGGGATTACAGTGTGCACCACCAGGCCCAGTCTCAATTGTCTCAGCGCGCCCCGGGGGTGGGGCTGGCATGGCAGGCTGGGGGGGGGAGGGGGCGATAGAACCCCCCAGTTCCTACGCCTATTTGCAAGAAATTCTGAGTTTGAGA
The DNA here is from genome assembly GCF_000260255.1 of Octodon degus. NCBI lineage: Eukaryota > Metazoa > Chordata > Mammalia > Rodentia > Octodontidae > Octodon > Octodon degus. Next base: position 1,009,432 of record NW_004524655.1, read on the forward strand.
CCAGCTTGGGCTACAAAGTGAGCTTAAGGCCAGCCTGAACTACAGAGAGGGAGACTGTCTCAAAAAGACCATATATATTTTCTTCTTCTTTTTTTAACTTTCGTACTTTTTTTTTTTTTTTTTAATTTCAGAGCACACACACATGCACGTAGCATCTTTTAGGTCTTCTGTGGTGTTTCAGATCCCAGTGGGTGCTCAGCATGAGGTGGTGTTGATATCTGCTTGTGTCCCTAGCAGTGGGCAGGAAATCATATTCGGCCCAGGCTGCTTCAGCCTCACAGGGAATCTCCTGCCTCAGCCTCCCAAGTGCTGGGCTCACAGGCAAGCGCCACTATACCCCGCTCATCTTACTGATCCAGGTACAGATGCTGGAACTGGGCCTGGCCTGGCGAGGCAGCTGAAGAAGCCCGGGAGAGAGGGACTCTACATCTACGAGTTTCTGGGACCACTGTGTTTGTGGAAGCACTGGGCTCTGACTGGTTCTGTTTATCTAAATGGTTCCCCAGCGATGCTCTTTTTAAGTAATACTCTCTGGCTTTAAAGGTCTCTGGGTTCTCGGAACCTCGCAATCCAACTAGTCGTTGCTTGATTCTTTGGGAGTGGCCGGCACCGACCTCCACGCCAGCTGACGGGAGCCATGCAGCCATGGGCGCCGCTGCTCTGACTCCAGCCGGTGGGCCTGGGGCGGATGTATGGGCTGCTTCCTTTTGATCCGCGGCGCCGACGTGAACAGGGGTGAATGCATGTTTGGGGTCTGACAGGAGCCCTACCGGACAGCAGCAACTGGCCCTGACACTGGTGTCTGCTTCCCGGCACCCTTCAACCCTCTGTGCCCTGGGGCACCAGGGAGACTTCTGTCGGGAAGATCCGGAGCCCTAAATCACTGGCCAAGTCCCCCTGTCCAGCCCCAGGGCTGTTGGACACCGACAAGCCAATTCCTGGGGTTTGGGGGAGATCTCTGCCTCCCTGGGGAGCCATTGGCTCTGGCCATCTTGACCTCTGCAGGGCCCGAGACTGACAGCCACCTCTGTCTGCTGCGGCGATCGTCCATCTTCCCGTCATGGTGTCCCCCGCCGCACTCTACAGATGCTCCAGCCTGCTTCACTCTCAGGACTCTTCTTTGAGGGGGGCTCCACGGTGCGCAGGCTGTAGGATTCATCGGGGGCAGGGGAGAATCTCATGGCTGGCATCAGAAGCTGGGATTTCCCACGACCGTTTTTCCCCCTCTGCCTGCCTTGGGGTTTGAAGGCAACACTGACTGGGGGTTGAGGGAATTTTGGGGTTCACAAAGGCCAGGAAATAGGGGCTCAGCTTTCTCCTCCCTTCAGGGCCTCCTGGTAGCTGGCGATTGTGGCTGGCTGGCAGGTTCCAGGATTCGAGGATTGGATTCACAGATTTCCCGTGGCTGGGAGGTTTTGCCCAAGGAATGGAGAGGAAGGGCTCTTAACATTTAAAAGAGTGAACACGTGGTACATATCCGTTACAGGAAAAGGACAGGCAGACAAGGAGAAAGAGGACACCAGTGTCACCTGGAATCCCAGTCGAACACCGCTAGCTGTGTATTGACAGCTACTCAGGCTCTCAGGGGAGGGCGACAGCAGCCGTTCCCCTCCCTCCCTCCCCCCTCTCCCTCCCCCTTCACCTTCCCCTCCTTCCTTTCTTCTCTCTTTGTCTCTTTCTCCTTCTTTCAGAACTTGAGATTGAACACAGGCCTTTCCACTGAGCTACATCCTGAATGCTTATTTACCTTAACTTTAAATTTTGAGAGTGTCTCACTGGGTCACTAAGCAGCCCAGGCTGAGACCCAATCTGCAGCCCTCCTGCCTCAGCCTCACAGAGGGACAGGGTTTCTGCCTCCTCTCCTTCCTTTCTCCCTCTTCTACCACTTGATGCTAGGGATTGAACCCTGAATGCCCACATGCTAGACAGTGCCACTGAACTACCCTCCTAGACTATACTGGCATATGGTTTTTAATAAGAATAAGATCCTACAGGTGTGGGGGCACACACCTGTAGTTCCAGTACCCAGGAGGCTGAGGCAGGAGAATCACCAAGAGTTTGAGGCCAGCCTGGACTAGCTAGTGAAACCATGTCTCCAAGAAGGAATGAGTGAATAAAGAAGTAAATAAGAGCTGTGGAAGAGAGTGCGAAGGCCATGGGTTCAATCCCCAGGGAAACACACACACACACACACACACACACACACACACACGTGCGCGCGCACGCACGCACGCACGCACGCACGCCTTAAGGGTGCAGAGTGAGAGTGTTGACTCAGGTCAGCGCATTCTCCTACACCGTGGTCTCCTGCGCTGAGCGGGGCTGCACAGGGAGGAGCCCCGGAACTCTCTCAGCCCCTGCAGCTGGACACCTAGATGGCTTGCGAGGCTCTGGGCCTCCCGTCCTCCTGCCTCAGTCGCCTGTCGGGGACGCTTAGCTGATGACGTCTGTGTCCCACCATAGCCAGTCAAGAATTGGTGTCTACCGCCATGACAGCTGACCCAAGCAAGGCCCCGGCGAAGGCTCTGCATAGCTGGAAGCCCTTCCGGAGGGGGGGCACACACCTATAATTCCAGCGCTTGGAGGCTGAGGCAGGAGGATCTCATGTCTCAGGCCACGCTGGGCTGTCTCAAAACAAAACAACAGGGGCCGAGGAGATGGCTCCGTGCAATAAACGCTTCCCTGGCAAGCGCAAGGGCATGAGTTCAATCCCCAGTTCCACAAAAAAACAAAACAAAACAAAACAAAACAAAACAAAACAAAACAACAAGCAGAAATCCCCCAGATGATCGGATGCCTGTTTTTCTCACAGAGTGAGCAGCCCCAGAATGGGTGCTGCTGGCATTGAGCTGGCTCCATTGGGTCACCTGGACCCCAAATAGCTCAGTAAGTGCCTGCTTAGTCAGATGCAGGGGTCAGAGGTTTGGTCCCCAGCCTGCCTTGCTGGCCCTCCCCCTGTGGCGTGCTGAGATGGCAATTGAGACCGGGCGTGGTGGCACATGCCTGTAATCCCAGCTCTTGGGAGGCTGAACACAGGCAGATCACTACGAGTCTGATCTAGTAGTGAGACCCTGTACGCCCTGTAGACCTCTACTAAAATTAAAAAAAAAAAAAAAGCACCAAAAAACCCAAAACAAAACCAAAAAAAGCAAGTAATTTCAAAACAATGATAGGAAATCAATAATGGTTGTTATATATTGTTATCTTCTAAGTAGTTGTTCCAATTACCAGAGCTAAGTATACAAAATTGCTCAAAAATTTTTTTAGGGGCTAGGGAGATAGCTCAGTACAATAAGCGCCTGCCTGGCAAGTGTGAGCTGAGGGCTTGAGTTCAATCCCTGGTTCTGCCAAAAAAAAATTTTTTTTAAATTATACATAGAATGTTCCTTTGAATAAAGCAATGGAAATTAATAGTACAATTATCTGAGTTATCGTACATACACACATATTATAGGTGTGCACCACCACTCTGGGCAGGGCTGCCTGCTATGCAGAGCCCTCACAGGGGACTTGCTTGGGTCAGTTGTCGTGGGGGTGGACGCCTTGGGAGTAGACGCCTCTCTCTGAGCCGCTGCGGTGGGACACAGATATCATCTACTAATATATATTGTTCTTTCCTTTTGAGCAGCTTCCCTTTCACAGTACCTATTACACTTTTTGGACTTTATTTACTCTTTCATATTTTCTTACACTAGGGAGACAATCCGAAGTTTACCCAGGCAGGTCTGACTGATTTTACTTACGGGTACAGCCTCTAGTTGCATCCATTTATGTATAAAAGCCTTGAATTTGTATTTCTTTGTAGTTGACTAATATTCCATTGTATAAGAAATGCCACCTCTTTCTGATCCATTCCTCAACGGACGGGCGTCTGGGTTGTTTCCAAGATTTAGCTATGCAGTTGTGCAGCTATAAACATGGGTGCACAAATAGCGCTGCGGTACGACGTTTTCTACTCTTGTAGAAAAACACCCAAAAGGGAAATAGCTGGGTGGAATGGGACCGCTGGTCCTAGTTTTCTGAGGAATCTCCACCCTGATTTCCACAAGGGTTGCGCCAGTCTCCACACCAACAGTGGACAAGGGTTCCTTTTCCCCCACAGCCCCTCCGGCATTTGTTATTGCTTAATCTCTTTGATGTTGAATATTTTTCTCCAGTGAGATGCAATCCTAGTGTTTTGGGTTCTTTTTTAAAATTTCTTTTCTTTCTTTCTTTTCTTTTTTTTTTTTTTTTTTTTTTGGCAGAACTGGGGATTGAACTCAGGCCCTTGCGCTTGCCGGTTGCCGGGGAACCACTTATTCCACTGAGCCATCTCTCCGGCCCCCCCAGTGTTGTTTTAATTTGCTTTTTTTTTTTGAGTGACCGAAGATGTTGAACAGCTTTTGTATATTTATTTTCCATTTATATTTCTTCATCTGAGAAGTGTGCATTTAGCTCAGATGGTCTCCTTTTTTCTTTTTTTATTTTAGGGAAGGGTCTGTAGGGTATTCGGGGTCTCACTACTAGATCAGATTCATAGTGATCTGCCTGTTTACAGCCTCCCAAGAGCTGGGACTCCAGGCAGCACCCCCACGCCCGGGAGCAGGGCCAGCATGACAGATCCTCATTTTTGAATTGGGCCTTTGAATTTGGGTGGCCTGATTTATTTTCTTTCTTTCTTTCTTTCTTTCTTTCTTTCTTTCTTTCTTTCTTTCTTTCTTTCTCTTTCTTTCTTTTTTTCTTTCCTTTCTTATATGCTTTATATGTTCTAGATAGAAGGACTTTCTCTGGGGGACAGAAGGTTAAAAATTTTTCCCAGTTCGTGGGTTTTCTTTTTAACCCGCTGGTGATCTCTCTTGTCACACACTATGGTGCTCAGCATCTGGCCTTTATCCCTGCACTCGGCCTCTTCCATGCTGACTGTCTCAGCTCCACAGCCCACATTTGCCTTCAAATAGGAAAGAGAAGCTGGGCACGGTGGTGCACGCTGCAATCCAAGCACCCTGGGAGGCTGAGGTAGGAAGATCTCAAGTTCAAACCCAGCCTGGGTAATTCGGCAAGAGAAGTTATCTTTTATTTATTTATTTATTTATTTATTTATTTATTTATTTCTATATTAACTTTATTGAGAAAGAAATAGCAACAAGACAATTTCAAAAAATGTTAGTAGGAGAGTTACAATAATTAATACATTATTTCTTCTTTCTTTCTTTCTTTCTTTCTTTCTTTCTTTCTTTCTTTCTTCAGTACAGGGTCTTGGTACACAGCTTGGACTCATAGTGATCCTCCTGTTTCAGCCTCCACAGCACTGAGAACAAAGGCATGCACCAGCACACCTGATTTCGGTGGCTGGCTCGGTATGCCCCAGGGGCGGGCCTGGCGGGGCATGAGGTACCAGAGATGGAACCCAGGTCCTTGCGCTTGCCAGGTGGGCGCTTAGACCACTGAGATATCTCCCCAGCCCAGAAACTTTTATTTATTGGGTTTTTTTTTGGGGGGGGGGGAGTGGCCTGGGGACTGAACATAGGGTCTTTACTTGGAGGTCCTTTCTAGGCCCTTTTTTATTTTTAATTTGAGGCCAGATGTGGGGGCTCACGGATGTGTCTGAGCACTCAGGAGACTGATATATATATATATCAGAATGACTACTTTGTTAAACTGCCTGAGGCTGAGCTCAGATTTGAGATCCTCCTGACTCAGCCTCCACAGTGCTAGGATTACAGGTATGCACCACTATGTCTGGCTCTCTGCTTGCATTCTGTCAGCCTGAATTGCCACACAGTCAGTTCTGGTTACTATCAGGAAAGCAAATCTTTTGCAATGGACTGATTTTGGCCTTTTGAGACTGGGGCTTGCTGTGTAGCTCTGGCTCACCTTCAACTCCTGGAGACCCTCTTGCCTCAGCCTTCCAGGTGCTGGGGTTACAGGGTTACAGGTACATGCCACCACACCTGGCTTCCCCGCCCCCCCCCCTTGGATCCTAAGGCAGGAGGCAGGAAGGGAGAGCAACACTGGGTCAGCTGCCCGGCGGACTGAGAGTCCTCCTGAGCCTTTCTCCCAGCGCCTATGACAGGCCTCGCCTAGCCAGCCCCGCCCAGTTTCTCTGACTCCCTGGTTTCCCAGGTCTTTTTTAATCTCAAATCTGTCCCCAGCCCAGCTCACTCTGGCCTCGCCTCTAGGTTTGGGAGATGCATTTCGACTTCCTCGTGTCAGGCATGACTTTCTCCTTGCCGTCCTCTGCGGGCGAGATGCTTCCCTGGTCACTGAAGGGCTTGTTCCTGCCAAGCCAGATTCCGGGCTGGGACCCACTGGGTGGGGCCAGAATTCCTTCTCTGAATTCCCAGCTTCCAGCAAAGAGCTGGGCACAACCTCTGTACACGAAACCCAAACAAAGGGAAGCCTAGGGACATCCTTGGTCAGCTTCGTGCTGTTTTGTTGTTGTACTAGCTATTGTTTTAAGACAGAGCCTCACAACACAGCCCAGACTGGCCTTGAGGTCTCAGCAACCCTCCTGCCTCAGCCTCCTGAGAGAATAAAAAGTGGCTGCTATTAGGGTTCCTCATGTGAATATTACTAACCCCCACAGAAGATGGAACAGCGTACTGTAGAAGCTAGATGTGTGGTCACTGTGTGTCCCTCGCTGCTTGAAGGTGACGAGCGGATCTTGGATCTCTGAAACTTTGGTATCTGATCAGCATAGGCATAGGAAGGATGTCTGCTGAGTGAGCGCATGACCTCACGATCTTCAGGTGCCGGAGGTGATGGTGCGGAGCAGGCTCACCCACTGCCTGCACACAGCAGAAACCAGAGCCACAGCTGTGCACAGACCTGGGGGTCTCTGGGGGGCTAGAGCGTAGACAAGATGCTGGGCTCAGCCGGGCGCAGCACCGCAGGAATCCCAGCACTTGGGGAGGCTGAAGCAGGAGGATCGTCATGACTTTGAGGACAGCCTGGGCTACATAGTGACACTGAATATAACAAACACAGAAAAGGAACAGAAAGAGACTGGGTGTGGTGGTGCAAGCCTGTGATCACAGCTCTTGGAGGCTGAGGCAGGAAGGTCGCTTCGAGTTCCAGTCCAGCCTATACTGCATTGTGAGACTCTGTCTCAAAACTGAACTAACCAACTAAACACACATTTAAGGAAAGCCCTAGGCCTTCTTTGGCACATAGGTGGAGAATTCCCACACCACTCCATCCAAGTGGCCCCCTCAGCCCCCAGCAGCCGCAGGAAGAGTGTGAGTGGTAAAGACCACACAGCTGGCAGCAGCCAGGGCAGCCAGTACAAGGCTGACCCCGCCCAGTCATCCTTGATTAAAGCCCAGTCCTGTCCAGCAGACCACAGTACTGTCTCTCAGTTGGTCTGCACGGCCCGAGTGGCACAGGCATCTCCCTGGGTGCCACTTCTCCAGGGTTGCCCCCACCGCTGCCTGGCCCTACTGCAGCAGAGAAGGTCTGGCCCTGAACTTTGTACACAGGGGTCTCAGGCCCATCTGTACTCTGGGTATTTTTGCCTTTGGCATTAAAGAGGGCCAAAGAGATCACTTAAATCCCTTCAGGGCCCCAGTGATTGTCAGGAGGGAGAGCAAGAGTAAATTATTATTCAATCAACAAACATTTTATTCAGCCAGGTGTGGTGGCAAATGCCTATAGTCCCAGCATTCAGGAGGCTGAGGCAGGAGGATCACCAGAAGTTCAAGGCCAGCCTGAGCTATAATGTGAGACCCTGTTTGAAGAACCTTCCAGAAAATAAACAATGCGTTTGAGGTCTGTTTCCATGAGCTCAGCAGTGGGCAAGGGCAGCGATTCTCAGCCGGGTGTGATGTCAGGAAATCCCTAGAGACCAGTCCGGTTGTCACAACTTGGGGCGCAGTTGCTTGGCAGAGGGTGAAAATGTGGCTCAGCATCCGTGGTGCCTGGGGTGAGCTCTGGGATGAAGTTGCCTGGTTGCCACAGTCACAGAGGACAGCTGGTAAGGGCCACGGGTGTGGCAGTGGACAGACGCGTGGCCGTGGCGGCCTAGGCAGTGTCCTTGAGCTTGGTCCTCCCTAGAGCTCACCTAAGTCCTGGGCTGCAGAAGGTCACAGTGAAGGCAAAGTAGGTTTTTCTCTTTTCCTTTATGCAGCATGGGCCAGGCTTCCTGGTGTGTGTGGAGGCGCATGAGTGTGCTTGTGTGTGTGCGTGTGTGTTCTGAGCTGTGGGAGGGCCGTTGGGCTCTCCTGGTTGTTCGATTTTGACTGTGTATGTTAGTGGTGCTGCTGCGGTTGCCCCCTGGTCTGGCCTGAGAAGCGGGTGTCTGCTGGGGACGTGTGAGGTCAACTGTCACTGGCCACCGAGGGGTCCACAGATTGCCCTCTGCAGTGGCCTCTGGACTCGAGGTTGAGTCCAGCCTCACTCAGCCGTAGTGCAGAAGCACCCAAGAAAAGCTGAAGACGACTCTGTGACTCAGCTTGGCGGCATACAGCTGCAAGCCCATCTGTTTGGAGGCTGAGGCAGGAGGATCACAAATTTGAGGCAAGCTTGCACAACTTACCCAGATCCTGCTTCAAAAGAAAGAAACAAAAATCATAAGATGTGCAGAAGTTGCAACTAAGATGTCAGAGCTTGGTTCGTATGTGTGAGACTCAGCTCCATCTCCAGGGTGAAAAAGAAAAGATTTCAGAAGAAATCAAAGCGAAGTGAAGAACAGGACTGACTGCACCAGCCTCCCAGCCATGTCACTGTGGGCTTTGGGGCTGGGTATTCCTTGCTGTGACTGTCACATGCATGGCATGGTGGGATAGAGCGTGCTTGGCCAGGACCCAATGTCACAGGTGAGGAATGTGCCTCGATGTCACAGCAGTGCCGGGGCCACACAGCCACCTCCGAGCTGGACACCAGGACCTGGCTTGCACAGAAGAGATGGGTCACCCGGCAGGGTGGAGCATGCCTCGAGTCCCAACACTCAGGAGGCTGAGGCAGGAGGCCAGCCTGGGCTACAAAGTAAGCTCAAGACCTGCCTGAACTGCAGAATGAGACACACTGATTCAAAAAAACTACAAAAGAGGAGGAGGAGGAGGAGGAGGAGGAGGAGGAGGAGGAGGAGGAGGAGGAGGAAGAAGAGCCGGCTCAAGGCTGCCGCACTTGCTGCTGAGCAGCGAAGGAGGAGGAGGAGGAGGAAGAAGAGCCGGCTCAAGGCTGCCGCACTTGCTGCTGAGCAGCGAGATGCCCACGTAAAACCCCGCGAGGCACCTTGAAGCCAGTGCAGAGCTGGCCAGAGCGGCTGTACCTGCTTAGATGTCAGGAGAGACGCAAGTTGGGAGAGAGCCTGGGAGAGGCCCTGTGGGCACTTTGGGGACAACTTGTGTTTTGTTTGGCTGGGGAGGGATCCAGGCCAGGGTGTCCCACAGGCCAAGCAAGTGCCCTGCCTCCTGCCTGGGGTGGCCACTTGGTAATCTATAGCTGGGCCCACAGCTGTGCATCTTTTCCTGCAGATGCTGCACCCGAGTACCAAGCTGTGCGGGAGCTGGGTAGGGATGTGCCTGTGAATCCCAGAACCCCAGGAGGCTGAGGCAGGAGGAGCCCCCAGTTTGAGGTCAGCGTGGACAAGGGAGTGACTTGGTGAGACCTGGGGGTAGCACAGCACAAAGGCCCTGGGTTCTAGCGCAGGTATCACACATGAAAAAGAAAGGAAGAAAAGAAAAACGTCGTGAGTACGTAGGGAGAGGGGGCCTACTCATCTCAAACTAATGCAGGGGGAGTATCTGACAAGATTGTCTTCAAAAGAAAAAAAAGAAATGTAAAGGGCAGAGGTTTGGCTCCTCCGCGAACGGAGGATGTTTATGAGCAGCTTCATTAAAGAGATTCTTCTAGAATCCAGCCTGCTGCATGGAAAGTTGCAGGGCAGTAAGTAAGTGGGCTGTGCAGAAATGGCTGTCTCTCTCTGTCTCTCTCTGTCTCTCTGTCTCTCTCTCCCTCTCCCTCTCTCTCCTTCCCACTGGGCTGTCATGGGCCTGTGCTGAATTGAATTTCCTGTCTTTGTATTCCTGAGTGGCCAGGACAGCACATTGCAAAAGGGACACGTGCAATACACCAACGTGCTGGATCCAGGCTTTCAAAAACAAACGGCCCTTTTTATCTCAGGAGGGGAAAAAACAATCTCTGTGTGACCATCGGCCCTTGCCTGTCTTCTGCCCACTGAAGGTCAAAGCGCTCTGGGAGGCTGAAGCAGGAGGGTCACCAGTTCAACCTTAGCCCGGGCGGCTTAGTGATTTAGGAAGACCTTGTCTTGAAAGAAGAAGTGAAAAGGGGCTGAGGATGTAGCTCAGTGTGAAGACTCTGGGTTCTGTCCCTAGCGCTGAGAGAGAGAGAGAGAGAGAGAGAGAGAGAGAGAGAGAGAGAGCTGAGTGTGACCCGGGGAGGCTACCCATGATGGATAGGAACCTTGACAGCCAGGATAGGGAATTACATGGGGGCTCTGAGAGAGACAAAATAAAAACTGTCCCCAGCAATCCTCTCTCCTTTCTCCGGGATCTAATTACAGATGTCTTGACATTCCTTCCGCATAGAGTTTCTTTGAAAGACTCTGCAAGAGGCAACATTTGGAAACTGCGTTTTGGGTATAATCCTGTCTGGGAGCCGCTCAGCTCGCTGGGTCCTCAGATGACAAGACGCCTAATTACAGCGCGCGCGATGCATACCGCATTGGAAAACTGGATGCCTGACCCAAATAATAGACCCCAGGCTGGCAGTGGCCTCTCGGCCCGGCTGATGGCTCTGATGTCACATTAATTACTGCACAAATGTACTTATTGTGGGTACCGCGTCTATAGGATGAAGCCCTGTGGACACATGGTCGCAATAAAAATGCATTTTTTTCCTCCTTTCCCCTGACCCTAAGGGAGGGGAAAAAAAGAAGAAGGAGAAGAAGAAGAAAGAACATTTTTCAAGATGCTGTTTAATGACATAAAAACTGTCTGCTGAATGTTTGCTCCGCTTTTGTTCTTTGCTTTTCCTTCTTTTAATAAAAAACCTTTTGAGCCGAGCATTCCTGGTTTGTAATTCCTTTCTTTTCCTATAGCTTTCATGCCCAGGGAGAGACAGGTTAGATTACAGACCAGGGGACACCTCGTGAAACGTGCCCCGCCAGGACGAGCTGGCTGGGTGTGTGCATGTGTGTGCACGTACGTGTGTGCATGAGAGTGTGAGTGTGTGTGTGTGTGCGTGTTTCTTCATGACTTGCTGGTGGCCCCTGCACAAATACAGGGCTCCGGTCTCTAGAAGTGTGTTTATTCCTTCAGCCTTTCCCTGCTTCCGGGGCTGCTGCCTTTTGATTGTGGCCTGACTTTTAGGGGTTAGTGGCATTTGAGGGGGCCTAATAAATTTCGGAGTTCCCCCAAACGATTTCTAAGAGCAACAGCCAGCAGTAGATGAAAAATTTAGCTGGTTTCAGGGCCCCTCCCCCTCTGCCCATCCCCCCACCCTTCTCCCCCTTTCCACTCCTCCCCCCATGCCCACAATTCCCCCTACCTTCTAAGGCCTTCAGGTTTGCCTGATGATGTCACCGTGGTAACCAAGGCAACAGGCTATGACGTCACTGCGGCCCAAGGCCTTCTGACCTTGGCCTGGAATTCAAAGGAAAAGCAGCTCATAAACTTCTGAAGAAAGCAAGAGATAAATATTCTTAGTCATAAAAGAACAAACGCTGTTTTGAGTTGGGGGCTAGGAACCAAAAAAAAAAAAAAGAAAGAAAGAAAGAAAAGCTGAACTATTAAAAAAAAAAAAAATACAGTAAAACACATTGCCAAGTTTTTCAGGAAGTGCCACTGGCCATTTTAGTGATGTAAACTAGACTTTAAAACCAAAAGAGGAAAAATGAATGTGGAAGCGAAAGGTGCTTACGATACTGGACATAACTGGGCGCCTGTTCCACCAGAGCCCTGCGGAGTGGCGCAGAACAGCCAGCCAGCCCGCAGTTCCACCTCCGAGTGCATGACAGCCCGGGAAGCAGGGGTGATCTAGAGACCGGGCTTCTCCCACGGGCAGGCTGTGGGGGCCCTGGGGCGGAGCAGGGGGTGACATCTGTGGGCATGCTGTGGCTGGGCTGAGGATGACCCGGGAGGAGGCTGAGGCAGGAGGATCTCTAGGAGTTCGAGACCTGCCTGGGCTGCACAGGGAGAACCTGTCTTCAACAAAATCAAACAAGCAACAATAAAAATACCACACGAAGTTCGGCTCTGGGCAACCACTGCGATGATGGTTTCTTCATTTTGACCAGTGAATCCCAGAGCAATGCAAGGTAATGACGTTAGTGGGGAGCAGCAGGGAGGGGGGACAAGGACTCCCTATTCTGTGGATGCAACTGTCCCCAAAACAGAATCATTTTTATGCTGAGGGGAAAAGCAGGCTGGATCTCGCACAACTCGGCACGGAGTCTTGCTATGTCTAGGGTGGGTGATGTGTCCGTGCCTGGCTTTGCATGGCAGAGACTGAGAAGGTGACAGGATGGACCCCAGGAAAGAGCCAGAGGCTTGGAGTGGCCCACGGGAATCGTAAAGGTCAGGAAAGAAAGTCCCCCGGGCCATCCCAGGAAGAGGCTCTTGTCCTCGGAGCTCTGGAGCCCTCTAAGAGTCTTCGGGCTCAGTTTCACAAGAATGTTTCTGTCATCCCAGCCCTCTGGGAGGCTGAGGCAGGCGAATTGCGCTGTCAAGCTCAGCCTTTCAAGGCAACTTTGTGAGATTCTGTCTCTAAATGAAAGCTGAAAAGGGCTGAGGACATAGCTCATGCAAAGACCTTGGGTCCCATCCCCAGTACCAATACAAAGAAGCAAACAAACAACAGAAAAGCACATCTAGCTTTTAAGATGACGATGATGATGATTATTCTTATTATTTTTGTTAATGTACTTAGTACAGGGCCTACAGGGTCTCACTGCACAGATCAGACTCAGTGGTTCTCCTGGTTTCAGCCTCCCAAGCACTGGGATTACAGGCTCACACCACCATGCCCAGTCTCACTTGCTGTCTCAGCGCACCCCCAGGGCAGGGCTGGCACGGCACACCGGGGATCGATCCCCGGTCCCTGCGTCTACCTAAGCAGGTGCTTTAATCCGTTGAGCTATCTGGCCAGCCCCACATCTAGTTTTTAGCTGTCCTGAGGCTCAGCTAACCACACAGCATGAGGCTTTGGGCTCCGATGACTGTTAGGCTCTGAGGTGCTGAGTGGGTCTGGTTTCCACCAGAGGAGCAGGCAAGGGGGCTGTCTGCAGGAAGAGGTATCTCCAGGCAGGGAAAGAGCAATGAACCGGAACACAGATCCTGCTGCTTGGTCTTTCTTGCTTGAAATAAAGGGTGCTGGACAAATGCTCACACTAGTAAGCTGACTCAGGTCAGGAACAAGTTGGGATCCATTGGTAGAGTCTGGCTCTGGAGCCCTGTGGCCAGCCTAATCAATGAGCAGGCATGTGGGGACCCATTAGTAATGCCTGCCCTGGATGCAGGAGGAGAAGCACAGGCATTGTCCGCTGTTCTAGACAGATCCAACCCTTGTGACCCCAACCTCTCTAAGGCCTGCTTGTCCAGACAGACGTATGTGCCTCCACCAACATCCTGTGGGATGGTAGGCAGAATGGAACCCCACCCTGGCTTTTTGCCCTGTCCTTGCAACTGTGTGGCCCACAGCATCCAACAGGTAGGAGCTACGCCGCGCATATTCACTGCCACCTGGAGGAGAGGCCCATGCTAACAGGCAGCAAAACAGGCGACTGTTAGGCTCTCTGAGGTGCTGAGCAGGTCTGGTTTCCACCAGAGAAACAGGCAAGGGGGCTGTCTGCAGGAAGAGGCATCTCAAGCAGATTCTTTTGTGTCTGTTTGTTTTGGAGACAGGGTCTCTCTGTGTAGTTTAGCCTGGCCTTCAATTCACTGTGCAGCCCTGGCTGGCCTTGAACTAATATCTTTCTGTCTTGGAGGTTGAGAGGTTGGTGGGGTTTTGAGGCCTGCACCACCACAGCTCACATGAAGGCTGTAAGAAATGGTGATGTCTCATTTGAGAAAATGGGGCAGAGGGATGAAGCAAGGGACAAGCCTTTGGGGGGTGGAAATCACTCGCCCCTAACATCCCTGCAGGCTTTATTTCTATTTATTTATTTATTTGGTACAGAATCTCACCACGCAGCTCAGACTCATAGTGATCCTCCTGTTTTCAGCTTCCCCAGCACTGGGATTACAGGCATGTGCCACCTTGCCTCGTCTGGGTGGCTGGCTCAGCGTGCTTGAGGACGGGGCTGGCATGGCATGTGGGGTCAGAGATTGAATCCCAGTCCCTGCGCTTACCTAAGCAGGTGCTTAGTCCGCTGAGCTATCTTGCTCGCCCTTCTGTGGGCTCTAAATGCAATGATTCGTGTGCAGCATTCCTGGGTTGCTACAGGGGAATCAATAAACACCAATCCCGTGTCTAGCCAAGACGGACCGATCCAGTGCAAACGGAGAAACTGAGACCCAGTGATGGATCACAGGCCAACCAGCAGCACACAGCATGTGAGGGTTGGACTCGGGACTTGAACTCAGGTCCCTACCATTCCCAGGCCAGTGCTCTTGCTTGGCTCCATCTACACCAGCAGGCTCGCCCCTCTCCAGTGGAATAATCTGATGTCAGAGGGAAAGAATGTCCCCATGCTTGGGAGGAACCATGTCCCTCAGAAGGTTCGTGCATGCTCCGACACACAGACCCGCCAGGGCAGCCTTGTTGGGACACAGGTCTTTGCAGATGGGACCCAGCAGGAGGGCATGTGGCTCCAGTGCGGGCTCCTGACGCGGTGGCTACTGTGTGGACACAGAGAGAGACGGCTGGGCATGGTGAAGCATGCCAGTAATACCAGCATGTGTAAGGTTGAGGCAGAAGGAGCACCATGAGTTCAAGGACAGCCCAAGCCATGCGGAGAGACCTTGTCTAAAAACAGTAAGAATAGAAGTAGTGCAGGTTGAAGACAGGTTGCAGGCAGCGATCTTTGCTGGCCTGAGCCCCCGTTCTAGGAGCAAGATTGGAGAGGAGAGGAAGGGAACGGAAGTGGTGGGGAGAGGAGGGCTGGGGACTGTGGCAGAGGCTGGGAGCTGGGGTGGCCGTGCCAGTGCTCCTCGGATGAACTGCGGCGAGGTTCCAGAGTGTGTACGTCAGCACCCCGAGAAGACCAGCTCGTTCTCTGGGTGACCCTGGGCTGACTCAGCTGGTAGAGGCTGTGGGCAGCGCTTGGCCGGTCCTTGTTCGCCCCGGGGTGGGGAGAGACAGCAGCGCCCAAAGACTCTCAGGCCGTGAAGGTCTCTTGGCATCTGTTACTTCCTCCTGCGCTGAGTCCTGTTTTTTTTTCTGCCTGTTTTGTTGTTTCGACACTGAGGATGGAGCCCCGGGGCTCCTCATGCCTGCTAGGCAAGTGCTGTACCCTGGTGCTGCACCCCCAGCCCTTTAAAAGTTTTATTTTAGGGTTGGGTTTAAATTGCATGGGTGGGGCTGGAACTCAAGATCTTCCTGCTTCAGCCTCTCCAGTAGCTTGAATTACAGGTATGCACTACGACAGGCAGCTCTGGAAGCCACTTCTCAACAGTATGGGTTTGGTTCTTTTTGCTTGAAGTCTACTTTTTTTTTTTTAATTTTTGAGACTGAGTCTCATTATGTCATTACGTAGTCCAGGCTGGAGGTGAACTCAGGGTGATCCTCCTGCCTCAGCTTCCTGCATGCTGAGAGACAGTCACGCACCTCCACGCTTGTTTTGAGGTCTACTTATTGATCAGTAATTGGCACAACAGAACATTCCTTTCTCATGCACAGTTCACATAGTTTGGACAAATGTCTCTGTAAACACAGCACGGGGGCTGCCAGTGTTACTGCTGCCTTTATTCTTATTTTGTTTGGCGTTGAGAACTGGACCGTCTGCCACTGAGCTGTAGCCTGGCCTGAATATTCTCGAAGCTCACTGTCCTCTATCTTCCTCCACCACCTTCTTGTCCCTACCTTTACACTGTGGCCCTGAGTGACCACAGAGCTGTTTTCTGCGGTTACAGATGAATGTGATAATTTTTAGAGTTCATACAAATGGAATCCTCCATATAAGCCTTTTCATGCTTGACTTCTTTCTTTGTTGTTTTTGAGGCGGGATCTTGCTATGTGGTTCGGGCTGGCTTTGATCTCACTGTGTAGCCCCAGGAATCCTCCTGCCTCAGCCTCCTAGCCAACAAATAAATTACAGAAATAACTTTTTCCTGCCAGAGTTGTGTGATATTAGGCCGGAGGAGGATCTGAGTTTGTTCCTTCAGGAAGGGAAGAACTCTCTGGGCAATGAATCTGACGGATTGTTTAAAGGACAACTTTGATACCGATAGAATTGTGATAATTTAAAGAACAAACAAACAAAAGACAGAGTTCTATCCCTTGTGAAAGCCCAGGATCAAGACAAGGCCAGATTCCCGAAGGCATTCTGGGATTCCAACCCCAGAGACTCAGACTCTTCTGCTAGACTGTAAGGAGGACGTCCAGGTCGGAGATTGCTACAGGGGCTTCCAGAAAGGGGCTAGCTGAGGAGGGACCCCAGGCTGTGTCACCTTGGGGCCACCTGGTATGGTGACACACACCTGTGATCCCAGAACTTCAGAGGCTGAGGCAGGAGGATCACTGTGGGATTGAGGCCAGCCTGGGCTATGTAGTGAAATTCTATCTCAAAACAAGACAGAAAAGATGTTGGCTGCCCTTCCCACCTTCCCCATTGCTCTAACTCGGGGAGAAGTAAATTTGTGGGTATTGTCACGTTCCTGGGGGGCAAGTGACGTCCTCAGGAGGAGAAGGCTGTGGGCCAGGGCAGAGGATCACTTTTGTGTAGTGGTGCGGTGATCAGGGATTGAGATGAACTTCAGGGTTTGTCTAGTTCAGTTCCCTCTGGGGAAACTGAGGCATGGAGGTAGAGGGAGCCAAAGCCACATCAAGACAGGCTGGGCCTGCAGGTGCAAGAGGACAAAGATCCCCGTGGAAGTGCCGAAGCAGAGAGGGGTCGCGGGGATGGCTGAGCGCTTGGCATCAGCAACAGTGGTTTTCAGGTGCTGCAAGCCTAGAATCCTGGCACCCTGGGAGGCTGAGGCAGGAGGATTGCAAGTTCAAGCCCAGCCTGGGCAACTTAGTGAGACTTTGTCCCAGGTGGCCTGTGTCTATAATCCCAGCACTTGGCAGGTTGAGGCAGGAGGATTGCCATGAGTTTGAGGCCAGCCTGGACTACACAGTCAGTTTGAGGCCAACTGTGAAGTACAAGGGGAGACCCTGTCTCAGAAAAACAAGCCAAAACAAAAGGGCTGGGAATGTAGCTCAGGGCGAAGGCCCTGGGTTCAATCCCAGCGCAGGAAAAGGAAGCAGAGTGCTCACAGCAAGTGGAGCAGCCCTTGCCTGCCTTTGTGTGTGTGTGTGTGGGGGGGGGGGTCCGGGGCCGCCTGTCTGCGCTCTGAACAGGCTGGACTTCCAGGCGTCACTTGGAATCCGGGCGGGCTTTCAGGAGGAGCTCAGAGGAATGCGCAGTGCGGAGTGGGGCCCTTAAAGTCAGTCACCCGGACTTCTGGATTTCTCCCCGGCTCGAGGGCCTCACACACCCTTTGGTTTTAATCTCATCTGCTTGTCATAGCAGTCTGGGAGGCAGGCCAAGGTGATGTCCCCAAGATCCCGGGAAGCGACCAGCTGGCCACTTCAAAGAAACTCTATCTATCTGGAGAGGTGGAGAGCGAGGGATTATAACAACGTGCCTGAAGGGAGCTGAGCACCAGGCCAGAGGGGCGGGGAGGAGGCCGATGGGTGAGCAGGCAGGCCTGGACCGAGTGGGGTGTTTCAGCCTCCCCTACGATGCTCCATAGGAGCCCGCTCTCTGGAGGCCGAGGCAGGAGGATCTTCACAAGTTCAGTGCAAGATCTTGTCTCGAAAAGAACAAAACCAAAGACTAATAACCCCTACCGTAACACACCACCGTAAAACAGGTTCTCTGAAAGGGCTGGAGGTACACCTTAGTGGCTCTGAGCTGGTCTACCACGCAGGAAGCCCTGGGCTGGAGTCTCAGCTCTGGAGGTGGGGAGGTCACTCGTGAAACAAGACAAGAGGAGCTCAGCAAAAGGCTGTGGGTAGGAAGCAGGAAGCCGACACTTCGGATGCCCGCGGACAGACAGAGAGGTCGGTGTGAACAGTTAGCAGCGGCTGTGGAGATAAGAAATCCGGATCTGGACCACGGCTCTGTGGCCACTTGGACAATTCCTGCAGGCCCCGTGCTCACGCCAGGCCCCAGTTCTGAACCCTCCCAGCAGGAGCCTGGGTACCAGCCCCTCCTGAGCTCCTGCGCCCCACCTGTCCCTGGAATAGCAGCTCCTGTCCTCTCTGGTCCGCAGGCCTCTTCCTCTCCACATAACTTTGTCTTTGCATATCCCAGGGGCCCTTCCCACTCCTCTAGTTGGAAATGCGTCATCTTTACAATGCCTATGAGGTTTCCTCCCCTCTCTGTTCCTTCCCTTCTTCTTTCCTTTTCTTCCACCCACACTGGGGATTGAACCCAGGTCCTCTGCAGTGAGCAGCACTCTGGGAGGCTGGGGAAGGAGGATCCCAAGTCGAAGCCCCAGCTCTTAAATTTTTTCCTTAAAAAATTCTGAAACAGGGCCTTGCCAAATCATCCAGGCTGAACTCAACTTGCCAGCTTTCTGCCTCAGCCTCCTGGAGTACTGGGACTTTTGGCGGGAGCCACCTCTAATTAACATCTGGTACTGCACCAGAGAACGCATCCGTGCTGTCCCTGACTGCGTCCAAATGCTGGCCTAGGAGATGCCTCGGGGCCCAGGAGTCGCAGACAGGAAAGATGGAAGGAGAGCCAGGAGCCCCCTGTGAACCCCAGGAAGAGCCCTGACTCTGCCGTGTGTTCCGGTTTCCGGACTTGGGCCGAGCTGCAGGGCTCGATGCAGCCCACGGACCGCTCGGGGCCCTGTGTGCCCTGTGTGTGGTGTTTATGTCTGTCCTTTGAAGGCCGCTGGGAAAGGCCCACTCCCGTCCTGGGAGTAACAAACAGCGTCTTCTCTTCCTCTGCTGAAACCAATCTTTAATCGCCCTACAGAGTCACGGGCTCAGAATAGCATAATGGAAACTAAGCACTTAAAATACTTTCTTGGGCGGATAAACACAGTGCAGGAAGAAAAAAAAAAAAAAAAAGAACCCTCCATGCCCTGCTCCTCTGTTGCTTCGTAAACATACCAGGAACTGGGGAGCAGGAGAGGAGCCCCAAGAGGGGAACAGCCAGGACCAGGACTCGTTGTTCCTCGGGGAAACGGGGTGGTCACCAGCCTGGGGATGTCCCTGTGTTTTCTAAAGTGATAAAAGCTAATACTCACATAACAAGAAAATGATGCCGGGCCCAGCGGCACCAGCCTGTAATCCCGGCACTTGGCAGGCTGAGGCAGAAGGATCCCAAGAATCTCAAGATGGAGCCCAGCTGAGAGGATTTAGCAATTTTAGTAAGACTCTGCCTCAAAGGACAAAAGAGAAGGGCTAGGTTGTGGGGGAAGGGAAGAGAGCAAGACACTCGGGCGTTTTTTTTCCTGGGCTTGTGTCCCGGCTGCCAGGCCTGACCCTGCACACACATCTGTGTTTTTCATGGACTAGGATTCTCTGGGATATACAATCCCTGCCACTCGCAGGCGGCCCAGCACTCGCAGGAGGTCCAGCGTGCTGCAGTGAGTTGGCCAGCGGCACGCAGATCTGCCAGGGCAGAAGCTGAGTGCCCTGCTCATGGAGGGCCTGGTCAGCATCCCGGGAGACATGCTGACTTCTCAGGCACCCATCCACCGACGGCTCGCGTATGAGTACCTGCAAAGGCTGTTCTCTTTTCCTTTAGTTTTTTTTCTTGGCAGAACCCGGGATTGAACTCAGGCCCTTGTGCTTGCCAGGCAAGTGCTTATTCTGCCGAGCTATCTCCCTGGCCCCTCCTTTAGTTTTGAGGCAGGATGTCTCTATGCGGTTCAGGCTGACCTCGAACTCATCACGCACCTCAGGCTGGCCGCAAATTTACAGTGACCTTGATGCCTCAGCCTGCCAAGTGCTAAGGTTACACTTGGGCCGCCCTGTACGTGGCGTGGACATATTTTTGCACCTTGAATCTGGTAGATATGGCCTAGTTACAGGGCAATCTGTGACATGTACACACTGGATATTTCTATTCGCAGATGAAGAGAGTGGTACATGCTCACTTAAAACATCGCTCTGCAGCTGGACATGGTGGTGCACATCTGTGAGTCCAGCATTCGAGGAAGCTGAGGCAGGAGGGTCTCAAGTTGAAGTACAGCCTGGGAAATTTAGTGACTTAGAGAGACCCTGGGTGGAAACACAAAAATGAGAGCCTGAGATAGAGGTTCATGGCACAGCACCTGCTTGGCAAACTCAAGGTCCTGAGTTCCATTCCTGGTACCAAAAAAAAAAAAAAAAAAAAAAAAAAAAAAAAAAAAAAGCAAAACAATGAAAAAAGATATCCTAGACAACTGAGTGCCCTTGGAGGTTTGACCCCTGACATCTCCCCCCCCCCAGCATCTGATATTCACGCCTGCTTATAGGGTTTTGTGTGACACCAAAGACTCCCAGAGTCCTTCTAGAACTCCCAGCCCTGTGGAAGCAAGTGGAAGCTCCTGGAATTTGGAGCTAAAAGGACTGGTGGGATGGACTATCCCACCCTGACACTTGTTGGGGACAAATTATGTAATCTAAATTGTGGAATGTTTTCTAAATCTTTCTCTTCCCCGGCCCCCTGTATTTAGGACAGGATGTCCAGGGTCTCACTGAGTAGATCGGACCCTTAGTGATCTTCCCGTTTACAGCCTCCCAAGAGCTGGGATTACAGGCGTGCCACCACGCCCAGTCCCAATTGCTATCTCAGCATCCCCTGGGGATGGGGCTGGCACAGCATGCTCAGGGATCGAATTCCCGGCCCCTGCATCTGCCTAAGCAGGCGCTTTGATCTGCAGAGCAATTTGGCCAGCCCTCATAAATCTTTCTCAACTGTAAAAGCAGCCCTGAATTTTGGGGGAGAATTTGATAAGATAATGGAAACAAAGGCTTGGCCCAGTGCTCAGAGCTTCTGAATGCACCGTTGAGATCAGCACTCACTAAACAGCCCTCAGTGCCTGATCTGGACTTAAAGTCCCGGGGATCCTCCTACCTCAGACTCCCAGCGCGCTGGCCTCACAGCCAAGCGTCATCACACCTGGTGGCAAGGAGGTGACTTTGGAGCTGAGGCCCCAAGCCGTCAGGGGGTCATCAGGCTTTGCAGATAGGGGTGGGGGAGGAGGAATAGTCCAGGCAGAGGAACAGCATGTGCAAAGGCCCTGGGGCCGGAGTGTGGCGAGTCTGTTGAAAAAAGCAGGAAGTGGCTGTGACCACAGTACACATGGTCACCTTGGAAGGGGACACATGTGGAAGACACAGGGGACCTGCCTGACCAGATACGTGGGGGAGGGGAGGAGTCCTGATCATGTACAACTGTGTGTTGTTGTAAGAACACCGATTTTTTTTTAAATTAAGCTAATTGGTACATGATTTTTTAAAATCCAAATGAGTGAAGTTCTCTGTTTTGTTTTGGCGGAACTGGGAATTGAACTCAGGCCCTTGCACTTGCCAGCGAAGCGTGTATTCCACTGAGCCTTCTCCCTGGCTACAAAGTTCTCTTTAAAAGATAGTGCTGTAGGGGCTGGAGAGATGCCTCAGTGGTCTAAAGCACCTACTTGGAACAAGTTTGGCAAAGCACAGGGACCGCGGTTCAATCCCCCAGCACCACATGCCAGCCAGCCGCGCCCCCTGGTGGGCTGAGCTGGCCACACACACACACACACACACACACACACACACACAATGTTAAAATAAAAAAACATTAAAAAAAATAAAAATAAAAGATAGTGCTGTATCTCCTTAACCATTTGCTTCCCTGGGGACTTTTTATTATTGTTATTATAAATATTTTTGTTGTAGTTTCACTAGTGCATGGCTGCAGGACGTGGTGATCACGGTCCTCGTGCAGAGTTGGAGCCCACGCGGAGCACAGCTTACTTCTCTGTCCCCTGGCCCTCCCCTCCCAGTGTCTCTCGGTCTCCTTCCCACCCGAGGACTGATGGCAACAGACTCGAAGTGTGGAAAGAGGTTGCGCTGGGCGCAAGGTTGTACGCCTGTCATCCCAGATCTTGGGAGACTGAGGTTGCAAGATCGAGAGTTTGAAGTCAGCCTGGGCACACAATACATAAGATCCTGTCTCAAAAATTCATCAGATACGTTTTCCCAGGGCCGGGGTGGCACGCAGCGGTAGTGTACGGCTTACGCATGCGCTGTAGCTTCCACCTGCGGCGTGATGACCACGTACGTGTAGGCGGCTGCGCTGCTGCGCAGTTGCATCCACCACATCCCAGGCATCTGGCGGCTCCCGCAACCTCCCAGGGACCTCCGGTGGCAGTGATGTGTGAGCAGGTGCTGTAGCGTGTGTGCTGCTGAATGGCGTTCAGGTCTGCTTTGCGTGGAAAGCACACACACTGGCGAGTGTGCCCGGAGGGCCGGCGCGATCCTCTCCTATCCCTGTACATCTTTGCTGCCGCCTTCCTCCCGCTTGTTCCAAATTAGAGCGAGCAGTGAAACCACACGGCAGAGAGTTTGCTGTAAGGCTTCTTTCAGCATGAAATGTTTGAGGTTCATTTATACTGACACTTGCATGTCGAGCGCATCGGACGCTGAGGCAGGAGAGTCTCTGTGAGTTTGCAGCAGCTTGGGCTACATAGTGAATGCAGCGCCAGCCTGGGCCACATAGACCTTGTCTCAAAAACGAACAAACAAAGAAACAGCTTCACATTGAGGCTGCAAGGCTGTCAGTCTGTCTATCTTAAAAGAACCAAAGGAGAAGAACCTTGTATCAATAGCTTCCTCTTCTTTTTTCATTTTCTTCAAATCATAGAGTGGTCGCTCTTTGTATGGACGTAGCACAGTTGGTTCAAGCTTTCTTCTGCAAATGCACACCACAGCTGCTTCCAGCTTTTGTCTGCCTTTTCTGGTTTTTTTTTTTTTTTTTTTTTTTTTTTTCAGTATTGGGGATTGAACCCAAAACCTTCACACTGAGCTACACCCCCAGCCCTGTTTTACTTTTTATTCTAAGATAGGATTTCACTCAGTTAGTTGCCTGGGCTGGACTCCAACTTGCGAACCTCCTGCCTCAGCCTCCCAGGAGTGCTGGCGTTATAGCCGTACACCACTGGGCTCAGCTTTTTTTTTTTTTTTTTTCTTCTTCTTTTCTGTTCATGTCTTTAACGTTTTGCAGTGCTACTGGGCAGGTGCTTTGCCATTGAGCTACACCCCTCACCCTACCTAACATTTTAAAATACTCCCTTGGCCTCAGGGTTGAGAGGAAATTCTTGGGCTAAAGAGGCAGTAAGCCATCCAGGGAGGCGGTGAAGGAAGAGATAACAGCACTATAGCGCTGTTTTGATCCCTGTGTGAGGGTCTGGATACACATTATCTCGGGTCTCCTAAGCATTTGGAAAACTCCCTTTCCCTGGAGATAAGCCATCTTGTCCCGAGGAAGACCTGACGCTTGTTAAGCTGTCTTCCCCTTTCAGTGTGAATTCCTTGGTTCCGTCTTTGCAAAGAGGCACCTTGACCCTGAGCCCTATCGGCTCCCCACCTGCCAGGGGATGAGTAACAGAATCCCTCAGGGAGTTCCCTCAGGAAGGGAAGCCGCACTCAGAGATTAACGGCTCAGGTGACTCCGCAAGGTTGGGAGGGCAGGGTGGGGCTCCGGGGAAAGTTCTAGGAAGACCCTCTCAGCCCAGCTTTGGGCTTTGCTGTGGCTCGGCTTGTCCACTTTAGAACCTTGTGACAGTGACCGGAGCTGGGCCTTGAGATTCGCGTGCTGATCCTGTTCTGAGCTAGTGGTGGGCATGACGCTCTTCTCTTCTGGCAGTCTGATTTCAGAGCCAGTCAGTTCATAGAGACAGTGACGGAGAGATACTAGCACAAGGACTTGAGCAGGCCCTAGGCTAGGTGGCGATTCTCCCGCCTCAGCCTCCTTAGTGCTGAGATCACGAATCTGTGCAGCACGCCTGGCTCCTTTCCTTCTTCTCTCTTTTCCTCCCTTCCCTCATCCTTGTAGTCCTGAGGACTGAAGCTGAACTCGAACGTGTTAGGCAAACACTCTCCCACTGAGCTGCATCCTTAACCCTTTTGAAAAATTCTGACAGGGTCTCACTAATTTGCAGAGATTAGATTCATACTTGACACCCTCCTGCCTCAGCCTCCCCGGTGGCTGGGATTTCAGGTGTGCATCGCTGTGCCTGGCCCACTGCCTCAACTTGAAGAATTCCTGCTCCCAGTGAAATAGAGTTGAGCCAGCGCTGACATTTGGCTGGTACTCTTCATGTAGGACTGTTTGTTTCATGTATGCAAGAAAAAAGCAAAGCAAACAC
>NW_004524655.1:1038923-1042981 GCF_000260255.1 Octodon degus
GAACAGACATGTATGTGGCAGGGAAGAGAGAACTACTGTGTGTGTGTGTGTGTGTGTGTGTGTGTGTGTGTGATCCAGGAGGGAAAGAGTAGGAACACAGCAACCACCACCAAGAGGAGGGCTATGGAGTGGCTGCTGTCCTGCACCCAGAGCCCCCACCCCAGCACTCCCTCCTGCATCCAGAAATAGTTTCTGGGAACTGTGGGGTCCCCTCCCGGCCGCCTGCCTGTGGGAGATAAAGCCCTGCCCCTGTGGCCAGCTTGGCGGCCACTCAGCGGCCACTGCCGACAGGCAGCTTTGATCTCGGGTTATCAGGGCCTGACCCTGTGCCCGCCTCCCCTGCCAGCTTCCACCCACTGCACCTCTGCACAGAGGGCATTCGCCAAGGACGATGGTGAGGGCGCCCAGGGTCTGTGCCCAGTGCCTGCAAGGCTGGGTGCCTGATCCTGCGGGGGTACCCTGTTCCTGCGCAAGGGCTCCTGGGGGCTTGACTGGGGAAGGATAGCTTTGTAATTTTTATGGTTTTATTTGATTTTGTTTTATTGGGTGTTGAGACAAGGTCTCTGCTACATAGTGGTGGCCTTGAATTCACTATGTTTTTGTTCTTTTTTACTGTATTTTAGAAAGGCCTACAGGGTCTCACTACTAGATTGGACTCAGTGATTGGCCTGTTTACAGTCTCCCAAGAGACTGGGATTACGGGCGTGTTCCACCACGCCCAGTTTCAATTGCCGTCTCAGCGCACCCCGGGGGCAGGACTGAGTATCGAACCCTTGGCCCCTGCGCCTGCTTGCAGGCACTTTAATTCACTGAGCTATTTGGCTCACTCGAATTAACTATGTCTTAATTGCTTTTCTTTTGGTGCTGAAACAAAATCCCCAACGCCCAAAGTTAAAGGAGGAAAGGCTTATTTAGCTCAGTTTGTTTAAGTTTCAACCATCAACTGGCTGCACGGCAGGGGGGTGTGCAGAGGCAGAACTTCTCGGCAGAAGACCTCGCCCATACTCTATGAAGGGCATAACGCTCACACCATCTCCCCTGGCTCAGGCCCAGGATGTTTGCAAAGTGAGGACCCTGGCCCCCTGCTGGCATTTAGTTAAACTTCTAAACTTCTCACATTGACACAATGAACAGCATCCCGCAGCGCTAATCCCTTGTGCTCTACACTCTAGGGTGTAGAACTACCGAGTTACTTAGTTAAACTTTTAGGCTTTTCAAGTTGAAACGGTGTAGCAACCATTACAACGACATAGCCCTGGCTGGCCTTAACTCATGGCGAACCTCCCGCCTCAGCCTCCTGAGGGCTGGGATGGGGGGGGTGCCCCACCAGCCGCAACAAGGTAATGTTTTTTGGGCCCCTCTATATAGTATCAGGTGTCAGGGCTTCAGGCTTTTTTATGGCTGAAAACAATCCTGTTCTCAGGTTGAACTGCATTGTTTCCGCCGTGAGCGGACATCCAGGCTGTCCCCAAATTTGGACTCTGATGCTGGAGAACTTTCCAATATTCACATCACACGCATGTATACATTTTTTTTCTTCATTTCTTTTGGTCATTTGTCTTATGATTTGCTGGGTCCCATGAAAATGTGATGTTTAACTTCTCGAGGAAATGCCAGAATACTTTCCACGGTTTATTTTTCTTTAGGCAGGGTCTCACTATGTAGCTCAGGCTGACATTGAACTTGCAGCAGTCCTCCTTCCTCAGCCTCTCGAGTGCTGGGATTGCAGGAGAGCTCCAACAGACCTGGCAAAAAATACAATTTTGGGCCATGGAGATAGCTCAGTGGTCTAAGCACCTGCCTAGGAAAGCGCAAGGACCCAGGTTCGATACTGTGCCAGTCCACCCTGAGTGCTGAGCCATCCACCAAAAGAAATACATTTCTGTTCTTCACCAACTGCTCAGCCTGTGAACTTCCATTATATGAGCAGCGAAATGGGTGAAAACACAACTACTCCGCTCACAGCCTGGCTAAGGAAGGCAAGTTAACTTTCCCATGGCCATGGTGCGAGAAAGAATCAGGGAAGCTGAGGCCAGAGCATCCCGTGCAGAGACGAAGTAATTTCTTCTGTCTCACTGTCATTTTTTTAAAAATTTTATTTATTTGTGTGTGTGTGTGTGTGTGTGTGTGTGTGTGTGTGTGTATGGCCAGCTCAACCCACCAGGGGGCGGGGCTGGCTGGCATGTGGTGCTGGGGGATTGAACCGCGGTCCCCTGTGCTTTGCCAAGCTTGTTCCAAGTAGGTGCTTTAGACCACTGAGCCATCTCTCCAGCCCCACTTTCATTTTTCTATACTATTTTCAGTGTCCAGCTCTGGGCCACACCCTGGAGGCAGAAGTTGAGCGGGCATCTGGGAAGAGAACGAGATGACAGCGCTGCTCCTTGGAGCGCTTGATAGCCCATGTGCTGGGAACAGGGACCCAGCAGGTCTGTGACCTCCACCCATGCATAGGTAAATGTGACGGGAACCTGCTTTTGCTTGTTTTGTTTTGGTACCAGGAGGACCTTGAACTTGCCAGGCAGGTGCTGTGCGGCTGAGCTAAACCCCCGATCCCCCCATCGCTTTTCTGAGACAGTCTCATTTTGGATTTCAGGCTGGGCTTGCATTCAGTATGGAGCCCAGGCTGGCCTCCAACTCATAGCAACCCTCCCGAGCTTGTGACCTCAGCCTCCTGAGTTCTGGGATCACAGACATGCGCGCGCTACCATGCCCGGCTGGGGGTTGCGAACCTGCATTTGTGTTAGGCACTTTCTTGCTAAGTAGCTGAGAAAGAATCTGTGAGCATGCGCAGGGCAGGCGTGGTGGTGCCTGCATGCCACCATCCTCTGACTGTCCCTGTTCAGAGTAGCGTCCACTGCTACAGAGGGCTGCGGGATGGCTCGGGCTGGTGGGCTGCAGACGGAAGTGGAAGTGAGACAGACAGGAAAGGGGGCACAGGGCGGGGCCAAGCGTGAACCCACTTCTGGTGCCTGGAGCCTGGAAGTGAGCTCTTGGCTGAGGGCAAGTGACAGCTTGGGAGTAACCAGCACGGGTCTTGAGATGGACCTTACCCGGGATGATCCTGGTGGACTGAGGCAGGAAGATCGGTGTCAGAGAAACAGATAGGGTGATGGAGGAAGAGGCTGAAGTGGTGCTGCTGCAGTGGAGGCCCAGCAGGTGCTGCAAGCCAGAAGGAGCAGAGCAACGAGTTGTCCCAAGAAATAAGGCTAGGATGTCTGTCCGTCCGTTTGTCCATCCATCCATCCATCCATCCATCCATCCATCCATCCATCCATCCATCCTTAAACATGTCCGTCTGTCTTAGCTACTGTCTCATTGCTGGGACAAAATATCAGACACCCAAAGTTAAAGGAGGAAAGGTTTATTTCAACTCATAGTTTGTACAGGTTTCAGTCAGATAATACCTATGTGTAGTTTTGTGTGATCTGGCTCCATGGCGGAGGGCTGTGGCCGAGGAGAAACAGTCCATGGCTGGCAGGAGGCAGCAAACACTGAGCATCCCCTCCCTTCCCCTCCCTTCCCTTCCCTTTCTTGTTTTGCATTTAGGACGGGGTCTACAGGGTTTACAGGGTCTCACTACATAGATCAGACTCATAGTGATCCTCCCATTTACAGCCTCCCAAGTGCTGGGGTTACAGGCTCGCGCCACCACGCCCAGCCTCAGTCGCCATCTCAGCGCGCCCCGGGGGCGGGGGCGGCACAGCACGCAGGGGATCGAACTCCAGCCACTGCACTCGGCCTAAGCAGGCTCTTTAGTCCGCTGAGCTGTCTGGCTGGTCCCTCCCTTTCCTTTTAACTCCATTCAGGCTGGCAAATCTGTTGGTTGGTGGCACCCACACGCAGGGTGCTGCTTCTGTTTTCAGTAAATCCATTCAGACACACCCAGAACAATGGTACACTAATCAGCAGTTTCATTCAGCTATCCTTTGGCCTTAGTGGCCTTCACACACCCTAGATCAGCCGCCTCTGCAAAGCCCCACCTGTGAGCACATGGGGCTTTGTGGGGTGGCTAGACACAAGCCCTAACACTTTTCTTGGTTTTTTCTCTTTTCTTTCTT
>NW_004524655.1:1043681-1048732 GCF_000260255.1 Octodon degus
CCACTGCACCTAGTGTGGCCAATCCATTTTCAACTCATTACCTCTACAACTGTGAAATAGTGTGTGTGTGTCTTACTTTGAGCCAGCATACTGAAGGTCCTTGGTTAGGGACACTGGAGGAAACTGACAGGGCTCTGGGGAGGTGGCAGCCTGCGGCTCTGTGTGGAAGGTGTCTCAGGTGGCAGGAGCAGTCGGTGCAAGGGGCCTGCGGTGTGAGGTCAGAGTGCATGACGGGCGGGTGCCCTGAGACTCGCAGGAGGGCCTGTGTGTCCAAGAGTGACCGCAGAAGACCTGGTGGGGGCCAGAAAGCTTGTATCGAGCCTTCCCAAGGCTGGAAGAACCTCAGCTGACCAGGGTGGAAATCTCAGCTCTGCCATCTGCCGTGGTCCTGGCTGGCGGCCTTCCCTCTCTGCATCTGCTCTGCCCGATCTGTCCCGAAGGGCTGGCAGTCATCCCTGGTGGCGGTGTTGTGAGCTGACCCCAAGAGAGCCTTCCTCGGGGCTGTGGCATATGCAACTTTCCATCCACGTTGGGCCTGGTGACCAGATGCTGGCCCTGACACAGGAGGTCATCAGATGGGGACATGGGACAGGTGTCCTGGGCTCAAGGGACAACAAGGGTAACCTTCAGGAGTGTGATAAGGTGTTTGCTACCCACTTTGATGCACCCAGTTTTGTTCCGTTTTGCTTTTATTGAGATGGGATCTCACCGTGCAGTCTAGCCTCACCTCAAACTCCTAGTGATCCTTCTGTCTTGGCTTCTTCCGAGTGCTGGGATTCCAGGCATGCGTTTTTTTTTTTTGTTTGTTTGTTTGTTTTTTAAAGTCAGGGTCTAAGTTGCTCAGGCTGGCTCTCAATGCAGGACTCTCCTTCAGCCACCCGAAGAGCTGGATTGACAGGACTGTGCCACTGTGTTCAGCCTTGAGTTTTTATCCTAGGGTTTTCTTCTTGTTTTTGTTTTGCTGCACTAGGGAAGGGACTCAGGGCCTTCAAATGCCAGCCAAGCCCTCAGCACCTGAGCTGTACCCCCAACTCTGATTCCTCAAAGCCTCTGCCACCTCCTCTGGGGTGGATGGCTCTCTCATCTGTCCCAGGCCTGGGTTGGCGTTTAGAAGAGGCTCTCAGGGAGTGCTGGAGGTGGGGAGGGGTTAGTTGAACAGGCGTGGCTCTCTCGCTGGCTCTGCCACCCCTGGCCGGTTCTAACTGCAGTGCTGTCACCCGTAGGCAGCAGGACCTGGCGGAGGCTGACAGTTGTCTGCCATGGCCCTCGCTGGTTTCATCTTCTGGCCCGGCTGGTGCCAGGGCTTCCCTAGGTGAACACTGTGTTCTATCCTAGTGTCTTTGAGGCAAATGCAAATGTTGCCAGGAACTGGATCTGTGCTGCAGGAGCTGAGGCAGGCCTGGAGGGTTGCCTAGTGGAGCTCCACTAATGGGGAGCACAAGTGGGTTTGCCAGTGGCCTCCAGAGGTGGGCTGCATGCGGACTTGGGGCGGCGGTGAGGGCGGCTACTCCAGGTATGGTTCTGGACCAGTGGCACCAACCAGGAGCTCGTGAGAAATGCATCTTGGATCCCATGTGCTGTTACACCGGAGACCCCAGTTTGAGAACCAGTGCTGAATGAGATGATGGCGCTGGTACTGCCTCTTTCTCCCCTACCTCAGCAGACTGAACTCGATCTTCACAGGGAAATACATCTCCGCCCTTTTATTAAATTTATCATGAGATAAGATGTCACTAAGTCACTTACTTAGTGGGAGGACTGGGATTGGCAATCCTCCTGCCTCAGCCTCACAGAGGGCTGGATTAGGAGTGCCTTCGGCCCCGCCTGGCTGTTCCCAGGCTTTCTGAGTGCTACTTTATGGCTCTCTTAGGCAAACAGAGGTAAGGAATGTGGAATTAGGTAGAGTTTGATTTCCTGAGGACCAGGATGGGGGGATGTAAAGTGAGAACCCAGGTGTCACAAGACATCTCAGGTTTTAAGAGCATGGTATCCCTGAGGATGGGAGATGGACAGACAGCAGATC
Organism: Octodon degus; assembly: GCF_000260255.1. NCBI lineage: Eukaryota > Metazoa > Chordata > Mammalia > Rodentia > Octodontidae > Octodon > Octodon degus. The sequence goes on from NW_004524655.1 coordinate 1,045,705, forward strand.
AGTGTGGAGAAGCTGATAGGACCACTTCAGTGAGACGCCCTCATCTGCCTCTGGTCTGGGTTCCGGGGGTGGGGTTGCTGAGTCTCAGACCTCTCAGGGAAATCATTCCAGCAAGCAAATCTGCCAGTCACTCCAGGAAGGGATGGGCCAGGTAGAAGTTAGAAAGGAAGCTTCCGTAGCCCAGGGTTGGGCTGATCCTTTCACCCTTGATGCATTCCGAGACCAGAGAGCTGGGGTGGGGCCCTGGAGGTGGGGGCCATGGAAGATAAGGGATCTGGTCCTAGGGTCTCCTGGCTTCCTGTGACTCAGGCTGTGTGTAAACGCTATGCAAATGTGTTTCCTTTGTATTTTATTTCACTCCTCTTCCCTCAGCTGTCAGAAGCTGTATCAACATGTCATGCGGTTGCACAAACAGAAATATTTCGGGTAAACAGACACGATGTTATGACAGATCAAAACTTCCAGACTTGGAAGGGGTGGGACCAGGGAGCTGAAGAGGTGGGGTCCTCACAGCGAGGTTCTCTTTCTACCCTGCTGGCCAGCTGCAATCCAAGGAGTTTTGATTATAGGTGTGGGTAGGGGTGGGAGTGGGGTCCCTCCTCGGGCTGGCTAATGGGTTTTGTCAGCCTAAGGTTAGGCCCGCCCAGCCCAGCAGATAGTGGGTTTTCCTTTGGTGTCTGCTGATTCTGCAGGAGGCCTAGCCCAGGAGAGGAAAGAAAAACCCACCTGGCTAACCTCATTCTCTGTCCCGGAGCCATGTCCTTATCTCCCTAGTTTGGACTGTGCTAACTGCCCTTGGGGGAGGAAAAAAAATGTCCTTGTCTGAGGTCAGGGCAAGGGTCGGCGCCAAGTAACCTGGGCATTATTTAGTTCTTCTGCATGGAACTTTGTTTTTCATTTTATTTTACTTAATTTTCCCCCCCAGTACTGGGGATTGAATCCAGGGCCTTCACACTGGGCGCCAGTGTGGAAAAAAAACCAGCCCTTTTCATTTTGAGATAACGTCTCACCAAGTCACCAAGTTGCCCATGCATGGGCTTCCACTTGTGACCCTCCTGCCTCAGCCTCCCAGAGTACTGGGATGACACACGTGTGCACCGTTACACTTGGTCATATGTGTATTTTAAATTGAAGTTTTTGAAAAAAAAAATAAATAAATAAATTGAAGTTTTTGGGTCAGTAATGATGTTGCTTGGTTCAGTAACCAAAAGGATAAAAGCATATTTGGGGCAATGCTTTCTCCTCTTTCTTAATCCACTCATTGTTCTGTACATTCCCCTGCCAGAAACTCACACGGGGACCACGGTGTTCAAGGACCTACCTCGTTAGCGACTCAGGACACCACACGAACGTACGTGCTGCTGTGGCCTGGTGGCGGCTTCTTCTGTGGTCAGCGCTGTGATTTCCACGGATTGTCATCTTAGGTTCTGTTATACATCACAGCGCTGCAGGTAAGAGTTATGCAAATAAAAGCAAAGCCAACAGGGTTAGGGTTTCCTCTGACCATTTCTTTGGCTTGAATATAGTAATGCACTGCTGTATGCAGTTCCTCACTTACTGAGCAATTCATTTAATGACTTTGCTGCAGGAACTGACTTGGTTGTTAAACATGACATACACACACACACACACACACACACACACACACACACAAATTATATTTTGTTAGGTCATGTCTCCTTTTAGTCCCCAAGTCATCCTATTTTTGATGGGCCTGTCTAAAAGAGAATTCACATTTTCCTTGAAATGATAGCTACTGCTGGGCCTGGCATGCACCTCTAATCCCAGCTGCTCTGGAGGCTGAGGCAGGAGGATTACAAATTCAAGGCCAGCCTGAGCAACTTAGTAAGACTCTGTCTCTGAGTCTAAAAATAAAAGGAACTGGAGGCATAGCTTAGTGGTGGAATATCCATGAGTTCAGTTCTCAGCACTGCAAGAAAGTAAGACTAAAAAAATGATAGTTAGCCTCTACCCAGCCCCCACTGTGGGCTGCCTACCACACATCAGGGTCGCTTCTGACCCAAACCTCCACAGGCTGGAGGATTTCAGCCCTTCTTGGAGTGCAAGGACAGGCCAGCTGGCTGAATGTCACCTCTCTCTGGCTCCTACATCTGTGTTCCTGCTGCTACCTCTGGTGCTTGGTGGACCCTGGGACCAGGGACTGGGGAGGACTGGGGAGCGGGGGCCAGCGCTGGGGCTGACCCTACCTGCCCTGGGGGTGAATTTGCTCAGAAAAACAACCCTGTGTGGGTCTCGCCAGCTGCCCCTGGGCTGTGCTTGAAAGATATTGGCAGGTTCCATACTGCCTCAAATGTCTCCTCCTGCACCTGTCATGAGGCCTCGAATTGCACCATCAGCGAGGTGCACCCCAGGCTTGAGTTAAGGACTCGGGGGGACACGTGGAGGGCTCAGCTACACCTTCCTCAAGGTCCATTGTCTGAGGGTGCAGGTGAGCCTCTGGAGGTCAGGGACCTGTGCAGGTACAGGAATTCTGGAAGGCAAGAGGGGACAAGGAGAGCGGGGCAGCCAGGGCCTGGCCACAGTGCCATCTACAGTTGTGCTGCTGTAGACGAAGCCTCTCCCTGTCCCAGGCAGGGGCCTCTGGGGTCCACCTGTCCCACTGCCAACCCTGGCCAGTCCCCTAAATAGCTGTGCTTAGTGCAGGGAAGCCTAGGGCTTGTCACAGGGCCACAGAATGTCACAGCTGCCACTCCGTGAGCCCTGACTCTCCAAGAGTCACGGTCCTTCTCTGGGACTGCACCACATGCCGGATTATTCACTCTGTGTTTCCCTCTAAACCGACTCCCTTAAAAAAAGTCTGTTTCAAGGATAGGATGGGTGTGCTTCCCTCAGCAGGAAAAGAGGTAGAAAAGCCCCTGTAGCTTTTGTGTGGACAATTTAAGGAGCCCCCCCCAGGGGGCCAACAAGTATTAATGCAAAAGTTTAAGAAGGGAACCCATGTTAGGTACAGCCTTTAGTCTCGCTGCAGAAAGCTTGGTTTGCTAATTGTGTTTTATCCTAATATATA
>NW_004524655.1:1048887-1050672 GCF_000260255.1 Octodon degus
AACTAGTACTCAGGGGCCAGGGAGATGGCTCAGTAGAATAAGTGCTTGCCTGGCAAGTGCAAGGGCCTGAGTTCAATCCCCGGTTCTGCCAAACAACAACAACAACAAACCCTAGTACTCACCAGGTACTACAGTAAGTCATAGCATAGAGATTATGTCTTCCTGGGGCCTCCAAGTTTATATACAGGAAAGTAGGCCCCAGGGGGACTCGCCATGCCCAGTGCCGTAGGGCTGCAATCCCGCCCATCAGGAGGCTGAGGCAGGAGGATCTCTGTGAGCTCTGGCCCAACCTGAGTGACATCCTGAGAGTCTGCCTTCAAAGAACCAAAACAAAAATTGGAAAAGTGCTTGGGCGGGGCAAGGGACAGACATTCCTGGGAGTGTGACAAGGCCCGAGGAGCATCATGAAGGGAGGTCCAAAGAGCACAGGGCGGAGATAGCTCCATGCCTGTGAGCAGTGGGCATTTCTGTTTCCTCTGTATGGGCCTTGATTTTCCCAAGCAGGAAAGAAAAGCAGCATGTGGTTTTGGGTGCTCCATTTGGGTCTCTAGGAATAGGGGGATCTAGTGATGCATCTGGAGTCCTGGAATTGTTTTTCTTTCACTGGGGTAGGGTTTATTTAATATAAAATCAGCCTATTTATTTATTTATTTATTTATATTTGGTACAGGTCTTTCTACACAGCTTGGACTTGTAGTGATCTTCCTGTTTCAGCCTCCCCAGTGTTGGGATTACAGGCGAAGATCTCTAGAGAAAGGCACAGGCCTGGTCTCAAGGGTGGCCTGGTATGGGCAGAAGCCACCCTGTGGGTGAGGGCAGGGCTGCGCCCTGGCCCTGCTTTTCCTTCCTGCCCGCTCAAGTGCCGTCTCACCAGCTGCAGAGGAGGCCAGGACTCTGATTAGGCTGAAAGCCGTGGCCGGGGCTGGGGCACGCCTGCAGGCCATGCAGGGCAGGGCGCAGCCCGGGGCCATGTGTCCCCACTTTGCCTCGGTCACCCCAGCAGCAGGTGCGGGCATCTGCAGTTGAGCGGTCTCTGCTCCCCACGCGGTCGTGCCTGCCCTTGGGTCCGGTTTCCAGGCACCTTCTCTACGCAGAACGCCTGGGATCCAGTTTCGGGGCTCGTTCAGGGGCACAGCACTGCGGCCTCCGCATTCCTGGCAGCCGGGTCGTTAGTGTGTTATTTATGGTGCCCTCCTGACTCCGGGCTCCTGTTAGCCCTGGACGGGGCAGCGTGCCCCGGAAGCTGCAGCCCTTGTGGGGTGAGAACGCCTGAGCCATCCCGCCTGGCGCGTCTTCATGCCACACACAAGAAATGGAGGCTAAGAAGGTATAGCGTAAAATTTGCCATCTTACCTTTTTTTTTTTTTCCTTCTTTTGACAGTCTTGCTATGTAGCCCAGGCCTCCTCGTGCTGGGATTACAGCCATTACCCCAACCCCAACTCCCCGTGAATGTCAACTCTACTCTTTTTTTTTTTTTTTGCAGAACCTGGGATTGAACTCAGCCCCTTTTCTTTCCTTTCTTTTTCTTTTCTTTCTTTTGTATTTTAGGAAAGGGTCTCCAAAGTATATAGACTCTCACTACTAGATCGGACTTGTAGTGAGCCGCCTGCTTACAGCCTCCAAAGAGCTGGGATTACAGGCATGTGCCACCATGTCCAGTCTCAGTTGCCATCTCAGCATGCCCTGGGGGCGGGGCCGGCACAGTAGGCCCAGGGATCGAACCCCTGGCCCCTGAGCCTGCTTGCAGGAGCTTTAATCTGCTGAGCTATTTCTCTGGCTCGACA
>NW_004524655.1:1050844-1056321 GCF_000260255.1 Octodon degus
CGCTTTTTCCACTTCTGGAGAGATGAGCCATCCCTCCGGCCCCGAGATCTTTCCATATTAACGATATAGATCAGGGATCTGCAACCCCCCGGCCGTAGCTAGCAAGCACAGCTGCATCTGAGCTCAGCAAGCGCCCTTCCCTGGCGTCACACCTGACCCTGCCTCCTGAAGATGAAGAGCAGCAGGGGCGGACCCTTACAGGAGGGCGTCGCCTACACTGAACTGCGCATGTGCGGGGACTTGCTCACGCGCTGCTCTGGAGCATCTAATGCCTGATGATCTTAGGTGACCTGTAGCAATGACAGTAGCACTGGGGGATGTAATTATTATGCATTGCAAACACATACTAATAAAAAGAAGAAACAACAAAAAGTCCCACCCCCATCATTAGTGGAAAAAAGTCGTCTTTGAAAAACCAGTCCCCTCTTGGACTGGTTTTTCAAAGACGACTTTTTTCCACTAATGATGGGGGGCGGGGGGGAGGCTGGTGTCACAAAAGTCGGGCAGCCACGGATATAGAGCCATCACATTTTATTTGCTGTATAATATTCCACTGAATGAACACACACACACACACACACACACACACACACACACACACACACAGAGGTTGTTCTCAGCTGTTCCCAGTTGCAAATTTTGCTGGAAGTAACTCTTTTCCCTACTGCTTCCCATAATAGGGATACGCTTGTCCTTTCTCCGACTAGAGAGATGAAAATGGACGCACCGGGTCCCCTGGGAGTGGACACTTTGTTCTTCCCTTGCAAAGGATCTCTTAACAATTATAGTGTGGTAAAACTTACCATTTAGAAATTTCATTTAAATTTATTGCTTAGAGCAGTTTTAGGCTTATAAAATTCATTTTAACTTTGGGAAAAAATTATTGTGAAGACACGGTCTCCCTAAGTTGCCCCGGCTGACCTTAAACGTGAGATATTGCTGCCTCGGTTTCCCACGTGCTGGCACCCCAGGCCTGACCACCACATCGGATGCACACTTTAACCGTATTATGTATCCAGCCCAGGAACTCATGGCCTCACCGCCACCCACCTGCAGCAGATTTTTTTTTTTTTTTTTTTTTATCATTCTAAACTTCACACACATTAAACAGTAACCACTCAGAGTCTTGGGCGCAGATCCTGGCTCCACCCGACGCTGCGCCACCTTTGTGCTCGTTTGCCTGCGAAGACATGCGCTGCGCTCCGCACCGGCCCGTCCACGTCGCGAGCTCCATCCCCGCTTCGGCCGGGGATGCTCCGCCAGCCCAGGGTGTCGCAGAGCTCACGCGGTGAGGCTCGAAGCGGTCCCAGGGAAAGCTGGGGCGCTCCCCGCAGGATGAGACCTGGCCCGCCTCCCTCAGGCCCCCCTGCCCTACTCAGCCCAATTCCAGGGACTCTGCCGAGTGACCCATTTTCCACCTCGGTTGGTGCCAGCTTGCCTGCTGCGGCTGCCGGTCGCAGTGTGCATGGCAGCGATGGATTGAGGTCACGGAGCAGATGGCAGGAACTTGCAGTTGAGAGCTGCTGGGCTGCCCCGGAGCCAGTGACCCGGAAGTCAACGGCTCACCTCGGCCCTTCTCGGTTGGGTCGTCACCGGGGATCTGGCCCCTTGCCACCGCCTGTGCAGGCTCTGCCCAGGGCCCTCGACTCCCATCCTGCCTCGCTCCTGTGAGCAGGATGGAGGAGACCCGGCCCTCCCAGCTGCGGGCACGTTCAGCCCCCACGGCTCTCCACTGCAGCTCCGTGGCCTGCGCAAAGTAGGGCGGCCTCCTCAGCTCAACTGGACCGGGTTCTTGAGAGATCATCACTGACATCCCTTTATAGATGGAGAAACAGGCAGGAGGAGGTTGGCCAGAGCCTGGGGCTCAGAAAGCGTCGTTGTGCTCTCTCTGAACATCCGGATAGTGAGTGGGAACATAGTCTTAGGTGAATGAAGTCAAGCAGAAGGCTACTCTTAAAACACACCCCAAGCTAGAAGAGCATTTTCTCAATTTGTAATGATCGCTGGGCCTTGTTAACTTGGGCCTCTGAAACTCTCAGGGTTCTGGAGGAAGCACTGGAGTTTGCTGTGGATCACCTCCAGAGCTTACCCTTGACTTTGTCTACGGGCCCCAAAGCCTACTGGGCAGGCTTTGTTTTTATGGATTGATCAACTGATGGATTGTAGTGGGGACTGAACCCAGGACCCTCACACGGAGCTATACATCCCCAGTCCTTTTTATTTTGTATTTTGAGACAGGATTTCACTAAGTCACTAAGTTGTCCAGGCTGTGCTTGAGTTTGTGATCCTCCTGCCTCAGCTTCCTAAAGTGCTGAGATTACAGGTATGAGATGTCACACGTGCTTCAGTAACTATTTACCGAATCAAGGAATAAATCCATGAAGCCTGGCTGAAGTCCAGCATGTTACGATTACAAAGGGGGGAATTAAAAGAGAAAGAACATTTTCTCTTAACCTTAAGGAAGTGCCCAATGTTACAGACGGGCAAATTGGGGCAGGGTCTGGAGATCGGAAAGGGTCAATGTAGAATCCCCGTAGCATGGCTGTTACTGTGGAATAGACTCGGTAGTTTTGGGATGAGTGAGGGGTGAGTTTGCAGTTAAGGCCCATCAAAGATGGAAGAAAACCCTTCTAAGAAATATTTCCTTAGTCTGTGTTTGGGTATGGCAGCAGCCTGGCTCCCGCTGAGAAATCTTGGGGGTACAACCATAGGTGTTCTGGGGCACAGTAAGGGTGTTTTACAAGCCGTTGCCTGCTGAAGCCCAGGCAAGGGGGCAGTCGAGGACTAATGACAGCACTAGCGAGTTCCAGCCTGCTCTACAGCAGTGGCGCTTTCATAGAGAGGGAGCCCCAGGTTCTCTAGCTGCTGCTCCTGGCCAGGCCTTGATCCAGCGGCACCCTAATCACCCACCTCCGTCGGAAGCCACCTTTCATCCAGCATCAGGCAGAGTTTAACAATCATTCTCTGTGGCCCAGCCCGCCCTGCCTGCTGTTGATCAGCCACATTATTAACCTTGATATTCTCTGCCCTGAAGGAAGAATCTTGGCACTAAGTGCCTGCCCTGCAGAGCCACACCCAGCATCCTGTCCCCAGAACTCACTGACAGGAGAACTGAAAGGAGGAGAGGCCCTGAGAGGCAGGCTCTGGGCAGTAAGGGGTGCTTCAGGTGAAGGCAAGAGGGAGGACAAAGCACAGCCAAGAGCATAGCCTGAAGCGTGGAGGCCTGGGCCTGGGGGTGTGCACCTGTTATCCTAGCCCTTGGGTAGGCTGAGGCAGGAGGATTGAAGGTTCAAGCCCAGCCTGGACAACTAAGACTCAGGGATGGGGGTAGCTCAGTGTAAAGGTTCTAGAGGGAGAGCTGAGAGAAGCAGATGGGGCTTGGTGACTGGGTGGGGTGAGGGTCCTAGAGTTGGGAAGCGGGCATAGGCACCGATGTGGACACCTCCATTGATGCACACTCTGCAGCGAGGAGTGGACTTTGCCTTGGAGGCCCTGTAGAGTGACACAGCCAGCCCGGGGTGCAAGCAGCCTGGGACAGGGATGGCCCTGGAGGAGGAAGCTGTTGTCCAGGGCCTTGCTGAGGCCTGGGCTAAAGGCAGTGGTAGAGAGGACAAAGCTAGGGCACAGCGGACAGAGCCAGTCCCTAGGACAAACCAGGCAGGGCCTCCAGCCCTCGGGAAATCCTGGTCTGTCCTCCCAAGAGGATCCACTCAGCTCCTCTCTCAGCTCATGGTTGTCTCTTCCTGCTGCCCATGGTAGACTTTGAATAATAGCTGGAAACCAAACTGCATGATCTAAAAAGTTTACTTTTGGGGGGCAGTTGGGAGGTACTGCCTCCATGAGCACCTCGTGATAAATACAATCTGTGCTCTTTACCGGTCTTTCTTGGAGTGGGGATCCAAAGCCACTTAATGGGGGGGGGGAAGGCCTCTTTACAGCACAGCATTCGGAGAAGAGGGCAGGGGCCTGACTTCTCCCCGGGAGGTGTGAACAGAGGCAGCCTCGCATTCTTTCCTTCTCCGGGCAGCAGATTGGTCAGTCTGTACAGTGAAGGATCTGGATTATCACCAGTTTCCTAACGTGCATCCTGTGGACTGTTTATTCTCAGATGGTTGTTCATCTACCGCAGTAGGGAGTGAGCACACCCTTTATGTCCCAATGGACAGGGGCAAGAGTCACCTGTGTATTACAGACTCTGGAGAAGCCCAGTCTCCTTGATCCTGTGTTTGAGCCACTCTCGTCTAACATGGGACAGACCTGTGTAATCCTCGGGACTCTAATTTTGAGATGCTCTGAATTTGTCTGAGCCTCCTCTCTGCATGATCAGGCTGAGGTTCTACACCTGAGCGCTTAGGCTGATGTCCCTCGAGTTGTGTCTGTGGCCTGCATTTTTCCCAGGGAGTGACACTGGACTTGGCGGTGTGCGTGTGTGCGTGTGTGTTTTCCCACTTCCAATACCTGACCCTGATTCTGTGCGTGCTCAGGCCCCTGGAGGAAAGTGAGCATTGCTCTGTCCTCTCCTTTCCAGCACCACTTGGTGTCTCTTTCACATCTTGAAGGAGCCTCCTTATCAGCCAAAAAATCTTCAGGGGGGGGGATGTCTCTGCCCCTGAGCCCCATTTGGGACCACTTAATTAGAGTTCCCTTAATGTATATGCCGCATCTAAGAACCTTTATTTGAGGGAAATTCCAAAGGAGAAGAGTTCACTCCTCACCCCTGCGAAGCCTGACTTGGTACCCGCTGCCACACACTGCTGCTGCCCCTGCTACCTGTCCTCCCTTATTTCTTGCTTGGTGTCACCCTTCCAGAGAATCTATCTATCTATCTATCTATCTATCTATCTATCTATCTATAAAACGTTACATATAACGTTCTCGAATGTCTGCTCCCGAAGGGCCCAGCCCTGAACATATTCTCATATTCTTCCAACATCTGATAACTGCTTCCCTTTCACAAGCCACCAAGGCTGCAGGCGGTTATATGACAAATGACGGCAGGGTGGATGCATTTAGAATTAGAAAAGAATCTAATAGTTTTTTAAAAAACTGTTTCTCCCGCAGGGCTTTTCAGAGACTTTAATATGCTAATGTTTAATATGCATCTGTGAGAGAGGACTGATGAGATTGTGATATCGATCACATTTTTCTTGATGAGACACTAGTTTAATTGATGTTAATATTTGGAAACTCCGCCCTGCCGGGCTGATTTGATCTCTAAGGCCAGTAAGAGACTGTGCTGAGGCAAGAGAACAGCCTTGGAGTATTGTTGTCTGTGCTTCAAAGGAGCTATTTGTTTCCTAAACCACTTAATTAGACTTCCCTTAATGTACACGCAGCATCTAAGAACCTTTCTTATTTGAGGAAAATTCCAAAGGAGAAGAGTTCACTCCTCACCCCTGCGAAGCCTGACTTGGTACCCGCTGCCACATACTGCTGCTGCCCCTGCTACCTGTCCTCCCTTGTTTCTTGCTTGGTGT
>NW_004524655.1:1056441-1080352 GCF_000260255.1 Octodon degus
GTTACATATATTATTATCTATTTTTGCCACCATTAGAGCTAGCTGTTTGCAACCCAGAATTCCGATTACTTTTTCCAAACTGTCCTCCGGCTGGCCCGCTCTCCCCCGACTCTGGACTATTTGAGCCTCTACTTTGGGGTTCACGACTGCGCTCATCCGCCCCTTCAGGCCGCGCTCCGACATCTGGCGCTCACCAGACGCCAGGTGTTTTCAAGGTGAATAGACCAGCAGGAGCAGGAAACAGCGTGACACCAATGGCGTGTTCTTACCTGGCAATCGAGCGATTTCATGACAACGTTATGAGCGCAAGTGTGGGCTCTGTGTGGGAAAAGAAATCGCCGGGGCCACGGGGCAGGAGCTAACTCCCCCCTTGGCGCTGGGGTGGTGAGCGCTGGGAGCCAGCAGCTGCGGCCTTCGCTAGAGCACCGGGGTTGACTGCGGTGACCTGGCATGGAGTGGACTGGGGGCATAAACACCCTGTCAACACGCTCCTCCTTCCCTCTGATCTCCTGCCAGAGCCAGAGAAAACACTGCACGAGGCCACACAGGTCAGCTTCTGGGCCCAGCGCAGGGCACGGAAGGTGGAGCATGGACCCGGAGTAGATCCAGAGGCACGTGCGCCGCGGTGTTACGCCACTGTGTCCTCCACCGAAGTAGTTCTCATGTGTTCTGTGAGATACCCAGGATCCCAAACAGTCATTTTGTTCCTTCCGTTCGTCATTTGGCTGCAACTAAGACGACTGACTGGTTGTGTCCATTTAGCTAAATATTCATCCACTCACCCATTTATTTTTCTATCCATCCATCACTTACCCATTCATGTAAATATCCACCCATCCATCAACCCACTTATCCATCCCTCCCTCCATCTGCCTACTCACCCACTCATCTACCTCCCCACTTATCCATTCATCTAAACCCCCACCCACCCACCCTCCCATCCATTCATTCTCCACCCACCCTCCCACTCACCTACCTCCCCGCACAGGCTCTCAACTGACCACGCACCCTCCCAAATATTCACCACACTCAGGTGAAGGCCAAGGGTTCAGGGCCTGTGGGCTCTCTATGGCTTGTGCTGCCCCTCCCCCACGACCCTTCTCCCATCACCTTTGCCTGGTCTCCTAATGCCCTGCATTCCACCACACACACACACACACACACACACACACACACACACACACGGCACTCTCCTCCTCCAGATAATCTGCCTCAGCACCTTGTCCGTGATGTCCCTTGTCCCTAGAAAATTCTTCCCCCCTTCCACATTCTCACTCAGACCTCTTCTCCTCTGATCACCCTTCAGCAAATGGGAATCCTGTCCCCCATTCTCAGGTTTGCTGTCTTCCCTGATTGGTTTCTTTCTTATCCCGTTTACCATCTTACATCCCTGCTTGCATGTACAAATCTTGTCTTTACTGTGTCTGTTCTTTACCCTCTCAGCAGATTAACAGTTCTATCATGGAGGGAATTTTACTGGTTTGTGTACTGCTGCGCTCCTAGCCTGAGAATCCCCCGCACACGAAAGAGCCCCGCAGCAAGCTACCACACTTGCTGGCTCTCCAAGAGTGGAGGCCGGAAGCAACGCTGAGTAGGTTGCCAACTTGCCCAGGCGAGGTGGGGAGGGACCCAGCCCGGACCCCTCCTTCTGTGAGTTTCTGTGGCTCATTTTATCCCCCATGCGGAGCAGGCTGAAACTCCAGCGAGAGTTAATGTGCTCCGTGTGCCCCGAGGAGACGCCCTGAACTTTCCATGCCGGCTCTGGGCTTGGCTCCTCCTAACTCCTCGTCCTGCTTAGGAAAACCCGAGGGCAAGGAAGGGAAAAAGTGAACACTTCACACATTCATCTTCAAAGCACTTAATAAACGCTCAAGTAATTAATTCCCCCGGCTCCCTGGGAAGTGGGTTTTATTGTCTCAGTTCTGGCAGTGGGCAAAGGAGGAGTTCCATCATTTTCCCAGGGCCACGGTACGAGCCGAGAGCGGTGCCAGGGTTTCTGGCCAGGAGGCCTCCCGGGCCCCTGCCGGGACCAGAAGAGCCGGGTCAGATGGGCAGTGGCCGGGCCAGCCCCGGGCCAGAGGATGTGGGCTGCAGGGGCTCAGGGGCGGAAGCCACGGGAAACCCCCAGCCCAGATTGCGCCAGGCGTTTCCGGTTTAAGTGAGGCCTTATGTAGAAACTTTGCCAGGGAAATGAGCTCTCTCCCATGCAGGCCCAGGTGCAAGAGGAGAGACGTGAAGTCAGCTGGGCTAAGCAGGGCCCTTGAGGGTTCCGGTCCTGTTTCTTACACGTTTTCTTCATTGCGTTATCAGTAAGACAGGCTTGCCCGATTTCCTTTCTGATGATGTCCTAGCTTCTGAGGAAGGGAAAAGTCGGCAGAGAGGGCTTCCCTATTCTATGTTAGCACTATTGGTGGGTGAACTAGAGAATCGCCGCCAGTTATCTCCTTGCCAGTGCTGTTCTGTGGGCTTGGGCTACAAGTTAGGACGCCCGAGGGTTAGGGTACCCGTGTTACCATGTGCTAGCGTGGGGCCTGGCTTTAGCGTCTGTTAAAGAAATCATAAGAAAACACTCATGTGAATACCACACACTAGGCAATGCTCTAAGGAGTCGACATTTTCTTTTAACCTTCACAACTCTATGAGACAGAAACTATTTTCTTTTTTCCTTCCCTCCTCTTTCCCTTTCTTTCTCCTCTCTCTTTTCTTCCTTCTTGTTGTTGGAATTGAACCCAAAGCCTTACCACTGAGCTACATTCTCAGCCTTTTTTTTTTGGTTTGGGATAGGATCTCACTGAATGTCCAAGTTGTTCAGGCTTGCCCTGAATTTGTAATCCTCCTGCCTCAGCCTCTTAAGTAGCTGAGATTATAGCTGCGTACCCCATGCCCAGCTCTTCTCTTTTCTCTTCCTTGCCTTCTCCTCTTCTTTCTCAAATCTTTCTATACAGTTCAGGGTGGCCTTGTATTCACTATGTGGGCCAGGCTGGCCTCGAACTCAGAGTGATGCTCCTGTCAGCCTTCGTAGTGCTGGAATTACAGGCATGCGCTCTCATGCCTGGCTCTCCTCCAATTTTAAAAATGAAAAAAAAAAAAATGAGGTGCAGAGAAGTTCAGGGATTAATCTGAGATCAGAGCAGAAGATGTCAGGGGTGAGACTGAGCCCAAGCCACCTTCTGGGCCGCTTGGACACAGAGCCACTATGGTAGAGGAATTGTTTTGAACTAGGGATGGGGAAGGACTTCCACTCAAAGTTGGTTCCCGTGTAGCTTATATTAAAACAAACAAACTGTCTAGTAATGATGATACAATGGGAAAACTTCATGAAGTATTTGCTGGGATCAGGTGCAGAACCACACAGGCAGAATTTGTGGAAAGATGATGCTTGGGGAAGAGGAGGCATACCAAGAAGACCCTGGTTAATTTGTGACGCAGAGGAAGAGAAGCTCCTGGGCCGGGGAGCCACAGTCCCATGTGGGGTTCCCGGGTGGCCAGCGCTGTGCGGGGGGAGGGAGGTGAGGCAGTGTGCATGCACAGTCCACAGGGTACGTACAGTGTCTTTTTTTGGGCAGGACCAGGGATTTGAACTCAGGCCCTTGCACTTGCCAGGCAAGCGCTTATTCTACTGAGCTATCTCCCCGGCCCCTTTTTTTAAAGTTGTTTTTTTTTTTTTGTGCATTGTCTTGGGAGGCGTTTGCTGACTACAGAGCTGTGTGCACTGCGAACAAGATGTCCAGAAACAGATGAGAAAGCAGCACTGGGAGGGGAGATGGCGTGGGAATCCCCAGCCGCTGTGACTGCGGACCAGGGTGGAGCCATCAGCAAACATCCCAGGGGCTGCAAACCAGGCACCAGTGCAGACCTTCACAGGAAAGACCACGACCCAAGGAGCTCAGCCCTAGGGGAGACCCTGTCTCATTGCCACCTTGCCAAAAGATGTAGAACTTTGTTGTTCTTGTTGTTTTGTGTGTGTAGCTTGTTTTTGTTTTGCTCTTTATTGAGACAGGGTCTTGCTATGTAGTTCAGGCTGGCCTTGAGCTTACTTTGTAGCCCAGGCTGGCCTTGAACTCACAACAATCCTGCTGCCTCAGCCTCCTGAGTGCTGGGATCAAAGGTGTGCACCACATGCCTCGCCCTATCCTCTTCCTTCCTTTCTCTCTCGTTTTGCTGGTGAGAATTAAACCCAAGGTCTTACACATGCTACATGAGTACTCTGTCACTGGGCTACTCCCCTGAACCTTTCCTCTTTACTATTTATTGATTTTGAAACATTAAGACAGGGTCTGAGTTTCCCAGGATGCCCTTGAACTCGGGATTCTGCAGCCCCAACCCCTTCAGTGGCTGTAGATCAGTGCAATCGGCAGACACTATAGTTCTATCGAGTGGCCGCAGAGGAAGAAAAGACTGGTGAATGCAGACGGGTGAGTGCTGGTGCACATGTAGGATGGCCGCATAAGAAATAAGGATGAGCACCACCAAGCAGTGTGCAAGATAGAGACAGGTGGGAAGGCCCAAGGGGAGTGTAGCTGAAGGGTACCGGAGGTAGGGACAAGAAGGAACAGGAGAAGAGCAGCCTTGGAAGAAATTGTACATGAGGCTTTTCCAAAGGGGAGGACATTTCAGCACACATTTGAGATTCTCTGTGAAGCCAAAGCAAGTTAAATAAAAGGAACCATGCTTAGGTAGATTTTTGTGAAACTTCTGGAAACTAAAGAAGAAAGGAAATCTTAAAAGCAGCCAGGAAATAATCAGGACACCTCTCAATGGGTCAAGAGTGAGGCCAGTGGCTGGCTTTTCCTGAAAGCGGAAGCCCTGTCTGATCAAGGGCTAGTGGAGAAACCCTTCCCTGGGTCTTATAAGTAAGACTCAAGGCTTTGGCTGAACTTGGCTGGAAGCCTGTGGCATAGATGAGCAGTGCTGGCAACAGGCAGGAGCAGGAGTCGCAGCAGCCACGCTGTCTATTCTTCCATAGCTGTAAAGATTCCTTGAACATCTTGGGCAGCCATAGAGCACCTGCTGGGCATAGACTACTTTTCTGGGTAGAGGCAATAGTGCAGGACTTATATGGATGCCCACTGAGCCCAGCTACCCACGTGCAAACCAAAGTGGTAGAAGCTTCAGCTATAGACACCTGTGCGTACAAATCCTCATGAGTTCTGCCCCTTAGTAGTTGTGTGACCTGGAGCACTTGAGCCACTGCACCACGGGAAGCATCAGATTTTTCAGCTACAAGTAGGTTCAATGCTAGTATTTACTTCAGGGTTGTTGTATTAAATACACAAATGTATGCAAGTTATTTTAAAAAATAGTATTTAAAATGTAGCCACCATGGTTGATTGCGATATGTCAACTTGAGTAGAAAGGACCTGGCAGATTAGTAGAGTTCTGGGCGTGTTTATAGTTGATTGACATGTAGGCCAGCAAACTGAAGGGCTAAGACCCACCTGGATGTGGATGGCACCAGCCAATAGGCTTGTGGCCTGCACAGAATAAAAAGGGAAAGAAGAAGAAGGGAGGGCCTCCTCCCCAGCTCCTGGAGGGGGTAAGTCTTCACCATTGCCTTTGGACATGCATCTCCTGTTCCTTTAGCCTTCAAAGACGCTTCAGGCTTCTGGTGCAGACTCACCAGTGGCTGTCCAGTAAGCATCCAGGCCTTTGACCTCCAACTGCTACTCGATCTGGCTGCTCTCCTGTGTGCAGGTAGCCATTTTGGATTCCTCTGCTTCGGATGCCCCAGAGGGCTACCACCATCATCCATCTCTGATCTCGTAAGTCTACCTAATATCTTTGTATAATTATACACTGCTTTTATACGGGTTCTGTCCCTCTGATGAATCCTTGGCATCTCCTCAGGCAGGGACACTCATGGGGGCCTCATCATCCTTTGGTGAGGTGCTGGTGGCTTGTGCTGAGTGGACTGAAGACATACTGGGCCAGGCTGGTAGTAAGCACATGCTCAAATGTCTTCCATTTAAGATGTGTTGATGGCTCTTTCAATCCCAGAAGAGCATCTTCAGTGCTCCAAAACCCCTTCAATTGCCACTCCTGACAGTTCTGGTTCATCCTGAGTCCCAGGAAGTCAGTGTCTTTCAACCATTTGTCTTGGAGTCTCTCTCCCTTCACCTCCCCCCCTCCCCGATGAAACACTCACCAAAGAGATTGAGGACATTTTCCAAGGATTCATGGCAAGTCCATGGCAAATGGAGAGTTTGTTCATATTCCCAGAGCAAGCTGGGAAATTTTCTTGAAGCCTGATTACTTAGAGAAAGAGATGTAGCATAGAGAAATAAATTGTGGCTTTGAAATAAGGTGGCCCTAGATCAATTTTGGTTCTGCTAGTGGCCAAGTGACACTGGAGAGTCCATTTACTGGGTGGGATGAGCTTTCTGATCTATGGAATGAGTTCTGGTTATTGTGATAAAGATCAAAGATACACTGTAAGCTCCCAGCATTTCCATGAGCAGCCAACCCTACATGTTCAGAACGTCTGGGCATTTCTGTCTCTGGAAGGGCTTTTTCCACGTGCTCTTCCCAAAATATGAATTCAGCCTCAACTTTTCAGGAACTTGGCACGAACCCCACTATCTTTCCTGGGAACAGAAATGCTAATTTAATATTTTGATTCCTGGCAGAACAGGAGCAGCATCAGCATGTACAGCAGGCGACCTCGAGGAGGGGTCTGGACAGAGGCTGTCACTGAGTCTTGCTAAACGTGCCTCAGAAGCTGTGCTTGTGAGGGTGAGGTCATCCTGGCTGTGGGAGAGATGGCCAGGGGCCCGAGAAACACTTGTGACCTCTCACCACTTGCATAATGAGGAGTTGTCTCTGCGGGTGATTGGAGAGGCAGGGACAATATTTCCTGGCGTCCTCCCACCCAAGGAGGGCCGTGTGACTAGTCTTTCCTACCTGTGTGGTATGAGTGGATGTGGGCTATTCCTGGCTCACAGAACCTAGAAAACCAGGAGATTGCTCCATGCTCCTCTTCTGGGCTGGTGTCACCACAGAGGCCTAGAAGGTCCTGAGGATGGTAGACTCATGGGATGGAATATACATACCTGAGTCACCACAGGGAGGACCTTCAATGGGCAAGAGAGTAAATTTTCATCGTGTTAAGCTATTAGACTATCTTGCTTTAGTTTTACATTAGCTAGTGTTTACCTAATACACCAAGTTCTGTGTCCTTGAATTAAAAAATCCTCCTGCTCACTATGAGTATCTTCTTCTGCAGTGGTCATTCAAGATCCTTCAACTGCACCATTTGTACAGATGCTTTAAGATGAATTGGATGCTTGGCACAGTGGCACATCCTGTAATCCCAGCTGCTCTGGGGGCTGAGGCAAGAGGAGTGGAAGTTTGGCTAGCCTAGGTAACTTTGTGGATGTTCATCTCAACCAGCCAGCCTTCCAGCCCACAAACCAACTAACCAACCAGCCAGCCAGCCAGCCAGCCAACCAGCCAGCCAACAAACCAACCAGCCCTCAAACCAAAACCAAAAACTGAGTGGGTGAAAAACTTAATCACACCAAGTGCTGATGAAGATGTGGAGAAATGAATTCTGTGCTAACAGAGGAGTATGCAACAGTGCAGCCTCTCCGACAAATGGGTTGATCGTCTCTTGCAGGTCAGTTCTGGGGATCCGACTCCAGCTCCTGTGCTGTCAGCATGCTCCCATGAAACTGTGCCCTGCCATTTTAATTTTATTTCTAGTCAGGGTCTTGCTAAGCTGCTAAATTATCCACAGTGGCCTCAAAACTTGCATTTCTCCTGCCTCAGCCTCCTATGCAGCTGAGACCACAAGTGCATAACACCACACACAACTCAAAATATATTTTTAGTTTTCAATTAGCAATAATCACGCCTCAGATAAACCTCACTGGCTACGATACTGCCACTGTGCAAAGCTCAAAATATATTTTTAAAAGGCTGAGGAGCTAACTCAGTGGCCTACGTGCCTGCCAGCAAGCACAAGGTCGAGAGTTCAATCCCCAGTTCCAGAAACAAATGACTTTTTTTTTTTTTTTTGCGGAACCGGGGATTGAACTCAGGACCTTGCACTTGCCAGGGAAGTACTTATTCCACTGAGCCATCCCCCCCGACTCCAAACATTTTTTTCAATGACTAAATTAAACATTTTTATTGAGCTACTGTTATTCTTTTAAATAAACCAAAATACCATGTTGAAATTCTGTTCTGAGGTTTAACATGTCATGATATTAACAAGGGCACCTTTGTTCTTCTGTATTTTAGGGAAGGGTCTACAGGGTGTTCAGGGTCTCACTACTAAATCAGACTTGTAGTGATCTACCTGTTTACAGCCTCTCAAGAGCTGGGATTACAGGCATGTGCCCCCATGCTCAATTTCAATTGCCATCTCAGCATGTCCCGGGGGCAGAGCCAGCACTGCAGGCCTGGGGATCGAACCGCAGGCCCCTGTGCCTGCTTGCAGGCACTTTAATCCACTGAGCCATTTGGCTGGCCCAATAATGGTGCTTTGAAAATGGAGACATTTGGTAATGCTAAGTGCTGTTTTTACGAAGGTCTTGTGCACCCTCTTGGAAAGTCATTTTTAAAAAAATAATTGCAGAATTAGTGTTGTCCACCAAATGCACCCAGTGTCCCTCCTTCTGGAGAATGGGGGCTGTGTGCTGCTGAGTAGCCATGAGTCTTGCACTGGACTTGCACAGGGATGAGTGTGAGGGTTTCTCTCCAGGGTGGGGGTGGCGCGAGCTGCTGCGTACAGTGAGACTCCCTCTTCTCTTTTCCCATCATGTTTCTAGTTGTGACTTTATACTCCACCACAGCCTGGCTCCCTGAGGGCCAACTGCACCATGCAGAATTCCAAGCTGATTCCAGAAGAAAATGCAAAGAAGGCAAGAAATAGATTTCTGTCAATTCAGTGATACTTGTTTGGGGATCACTCGGTCATGCAGAATAGCTCCTTGCTGTGTATTTACACTAAAGCGCACCAAATATAGGTGCTCACATGAGAAGCTTGATTTCAACATCCATGACCTTTGTGTGTGTGTGCACATGTGTGTGTGTGTGTCTGTGACTGTGTTGTTCATGATAGATAAGCATGTGGTAGACTGCATGGCCTTCTACGTATGTTGACCTTGTCAAGCTGAAGAATGACGCACCCATCTCTATAAGGTTTGGACCTGTTGCCCCTAGCAGACTCCCCAAGTCAACTTAGGCATCCTCATGATGGTGGTAGTCACTCTCTTGCTTCCGGCCCCAGAGTCTGCTAGAGGAGAACTGTGTATTCCAAGTTCATCTACTGACTTTTATTTATTCATTTATTTTTTTGGCTGGCTCAGAATGCCTTCAGGCCATGTTTGGCTGGCTGGAGTTGTGGGGATCAAACCACAGCAACCTGAGGCTGACTGCTTTGTTGAAGCAGCCACTTAAACCACTGAGCTAAGGGGCAGGCCCCCATCTACGGACTTCTAACACTTACAGCACTTGCCTTTCTTAGTGATCAGAGCAGATATTCTATGGCCAGCCTAAACACCTCACCGTGCTGTAGATCGAGTTCTGGCCATGCACATGACATTCTTCCCAAAGAGGCAGCCTTGCCAAGCTCAGAGAGCCACTGTCACCCTTTACCCTACGGATCCACAGATCCACGGAGCCCGCAGGAGACCCACCAGGGTATTGTTTGACTCACAGTTTTCCAGCCCAGCAGCTTGCTTGAGCTATCCTCTTCTTGCTAATCCCCACTTTAACAAAGCCACACAAACCAGCCAGCTCTCTGACAAAAGGCAGCTTTCCAGGCAACCTGGTTTTTAATCAAGTAATAAGCTTCAGTAAAAGAGGCTGGACTATTCGTCTCCATCTCTTCCTCGACACTGGGGAAAATGAGGCAGAATTTGGCCTTGAGGTTTGGAATCCTGAGTGGTGCAGCAGAGGGTGTACATGAGAGTGTTTCCTCGCTCCGCTTTTGGCCGCGTTGGAACGAGCCAGCCCGAAAGTCATCCCATGGCCTTCGTGATTGATACACCAGATTCATAAACACGCATATGCATTAGACGCATATCCATTTTTATATCAATAGAAAATGCTTTCCAGATGTGCGTTGGAGGTGATAGGCTTTGTGGTGCTGAGTTTTATGTTCTGTTAGGTCTCAGCCCAGCCCGGCATGCAGCCTATTGTTTTTATAAGGTCTTACCTGTTTAATAAGCTGGAAGAATTCGCAACAACCTGGGAGGAGCTGAAGGAGCGAGCTTTCAGATCCGCTAAGAGAGACCTGGCCAGGTCCCCAGGGTGCCTCAGCCTGTGGTGGCATCTGCCATCTCCTCTGTCCAAGCCTGGGTGCACTACCCTGGACTGTGCCCAGAGGAACTGACCAGCAGGCTTTCTCTGGTGACTTGCTGGTCTCTGGTCATCTCTGCACCTGAGTTTGTGGTGAGCTTGAGAGCAGCAGGAAGACAGGAGCCACCAAGTGCTGAGGACCTGAGAGAAATCTGTCTTCCTCAAGTTCAGAGACTCTTGGCTCTTTGGCCTGTGGATAGCAGACAGCTCTGGGGTGTGGGCAGCGCAGCCAGGGCTCCACCTCCCTGTTCACCAGTGCCTCTGGGTGGGTGGAGGAACAAGGGCTGGGCTGGGGAAGAAAGCACCAGGCAGCGAAGCTGAGGTGGCAGGGGCACTCGCGCTCTGTGCCCTGTGCGTCACCCAGAAGGCCCTGGGTCTCTGTGCTCTGCATTCTCGTCTTCAACCAGCTGCAAGGAGAAAATATGTGAAAGCAGCACCTGTCCTTCACGTGACCTTGGTCCCTGAGCAATTCAGAGTGATGAGTACTTACACACTCTCTGCCCCATAGGAGGGCTGGTAAGTCATCTCCAAGGGCACGTAGACCCCTGGGGGCAGCCAGGTTCCATGCGGAAGGCTGTGCCATCCTATGCACAGGGTATAGGGTCTTGTGGTCTCTACCTGAGGGATCTTATGACCCTCCTCTGTGGGTACCCTGGGCTTTGTCACTTATTTATTTATCTTGCAGAACCAGGGATTGAACTCAGGGCCTTGCGCTTGCCAGGGAAGTGCTTATTCTACTGAGCCACCATCTCCCTGGCCCTATTTTGTCACTTATGTCATCAAGCATTCTCATGGAGTAGATATCCTGGTACTCTGAACAGATGAGGATACTATGACTTAGCCCAAGACCCCAGAGAGATGCAGGACAAAGCCTGATTTGGGTGGAGTGCACCAGATTACAGGGCTTGTGTCGCCACCCACCAGGTTCTGTGTTTTCTGCCTCAGCTGCCCAGATGCTCCAACTCTGAGTCAGCCATTTGTTATAGTCTCCAAGGGACACCCTGATGCTGTCTTAGATTGGGGTGACAGCTAGAAGAAGATGGGGACAACAAAGTTCCAAAGCCTCTGGTAGCACATACCTATAATCCCAGAACTCGAGAGGCTGAGGCAGGAGGATCACTGGGAGTTTGAGACCAGCTTGGGCTACGTAATGAGTTCAAGATCAGCCTGAACTAGATAGTGAGATCCTGTCTCAACACCCAAATAAACAGGTAGGGACTTTTTGTTCATCTTTAGGTCGAGAAAGTCCACAAAAGCTTGTTCTAAATTAGGTGCAGTGGTGCACACTTGTAATTCCAGGAACTCGGGAGGCTGAGGCAGGAGGTTTGGAAGGTCAAGGTCAAACTGGACCATTCACTAGAGATGCAGCTCAGTGGCAGAGAGTCCCTCAGTTTGGTTCCGTATTGAAAAAAGTAAGAAAGAAAAAGAAAGACAGAAAGAGAAAATAGAGAAAGGCCTACCGTACCAGTTACTCTAGCGATTCCATTTTGTTTCTGCACATCCCATGTCCGCGTTTCTCTATGCAGAGGCAAAGCCCAGCCGTAAGTATGCATGTTTCTAAGGGGTGGTGCAATGTGGCGTACTTATAAATTTAGACCCAAGAATAGCTGGGGGTTTTGGTGCGTGTGCATCCTAGCTTTCTGGGAAGCTGAGATTGGACTATGGCGACTTCCAACTCAGCCTGGGTAGTTAGGGACTTGACAAGACCCTGCCACAAATTAAGGGAAAGGAAAAGAAAAAGGAAGAAAGTGAAGGAAAAGGAGTTGCAGCTGAGGCTCAGTGCTTCAGCTCTGGGTTGACTTCCCCCTCAAATAAAGAAGAACTATAATTGGATTCAAAATGTATTTCCATTTTATAAGTTAAAAAGGAAACCAAACAGTCCCAAGGGGCATGCAGTGAAGACCCCTCATCTACAACCCCAACCCAGGCCTCCTCCTCAGGGGCAACCAAGGCTGTGTAGGTCTTCTATGTAAAAACTATAAAGTCAATTGTTAGCTCCAGTGAGGAGAAAGAGAACTCCCTTTTAAAGCCTTTCTGTTCTGTATCCATTTTTTTAATTTTATGTATTTATTTTAAAAATAACTTTATTGAGAAACAAATAACACTGAGACAGTTCCACAACCCGTTCCTAGCACAGTTTCAGTAATTAATACATTGCATATTGTTGTCTTAGTGGTTATTCATTGTACAAGATGCAGACATGATATTCTGAGAACAAATCTCTATTCAATATCCAAGACAATGCAGCTGTGTATCTATCTTAACTATTTTGAACATACAGATACAAAATGGTCCTTCATGTGTATCCCCCTTTTTTGTTTAGTTTTGTCAGAGAAGGGTGTTCCATTGTCATTCAAATATTGTAGGTGTGTGAATTCAGCAAAATATTACAATATAGTCCGATAGTCCATAATACTAGTGGGTTTTCTGTAAGACTGGTGAGGACAGAAGTTGTTGACTTGGCCTGGAGGATGGCTCAGTGGAATAAACGCTTGCTTGGAAAGCGCCAGTGCCTGAGTTTAATCCCCCCTTATGCCTTGTACATAAATGCATACTTTCCTCCTTGCTCTCTGTGATCCAGCTCTGCTGACTCCCAACTACAGTGGGCTTATTGATAAATAAAAGTTGTATGACATATTCACCAGCTCCAGAGCATTTGTACTTGCTGTTCCTTCTTCCAGGAACATTTTCCCTATGACTTCTTCCTTCCCTCATTTCTCTAGTCCTCTCCATCCAGTGATTTCGGTGGGAACCTCCAAAATGATAGAGGGAGAAAAAATGATCTCGGTGGGTGACCTCCAAACCATATAGGAAACCTCCAAATGACATAGGGAAAAACGATCTCTCAACCTGATCTGCACAAGTTTGTGTTCTCTAAAACTGAAGAATGAATTTTAGGAACAAACGGAGGTTATGAGCAGAATATATTTATTGAGGGAAAGAAAGCTCCTGTCCCAGAGAGGGGAAGGAGGGGGGCCCGAGCGGGTAGTTCCTCCTATTTTATTTTTAATGTATTTAGTACACAGTCTACAGCGTCTCACTAAACACATCAGGCTCAGAGTGATCCTCCTGTTTTTAGCCTCCCAAGCACTGGGATTACAGGTGTGCGCCACCATCCCTAGCCTCAATCACTTTCTCAGGGCACCCTCCTGGATGGGGCAGGCTTGGCATGCTCGGGATCAAACCCCAGTACCTGTGTCTCCCTAAGTAGGTGCTTTAATCCACTGAGCTCTCCTGCCTTTGTATCTATTTTTTTTTTTTTTTTAGTTTTTGAAAAGCCTAGTTTGAAAAAATTAAAGGGAGTAGAAACAACCATGAGAGAGAACAGATATTTTCCCTCGGCCTCATCATACCCTCTAGCTTTAAAAACAGATTAAAGTGCTGAGTGTGGCGGTGATTGGCTGTAATCCCAGCACTCCAGAGGCTGAGGCATGAGGATTGCCTCACATCCGAAGGCAGTCTGGGTTACATAATGAGGCCCTGTATCAAAAAATAACCATAAAACAAAAGAGTTTCCCCTTGTGCTCTCCTCCAAAAACCAGATTTAAAAACCCACCTGTTGGTAACTGGAAGAATTGTGTCATTTGGTTCTCCAATGGTGACCATCACTGATCCTTCAACTGAAGTCAAGGAGAAAATCAGAAGTCATGGTGGGTTTGACCTCTGGCTCCCTCACCTTGGTTTGTCTCCGTGACAACCATGCCCTCTGGTTCCTGCCTGCACATCTTCATTCCAGCAGAATTACCACAGCTTCTCTCGCAGCCGAGAGCCAGTAAGACACGCGCTTCAGGAGAGCGACTCCTCCCCCTTTGTCTTCCTTCTCATCCTCTCGGTTTCTCTCTTCAGGCCTCCATCACTTCCATGTCCTGGCTTCAAGCCTCACGTAGCTCTGCATGACCAAGTGCCAGGGTGTTGTGTGGGGTCGCTTGGCAGCTGACATGGTTAGTGTGTGACTGCAAGCGGGGATCTGGACGAAGGAATGGACAGACACGAAAGACCAGCCCCGAGCCTGCTCTTTTCCATTGGTTCTTTCATTCAGTCACTCATTTCCTGTGTCCTGGCTTGATGAACACTCCTTCTCCTTGGCCCCTGCATTAGGGTTCCGTGTCCCCTCTTAAGGTCATCCCATCACTTCTGGATAAGGGCTGCTCTGTCTCAAGAGCCCTATTTTGTCCTGGTCTCAGCTGAGCTATCGCTTTGACCAAGCTTCTCTCATTTTGTTTTGTTTCTTGGGAGTAGAAATTAACCTCAGCACCTCCTGCACATCCCCAGTTCTTTTAAAAAGTTTAAAATTTTGGGGGGCCTGCCCATTAGCTCAGTTGTTTAAGTGCCTGCTTAAACAAAGCAGTCAGGCTCAGGATGCTGTGGTTCGATACCCAGATCCTCAAGCCAGACCTGCCCTGAAGGCATCAGAAGGCTGCCAAAAATAAATAAATAAATAAATAAATAAATAAACAAACAAATAAATAAAATGTTTCAAATTTTGAGACAGGGTCTGTCTCATTAATTTGCTAACTGGCCCAAGCTGGGCTTGAACTTGAGATCCTCCTGCCTCCCAAAGTGCTTGGGTTACAGGCGTGCACCGTCACAAGGTTCTTTTTTCACCACAATGTCCCCCTTAACTGCTCTCATATCTTGGTTTTTGTCAGTGGGTGATGATGGTCATCCCTCTTTTTACCTGGAACAACCTGCTGTGCCGCTGTGCCTCGGGGCCCCTGGGAACCCAGACTGCCCTCTCCCAGCTCTTTCAGGCCTTAGAAGAGCAGCTGTCCTTAGATCCTGAGATATACCCCTTTAACAAAATATTTATTGAGCAGCTATTACGTGTTGGGGACTCGGACCATGAACAAGACAAGGAGGCTCCCTACTGTCAGGGAGTTTGTGTTCTGTCCTGGATGGATGTGTGCCGGTCTCCGCAGCTCCTGACCTGCTGCAATGCAGGAAGTCTTTGGGGTGCCTGGGGTCCTGACCGCCATGTGCTTGGATACGCTCCTCCCCCTCACCAGGGCACCCTCCTCCAGGGCTCGCTGAACCCTGCGTGTTGCGCTGTCTGCGATGGCCTGGACTCGCCCTCCATGTGCGGCTGCCCGGGGCGATGTGGGCCCCTTTTACTCGGTGCTTTCTTTGTACTTCGGGCTTCTCATGTAAAAGCAAGCAGGCAACCCTCACGCTTGTGTGTCGGACTGATTCCGCTGAACTTTACAGTTTCGCGATGTCTGCGCTTTCCTACACACGACACGACTCTTGCTTACCGTGCACACACGGTTAGTTTTTACGGCGAGATACTCAGGGTCTCCTCTCATATCTAACTTCAAGTATACGATACATTCCTTGTGCACCGCCACACCCAGCCTAAATCGCCATCTCAGTGAGCCCTGGAGGTGGGGCCAGCCCGCCAGGCTGGGATTGAACCCAGACTCTTGCCTCTGCCTAAGCAAGCGCTTTAACCTGCTGGGCTATTTGGCTAGCCCAACAATACAATCTTACGATAAACTTTATATGTTCCAGTAAAGGTGTAGTTTTGTTTTTTGTTTTTTTGACCTGCTCAGCCCCCCCTGATTTGGTGCTGGGGATAAAACTGTGGCCCCCTGCGGCTGCCTAAGCTTGCATAAGCAAGCGGTTTAGATCACTGAGCTATCTCGGTGGCCCAAGGGAGTAGTTTTTATCCTCTTCTCCACCCCACTCCTTTTTGAACCGGATGTGGGCACAAGACCAATGTTACGGTCTTCTAACCTCTAGTGAAAGAACCAGGACCCTGAGACGCAGGGCAAGGCCGGGAGGGCTTGGCCACAGCTCTGTAGGTAGCTCAGACCCTGGCTTGGGAGACCTGGAGGGCGCGTGTTGCCAGAAATCTCAAGTTTTTAGAAAAGTTGGAAAACTGGAACTCCCATGTGAAAACATCAAAGTCTGAAATGCTGGCCACTGAATCAATTTTAAAAAGAAAAAGTGTCATGTGCTCCAACAAGCCTGGAGTCATAGAGACACCAGGCAGGGGCTGGATGAGTCCCCATGGGCCTTGGCGGTCTTGAGTTTAGTTTAAGCCTCTGGACTGGAGGAAGCTGCTTGCTTCTCAGGGAGAAAGGCTGTGACCTTGACCTCTGGCAGGAGCCTCTTCAGTTAGAACAGAGATAAAAGAAAGGCTTGGGACTGAAAAACTCAAACGCTGGGAGGACCTGGAGGAAGGGGAGACACTGGGTGCGGGCAGCTCATGCCAGAGAGAGTGAGGTCATTGGAAGGGGACATGAGCTGGGCTTGGTGGCTCACACCTGTAACCCCAGTAGGCAGGAGGCTGAGGCAAGAGGGTTGCTGTGAGTTCAGGGGCAGCCTGCGCTACATACCAAGACCCTGCCTCAAACAAAACACAACACCCCCCCCCCCAAATAGGGGACAAAAGAGTTTCACAGGAAGCAAGGGACAGGTCCAAACTCACAGTTAGGAGCCAACAGAGGCCCAGAGTCCTTATCTGTGAAGCACCTTCTGCACTGCCTCAAGCGTTGCTTGTCTGTGAAGCCCGACTGCGGGTTGCTGTGTATAGCCGTCGTCCGAGTGGTGCCATCAGGACCGCGGGTGCCACTCCCCGAGTCCCAGAGCTGCACGGAGCGGGGGCGGACCCTCGGCCGAGCGGACACCTCGGCACACATCTGCTGAGCACATTAGCTTGGGCGGCGTGAGCTGCGTGTTGAACATGGAGCAGAACCGTTTCCCCTCGCTGCTCCCCATGTCGCTTCAAAACCGCACTCGGAAAAATCAAACCGCGGCCGGGGGCTCAGCCAAAGCAGCCACCTCCGCCCACTTTCAGAGCACGGGACTGGGGTGGGGCAAGGCCAGGAACCAGGGCTGCGGCCTGGGTGGACTCCTACTGCTGCTGCTGCTGCTGCTGCTGCTGCTGCTGCTGCTGCTGCTGCTGCTGCTGCTGCTGCTGCTGCGTGTGTGTATTTCTGTCTGTCTGTCCGGATGTCAGCCTGTCTGAGAGTCTGTCTGTCTGTGCTTGTCTTTGTGTCTGCCTACCTTTGTGCTGTGTGACTGTTTTATATTCATTCATTTTCTTACGGTTCTGAAGATTGAACCCAAGGCTGTTGTGCTGAGCAACATCCCCAGCCCTTACTTATTTATTTAATCTCGAAACAGGATCCCGCTAACTTTCCCATGCTGGGCTGGAACTTGCAATCTTCCTGCCTCAGCCTTCCAGGGTGCTGGCATTAGTTACAAAATGGTGCCACCATGCCTGGTGGTGCGTCTGTCTGTCTATTTTTTTGAGACAGGGTCTCCACTGTGTAGCCCAGACTGGCCTCAAACTCATGGCAACCCTCCTGCCTCAGCCTCCGGCATACTGGAATTCCAGGTGTGTGCCACCCCTCTTGGGGTTCAGTGACTTCTGACCGCAGGCACGACAGTTGAATGTTGAACAGTTATCACAGTGTCTGATAACTGTTCAAAGCGAATATCGCATACATGTTAGCTATTATATTATTGTTATTGTCATTATTATTCAACAGATATTAACTGAAGGCCAACTACCTGCCAGTCTGCAAGTCAGGGACAATATGTAGAAAGAAAAGACTCTGTTCTGTTGGGGAACACGCTTTGCTCCTCCCCTAGGGCATCTGTACGGACAGACAAGCGCAAGGCAGCAGACACATCCCTCACTCACTGTTCACAAAATCTTCCCATGAGGTCATACTTGGCCGAAGCCCAAGTCTTGGGTGATGGTTGGGCCTTGATTTGATCAGAATCGGCTTTTCCCTACCAGGCTGCACATGCGATGGATATATAATCGAGTGTTATTTACGACTTGTTGAATACCCACAGTCTGTTCAGCCCTTTACAAGAGATAAAGAAGATAAGTCCTGGGCCCCAGGAGGGTTTGAAATTTAACTCACTCAGACTCCAAAAGCTCTCGCTGAGAAAGTTTGGAATGTCGTGACATATCCACTTGATGCTTGTCTACTCCCCACCCCCGAAAGAAGACGACTAAAGTGAGAGGCTGATTGGGGGAGGGGGTCTTTCAGTGGACCCTTGATACAGAGAGAACAGGGTAGGGTCAGTCTATGCCATTAGAAATTAATTAAACCAGAGCGCTTTCTAAGCTCCAATCCACGAAGCTGTAAGTCATCACAATTTATGCAAAGGAGGAGCCTTTGATTTCTCTCCCGCCCGTACAAGTTTCCAACTTACCATCTGAGTTACTTATCATGTAGAGGTGGAGCAGGGAACAAGACAGCTTTGGGAAGGTGGGGAGAGAAATGCTAGCAGATACAATTTTATGCTGGGATCTGGGTCTGCCTCTCTTTCTCTGACAGTCCGTGCCCAGAGCCTGGCAGGCCCTCCTTTTCTTCCTCTTCCTCCTCTCCTCCTCTTCCTCCTCCTCCTCCTCATGCTGCAGCACTTGCTTGGTGACACCGTGCACATTCTTCGCACAACAGTAACTTGTCATCCTTGCATTTCAGACCAAGGATGGATTCCGTGTCCTCAGCGGAAGATTCGGGACATCAGGCATGAGGTGCATGTGGCCTGAAGGGGCTTAACGCTGCCCCAAGACTCTGTGACAGTGACGGGGGTGAACCTGCAAGAGGTTTATTTCTGATGGTCAGTGGCACCTCTCACCCAAGAGGAGGGGGACCTTGGAGTCACCCTGGGTGCTCACGAGTCCATTGCCCCATGCGGGTAGCCTTCAGCCCATCTGGCTGGACTGCTGCCCCCTCCTCTCCCTCCCTGGTCCCGGGCCACCATTGCTTTTCCTTTGGAGGACAGCATCGTCTCCTCCTCCCTGGGGAATGCCTCCTCCTCGATTTATGCACATATTATCGCAGAGTGCGCAAGGAGAGGGCACCCCTGGGAACAGTGACCACAGCATGAAATCAGCCGGACACGGGGCCCACAGCCTCCCACCCCCAGCTCGTCGCTTCATGTCCCCCTCTGGCATAATTGCTATTGCAACTTCCTGCCCCGATTGGAGCTTTACCTGGTTCTGAGGCTTCTACGAAGACAGGCTCATCGGATGCATAAGCTCAGCGCTGCCGAGTGC
Source organism: Octodon degus (assembly GCF_000260255.1). Lineage (NCBI taxonomy): Eukaryota > Metazoa > Chordata > Mammalia > Rodentia > Octodontidae > Octodon > Octodon degus. The sequence continues at coordinate 1,075,772 of NW_004524655.1, forward strand.
TTGTTCTGAAAACTGGAATCTGTTCCAGCAGGATTGAGATATTTAAGAACGATGTGAACAGAAGGCAAAGCTGCTTCGCGTGATTTTGTTGCCAGAAGCACTAAATAAATGTACAGCGCTGCAGCCACTGACCTGAGCCATGGAAGGGGATGCAAAATACACAGGGCTTAGGCTCGCTGGCCACGTCCGTCATGTGGCACACCCAGCCCACCTTTGGTGTCTCTGTCCTGACAGCCTCCTTGCACCCCTCCCAGAGCCCACAGTATAACTCTGCAAGCGAACGCGTGGCTTTTCTAAAGCACCGCCTGCTGGGTAGCTACCCACCTTACAGAGCATCTGACACATGGGAAACTGTGCCGCTGCTTTTTTCTTAAGTTTCAGTTTAGAAAAAGTCTCACCAGCTAAGTCCTGCAGTGCTGTCCCCTCTCACCCCTTTGTCCCTAAGCTGTGGCTCTTTAATTGCGCCATTACGCAGGGTGCAGAGGTTCTTAGGCATGTGCATCCAGTCATGGCAGAGTGCACTGCAGCCCTGTGCCCGGTTTCTTCACCAGTGAACCCCACTATGTTCTTGCATGTGGCTGTGGACCGATCGTCCTCAATGGTGCGTGCCCATCTTCCTATTAAGGGGCCACATGTGACCTCCCTGCTCAGCCACACGTGGCTGTCTGTGGGTATTTCCATGTTGGGGACACTTCAAGGAGGGTGACTGTGGACACCCTTGCAAGCTCTGAGTAGCCAAGACAAGGGACCAGAGAGCCCATAAAACCTCTGTTTTTCGTTCTCTGGTTGGCAACATTTGCTGACCAGATATTTAATGGAATCCTCTCTCATCCAGCCCCGCATGGGGTGGGAAAAAGAAAATTTCAGGGTTTGGTAAAGACCCCCAATGCCAAGGACTCTGCCAGCAAGTAGGCAGTTTCTTCATGGTCTGACTTAGCATTTGCCAATAAAAAGCCACCCAGAAGTAACTCAGCCTGAGCAGCATGTTTACACGACCCCCTGGGAAGGTCGTCAAGGTGAGAGTCAGCACTCCCTTTGGGAAAGAAACAAGGGCGGGAGGAGGCAGCTCAAGTGCTCCTCTGCCCTCCAGCTCCCTTCCAGCTCCTTTCCTACCACTCAAGCAGCTCCTGAAAGCCGGGGTGATGCACTCCAGAGCAAGCAGGGTCCCCGATGGATCCACTCCAGGGAAAGGTACGCTGGGGACACCAGAACCCTGCTCAGTCCCGGCTGCACAGGCTCCTGCAGCAGCCTCGGAGGCTGGGTGTCGCAAGCTCCACAAGTATTTGCAAAGTCAAAGTCCCGATTATAGCCTTGTTTCAGAGAAGCTCAGTGTTTTTCACTGTAATTGAAGTGGATTGGATTTATATTTACCCTTTAAGGTCAAGGAAACGTGGGGCTAACATCAGTCCATCTGTTCTTTCACTGAACGTTTTCTAATCCCTCCCTGGCGGTGAAAGTGGACCGCAGGTCTACTCTCTTCTCATCTTTGTCTGGGTCCCACTGCTGCGCCAGCTTGGAGCCAGGCAGCTCTGAGTGGATGGAACTTTTGGTCACGGAGCTGCCGGAGACATCTGCCAAATTCTGCTTCTCTGGCCTTGGATATTGTTGCTGTCATTGCTGGAGTAACGTGGTATGCCAGGAGGGGCATTTTCACTTCCGTACTGGGGATTGCACCCAGGGTCTCTGCAGTGACCTCTCTCCTACCCTAACCCCTGTTAAATTTTGAGATAAGGAGTTGCTAAATTGCACAGCTGAGCTTGAACTGGTGATCCTCCTGCTTCGGCCTCTCAGAGTGATGAGATCAGAGGCATGTACCGCTGGAGAAATTGACCGCTAAGATAAACACATGGCTTGTTTTAATGGAAGCAGCACACCCAGGAAGGAAGAAAGAGCGAGAAAAGAGACACTTGAGGAAGGTAATGGAGTGAGAAGCATTTTATTATTTATCAATGTGGTCATCCTGGGTAAAAATGAGTATCGTACTAGGTACCAATCTGTTCCCTTTACAATAGTTCAAACACTAGAGAAGAATATTAAATAAAACATGAAGTGATTACTGTTGACTCCCACTCCCCCTTCTTCCTGTCTTCCCTAAAAGTGCCCCTGTCCATAGCAGGATGTTGTTATGGTTGTAGTCTAAAATGATGCCCAAAATTCGAACCTCACAGATAGCCCAATCCGTCGACAAGCTCACAGCCAAAGGCTGCTCCTTGCAGTTGGAAGAAGCGTGTTGATGGTGCTTGTCTTTGAGGAGTATCACTGTGTGGCACCCTGCTCTGGCTCTGTCCTGTTCTCTCAATTCCTGGGTGCAATGAGGAAGCATCTTCCTCGCCCTCCATGCCCTCCCGCCCTATGTCACTGCTTTGGAGTCTCCCAACTGTGGCCTAAACCCTGAGCCAGAAGAAAGCTTTGCTCCTGTGACCGATGTGTGTCAGGCATTTTTGTCCCCACAATGGAAAGGTGCTGAATATAGTGATTTGACATCCTCGTCTATTCTTGGAGTTGTCATTCTTTTTTTTTTGTGTGTGTGTGTGTTAAATTTATGTAGTTGGTACAGGGTCTTGCTCCACAGCTCAGACTCCTACTGATCCTCCTGTTTCCTCCTCCCCAGTGCTGGGATTACAGGCGTGTGCCACCGCACCTGATTTTGGTGGCCAGCTTGGCAGGCCCAGGGCAGGGCCAGCATGGCATGTGATACCGAAGATTGAACCTGGGTTGTTGCACTTGCCGGGCAGGCTCTTAGACTGCTGAGCTATCTCCCTGGCCCACGTTGTCATTCTTTTTAATTTTAGTCTTTCTAGTATGGATCTCAAGTGTGATGTTAGTGTCCCACTTCTGTTTACTCGGGTAAGGAAGGGCCCTGGCCTGTGTGGGTTAGCGCAGTGGGATGGCTAAGAAGGCACCATCGTGTCCCCACGGTGAGCGCTCATGGTGCTGCCATTCCTCAGGACTGTGTTGTCAAGGCAGGGCTGGATCAGAGCAAACCTTTCCTGACTCTCTGCAGACTGACCTTGGCCTGCCTGAAGCTGAGAGGGCTTCCCACGTCCTTGGGATGAATGAAGAATCATGAGAGCACCAGCACGCCTGCCGCCACACCGGGAAGGCAGGCAGTTTCTGCTTTCGCAAGATCAAGTGCGTGGCTGGGCCAGTGGAGGACGCGGGGGAAAGCGGACTTAAATGAAATGGGGGCGGGAGGTGCATGATGCAAATGGGGGCTGCTGTGTTTGGGAGGAGAGGGTGGGTACCCCGACTGGTAGGATCTCTTGTGATCAAGTGTCCATTAAGAAATTGTCCTGAGATACAGTCAAGCAGAAAGAGCTGCTGAGGTAACATTTCTTGTAATAGTCCCCTCCCCAAGTCATGTCTGTCTGTCTATTCTCTCTCTCTCTCTCTCTCTCTCTCTCTCTCTCTCTCTCTCTCTCTCCCAAATGTTGGTACAGTTCCATTCATATATATTGCTTCAAATTTTTATTTTTGTTAGTGTATGTGTGGTACATAAGGATGACGTTTGTCGTGGGGAGTTGGTCCATGCCTGTCCCTCATCCTAATTCTTTTTAATTCCCCTTCCCTTAGGTCTGTTTTTTTCCCCCCTTTTTAGTAACTGTTACCCTTTCCAACTCAATGCACAAGAATTTAGACACTCATCCCTTCTTCGTGTCCCTCTCCCCTCCTCCAGCTGCCCCCAAAACCAAGCCCACAAAAGCAACTCTGATAGATGTGGACAACATCACGACTGACTGGCCTGCCCCTCGTGGAGTGTGGGGGTTTTGTCCTTAGTGAGGAGCGGGAGGGGGGGCGGGTAATAGAATGGTGCAGCCTACAGGACAGCGCCTCCTTGACGAACGATCAGACGCGAATGTCAATAACAATTGGATTGTCTGTCAGCTGCAGTCACTTAGGGCTCCCCGAGCCTGTCCACAGAGCCGGGATTGAAACCCTCAGCCTCGCAGACTCCAAATCAGGTTTGGCATTGGGAATGAAAAGCCATCAGCAGTAATAGTATTACGAGGCTGTTGGGTGAAGAAGTGCAAAGGCCTCTGTGTAACGCTTGGGCTCTGGTGTGTCATGGGGCGTGGGAGGCAGAGGAGAGGGAGAAGGAGGCACCCCAGGAGCATGCAGGAGGAGCCAGGAGCTACCGTGCCACAAGCACAGGGGGCGGGGTAGGTACTGCCTCTGCTCTTCCAAGCCTGTGAGATGCTGGATGAATGATCCTTTAATGACTCAGTCTCCCATCTTGTTGAAGGGGGAGGCAACAGAACTTAAGAAGAGGTGGCATCATGTCACAGGGCTGTGTGCTAAGTGGTCATCAGAACAAGTGATGAGTTTTGCAACAGTAGCTGGTGGTCTATAAAGTTAGCTGCTGAGCATGGTACTTTTCATTTTCATCTGTCTATCTATCTATCTATCTATCTATCTATCTATCTATCTATCTATCTTATAACCATCCATCCATCCATCCACCTAACCTACCCATTCATCCATCCTTACAAACATCCATCTTTCCATCCATTCCTCCCACCCACTCACCTCTTTATCCACCCATCCGTATACTCCTCCCATCCACCCACCTAACCTACCTAC
>NW_004524655.1:1082882-1094752 GCF_000260255.1 Octodon degus
TGTAGAACACTCAAAATAGTTTCAACATCCTTTTTGGCCTGGCTGCTCCTTTACCTTCTGGTGGTTGCCAATATCTGGAAAACTCTTGGCTCTGGGCTCCGAGGAGGAAAATGCTTAATGTACATGGTGTTTAAAGCGAAGCATCAGGGGGCTGCGGCCTTCTGGGCTTTGCGTTCTAGGACGTTGGCAGCAATTTTAAAAGCAGTGTTATTTCAAGGGGTTGGTATTTCTCACTTGTTTTAAACGTGTGAACGGGCCAGCCAGGAGGGCTGGAGTTGCAAGGTCTGTAACAATAGTTTCTGTTGGTTGGAAGAAGACCAGCGAAAGCTGAAAGCCGTTTTCAATTCACCGTGGAGATTCTGCAGGAAAACTTTTGTTGCAGGGACACCCACTTGTTTTGCTTCAGAAATAAGTAAATAAGTAAAACTTCAATGAAGATTTGCGTGACCTGGCCCCCTGGAAAGGAAGTGGGATTTTTATAAAGAGTATCATCTGTTTTCTGCCCAAGATTGGAATATCATGGTGCCCTGACGCCACCCCAGGGGCTTTTGGAGGAGGTGTTTCATCTCACCCTCCAAGAAAGAAGTAGGGGTGCAACTCCCATTTACGGAGAGTGACGGTAAAACTGAGGTTCTGGTGGCTGAAGTGCTCTTCGCCATCTGCTGCTCTTGTGGATGCCAGAAGGCCCGCCGGTCCGACTTCTGAGTTTCCTGGCAAGACAGTGGTACTTACTAGTCTGTGTTCTTCACACACTGCTCTGACTCACTAACCTATTCCTTCAGTACACTCTTCTTGAGCACCTACTATGTGCTACAATGAACGAAACCACAGATAGGTCTGTCTTTATTGCTCTTTTTACACTTCTTGCTTTTCTGCTGTCTCTTTATTCAAATATTGCTCTTGGATGTTTACTTGGGGGAAAAAATGCCATGTTTGCTTTGTAATGTGGTAGCAGGCACCCAGTGGGTCTTGTCATGGGTTGACTTATCTTTCTCCTTCCTAGAGGTGAAAGCTGCTAAACAAGAGGCTGAATTCCAACCTGAGCCCAGAACCTCTGCCATGAATAACTGCTGTTTTGTTTTTCTCGGCACCCACTTTGCTGGTTACATCTTTATTCACCTCCTTCTGAAAACCCTTCTCCCTATTCTAAACATGGGGCAGCCAATAAGAACAGCCAATCACAGCTTTCCACCCTGAGCACAGTGATTGGTCCAATCGTGGGCATGTGATGTAGCCTAGGGCCAATCAAAATGCTTTCCTAGAACTTGGTTCACAGACTCCACTTAAGACTGTTCTATCAAATGCAGCACATTTCCAGCTGACCCAGGAGAATTCAATGACTCCAAAAAGAAGTGTTAGTTTGTGTGTAGTTGTCCTCTCAACGCAGTCATTGTGGCGGGGTTCTAGAATTTATAATTCATGATCCAAGGCTGGGATTATGGCTGTGACTACTGCTGGGATTATGGGTGTGAGCGCTACACTTATGCCCTGGGGCAGATAGCCTGAAGGCAATAGAAGGAAAGGAGAGGCTCACCTCTGCCGCTGTTCTTCCCTTTTGCCTTTGCTTGTTGCTGTTTTCTGCTGCCATGAAGGGCTGCCCTCTGCCATGTGACGCTCTGCCTTGGAGCCAGCTGAGTATGGACTGAAACCTCCACAAACTATGAGCTAAATAAGGCTTTCCTTCCTTGCTTTTGGGTGTCGAGTATTTGCTCCCAGCAATGACAGAAAAGTGACTGAGACAGGAAGAAAGGGTGAGGAGGGGGAGGACAGAGACCTTCAGAGTCTGGGTCCTTTGCTGTGGAATGTCTGAGGTCACTTTCACCCTCATTTTTTCTCTGGATTGCAGATTGAGCCAGCACCTTCTAGAGTTCCACTGTGACAACTGAGAGAGAAAGACCTGGAGTAGCCTGCTAGGGTTATTCCTATCCCAAGTGTGATGAGTTTCATCCCAGATTGGTGGGCATGGGGCAGCAGTGACTCTGGGCCCAGTAGCTGCTAGGGGGAGGATATCGCTGTGGGTAAGAGCCTGGGCTTCTAGGCACCAAAGATCTGGGTTCAAATCCCAGCTTTTGTAGCTGAGCACGGTGGCTCCAGCCTGTAATCCCAGCTACTCAGGAGGCTGAGGCAGGAGGATCATAAGTTTGAGACAACTTGGGTTAGATAGCAAGGTTCCCATTTGAAAAAATAAAATAAAATAATCACAGCTCTTATGATCCCGGACATCACAGTATTTAATGAGTTGCTTAACCTCTTAGAGAGAGGAGAGAAGCAGAAAAGATGTTGCAAGATAGTCAAAATAGGAGCCTGGAACCCTGGAGACAAGAATCTTCTAGAAAGGTATATTATCCATTGTACTGGTGACTTGGCCCGGTCCCCTTCACCCCACATTCATTCAGCAACCTTGCTTGAAAGTGTTGACTTAGGGTGAACCACCTCCCAGTGGTTCCACTTACAACCATTTTGTCCAGTAGAAACCCTCATTGATTTAGTTTTGTTTTTCTTTCTTAATTTTGAGCTTTTCTTGGGTTGTCCACATGCCATATGATTCTCTCCCAGTCAGTTAAGGTGTCACAGTGGTAAAAGATCAAGACTCAGCCAGGCACAAGGGCACATATCTGTAATCTTCCCATTCTGGGAGGCTGAGGCAGGAGAGTCTCAAGTTCAAGCCCAGTATGGGTAACTGAGTGATTTAGTGAGACACTGTTTCCCTGTAGGGAAAGGGAAATAGAAGACGAAGATGAAGAAGACCGTGCTCCCGGCAGGGGACCCAGCGCAGGCAGAAACTTAGCTGAGACAGGGCAAGGTTCCTTCTAGGACAGGGCCAGCATATTCAGCACGCTGGAGTTGGGGGCAGGAGTCACCAGAGACAGGCTGGAGTGGTGAGCAGGGCCCACGAGGCTGGGGCTGAAAGTTCAGTCAGATACCAGGATTTTATCTATGTTTTTTTAAAAAATAAAATAGGGTCTCACTATGTGGTCCAGGGTGAATTTGCTGGGATCCTCTTGCCTCAGCCTCCCGAGTGCTGGGATTACAGGCGCGCACCACCTCATCTAGCTTTAGGGCTTCATCTTTAGGGCCCTGGGCATTTGAAGAAGGGACACAAAACCATCTGGGCCACTGTGTGCAGATAGGACAAGAGAAAGACATCTGGACCCAAGAGAAACTCCTCTTACGGATCCCAACCTCCCACTTTCCAGATGGGAACACTGAGTTTGTGAGAAGAAAACTCAGCTGGTGGGCCACGGGGCTGGAATCAGCCGGGCCTTCGGGCCTCAAGCTAGGAGTCTTTGCTTCCCTTGGCGTCCTCCCCCTCCAGGCCCCCACCTGGCCCAGACCCGGCCCCCTGCCGCTCTCATGAACTTGGGGAAAGCGCCGGCTCCTCACGTACACACAGCCCCGCTGTCTCAGGAAGCTCGCAATAAATTTTTTTTTTTTTCAGGCAACGCCTTGCTCCTATCCCTGCAAAACAATGTATTTATTACTGCTAAGCCTCTTCCATCTTTGCGGAGAAAATGTATACCACATGACTGCCGAAGCCGCGCGGTCCCGGTTTACAAATACAGTCCGTTAATAGTTCTGTAAACATTTATTCAGGGTGACAGCTGAGGGGAACATGTGGTATTAATTAGAAGGCTCGGCTACGCGGCCTATTAAGAGGGGGGTTAAGTCTGAATTAGCTGGCTTTGCTGGGACAAGAGGCTTTGGGGAGGCGAACTCCGCTGTTGCTGTGGGTCGTTTTGGGGAGAACAGGGGCCTCGGCCTGAGGAGGGGAGGCTGATGCTGCCAGGAGGTGCGCGGAGTCCCTGGCGCCCCACGCTTGCTGTCCTCCGGGAGTAAGGGGCCAGTGCTGAGCGCAGACTCCCTGGGCCTGGTGGCTTGTAGCTGGGACAGCTGGGGCTGGGGCTGTGTCTTTTTCTTGCTTGCTGTTGCCTTTCAGCTGTGCTGGGATCCAGTGCTGAGCAACCAGGTCCTGTCTCCTTCTGGGGGTCCCCATGTCTCCCCACTTGTCCTGTAGAAGGCTGGGCTTGCAGGTTGCACCAGGAGCTCTTCCATCTTGGCCTCACATGAAGCCATGGATTTAGATGTCTGAGGTTTTCCCCAAATGGTCACACATCTGGGCACAGAAGTGTCCCGACATCCTTGTGAGGCCGTGGCCTGTGCTGTGAGGCTCTCTGCTTTCGTGCCCTGATGGCGAGACATCGTGGACAGCCACACATGTGCATCCTTTGACCGTTCACAGGGCCTGTATTGACCATGTGGGCAGAACTGTGTGGCTTTGTTGTTTCTGAGGGTGGGAGTTGGTGTGGTTTAGTTACTGGTAAACTTGGAGCTGCACCCTACTGCCTGTGTGACCCTGTTTTGACCTTGCCTGATCTGGGGATGTCCCCAGGAGCTGCCAAATCCAGTAGGGACCCAGACTTTGGTTTTGAAGAAACTGGCTGGTGATCTGCGACTGCGTTGCACGGGTGTGTGAGATAGTTAGTGAACTTGGGAAGCCACGTGCTTGACTAGAGCTTATTTTTGTCATCTGTAGAATAGGCTGATGGGCAGGGATGCAGGGCTGGCTGGAGGAGGGTTGAGGATGCAGTGAGCTGGGGTTTTGTCCCTGTAGGCTTTGCTCTGGTTTCTGTCCTGGTGTCATGATGTTCTCCCACCTCTCCAACTCCCGGTCAAGACATACTCTATCTTGTTGCTGCTCAGATCAAAGCATATTACTATTTGACCTAGGAAGATTGACTCAAGCTTCTTCCCCTGAGCTTTCTCTGTACGCCACTGCCTTCTCCCTTGTCTCTTCTGCACTCACTGTGTGGGCAGTGTAAGCTCCAAGATGTGTTCCTGTTTATGCTTTTGTAAATATTGCTTTTTCTCTCCAAGGAAACAAGAATGTAATGTGGTCCCTAAAATAAAACACCCAAGAGTGGTCCTGGGTGATGCTGGGTACAAGGACTTTCCTTCCTGTCCAGAACATTCTAGAGCATTCTAGAACATTCTAAAATGTTGGAAAATATCATAGGGATCTTTACAAAAGTTTGATCTAACTCCTCGTTTAACAGATAGAGAACCTGCTGGCCACGAGCAGGAGTGTTTTGCCTGGCTAGGAGGTGGGGACAGGGCTAGAGACTTCACCACACCTTGCCCATGGATTTGAAGGAGGCTTTGTGGTACTTCTGCTGGAGATTATTGCAGGCAGGTGGAAGACAGGTTATAAGAGGGGGTGGCAGGTGGTTGACTCCCTGGGTCTCCATCCTTAAGACCTGTGTGATGCAGATTGTACTGTCTTTCTGTGCCTCAGTTTCCTTTCTGCAAAATGGGTATAGTAACTGCTTCATTGGGCTGTTGTGCAGGTCACAAGACATGGGTTATATGGAAAATACTCAGCACTGGAACCAGAGCCTAACAAAGGCTTGATATGTGTTACTGTTGTTGTCATGGGAATACAATAGTGGAGCAGCAGAGATCAGACTAATGAGCAGGGAGCCGGTGTCACCCTTTTGGAATCCCCATTGTTCTCCTCTAGAGCCATTCTTGGCCTTAAGAATCTCCCACAAGGCTTGAGTGCAGCCATAGGACCTCGGGTCACAAACCCAGAAGCACATGTTGGTGGCAACGTGACAGAGGAGGCTGTGGCGATGCCTCTTCCCTGCACCTCTAAACTCCTCTTCCCCTAAAGGCTGGGAGCTGTGGTGGTGCCAGAGAGCCGGGCATGGTTCTGGTCTTGGCTGTGGGCATTGGGAAATACAGCTAAAGCAGGCCACTGACAGCAAGAAGCATCACATCTTAGCCTATAAATGCGTGCCCACTTGCTGTCCTATTGGTATGGGACTAAGTCTGCAAGAGTTGGTCTACTGAGCGACCTTTCTGCCTTACGTCATACTCAATATTGGGGTGACAATCTGCTTATGAAAGGGGGCCTCTTTTTCTAAAATAATTTTATTGAGAAACAAATAGCAATGAGACAGTTTCAAAACCGATTACTAGCACAGTTTCAATAATGAATACACTGCATATTGTTGTCTTAGTGGTTATTCATTGTACAAGATGCAGACATAATATCCTGTCCACAAACACTATTAGAACAAATCTCTCTGTTCACTGAATTAAGAAAATGCAGCTGTATATTTATCCTAACTATTTTGGATATACAGATACAAAATGGTGGTTCATTTGTATCCCCCATTTTTGGTTAGTTTTGTCAGAGAAGGGTATGCCATTGTCATTTAAATATTGTAGGTACACGAATTCAGCAAAATATTCCAATATAGTCCAGTAGTCCATAATAGTAGTGGGTTTTCTGTAAGACTGGTATAATGTCCAAAGTTGTTGACTTGAGCCTTTTACAGCTCAGCATATTAATATAGCTTTACTTTTTATACTTCGTTCTTGAAAGGGGGCCTCTTTAACAATTTCACTAATAGAACAGATGTAGACTGGGGTCATCTGGGGCAATGAGAGCTTCTTTGGTACCTACCTAGATGGTAGGTACCAATCTACCTGTGGGACACCATCATTTTAAATTCTCCCAAAGAAGAGTCTTTCTGGGTTTTTATGAACTCTTCCCCAATAATTTAAATCTAATTTAAAAGTGATTTTTAAAGCAACTCATTGTTTACAAGGTATTCAACTTAGGACTCACTGGAAAATTTTCCCATGCACTGAAAGGCTGTCCTGAGGATTAGGGATACGGTGGCCCTGGTTGGTTCAGGGATCTCTCAGGAGGTTCGCTGAGCTTAGATGCCTGCATGGAGCTGATCAAGACCCCGCCAGTGACTCTCAGCTCAAGTGCCTGGGGGCGTGGGTGACTGCGGGTCTTCTCCCTCAAGGGAGAGCTGACCAGTGGTGGTGAGGAGGCTGGGTCATTGTCTGTGGGGAAGACACAGAACGAAAGTAACTTGCCCAAGTTCATGCAGCCAGATGGTAAGAAAGTGCGGGAGTCCTGCCCCATCTCTACTGCATCTTGGGAGTTCACAAAGAGTCTGTTTATCTCCAGCTTGGGCCTCCTTTGTTTATTTTAACTTTTGGTTTGGTCTTACTAGTTCAGGCTGGCCTCAAACTCTCTATGTAGCCCAGGCTGGCCTGGAATGCATGGTGTTGTTCCTGCCTCAGCCTCCCGAGTGCTCAGATCACAGCCCAAGAGCTTTGTTCAGCTCCTTACATTACATCCAGAGCCACAGACTTCAGATGCTGCCCACGTGTGGAGGAGCACAGGAACCTTCTAGAGACCTTGTTAGGGCTCAAGTCCTGCTCCTGCAGGTCAGGGGGTGGGGTGGGGCGGGACAGCCCGTGTCCCCCAAAGCTCCCTGATGATGTAGTATTGTGCGCCATCCTTCCAACCGCAAGAGTCCAGGGAGATCCTAGGGTCCTAACAAAGAGCAGCAGACACTCATTGCCCCATATTTTGTCTCCTCCAAGGTCACAAATGTCACTTCATTAAAAAAAAAAATTTTTTTACAAATGTCACTTCAGCTTGTAATCAATATAAACATATAAGACCATGATATGTATATATAAAAGATGCAAAGTTGAAAAATAGGGAACCTGAGTCAGGAGGATCACTAGTTTCAGTCCAACCGGAGTGCTCAGTGATTTAGTGAGATTCTACCTCAAAATTAAAAAGTAAAAAAACAAAAACAGGAAGAAAAAAAAATCCAAAAGGCTTGAGGGCTGAGGAGACAGTCTAGGAGCAAAAGAGCCTGTCTGGCAAGTGCAAAGTCCTGAGTTCGGTCCTGGAATCGGGCGTGGTGGTGCATGCTTGTAATCCCAGCTCTGGGGAGGCTGAGGCAGGAGAATGACTGGGAGTGGGTGTCCGAGCTGTGTAGTGAGACCCTGTATCAAAAACAAACAAGCGAATGAAAGGCTTGATGCCACAGCTCTGTGCAAAGGCCCTGGGTTCAATCCCCAGTGCAGGGGAAAACATCAAAACATTTTCCATTCTTTTTTTAATACACAGAGTCTTGGAATTCAGTGTGGTTGTTGCTCATCATGAGATCGGATCTGGACCAGCAACAATGCAAGTACCCAGTGGCCATGCACGGCTGTTGGCCACCGTATCTGATCTTGCTACCCCAGGACACAGTCTGTGATCAATGACAAGTTCAGTGGACCATATTTTTTGCTGGGAAATTTCGGTCAGTTTCTTCTGCACCCCAAGCCTCAATGTCTTTTTCTGAGACTAAAGCTGGGGTCACAGCCCCTGGCACCATCAGACTACAGGTAACTGCGAGGTTGCTCAAATCAGAGCACAGCCTGCAGGGAGCTGGCAGGGCAGCTGCTGACCGTGTCCAGAGCGCCCAGAACACCGCACATGCGCCCCTCCATCGGGGAGAAAAATGGGGCCCTCTGTGGGTTTTTCACGTGTGGGCATGAGTGGCGATTTGCTAGTTCCTGGTGTGGAAGCCACCATATTAGCCAGCGTGGAGCCTGGATGCAGATACAGGCTGGAGAGGAGCCAGCTGCCAGCCTTTCAGACATTGGTAGAAATGCAAGGGTAGCACATGGGTGTGAATGGGTCTGAGCCAGAGGGTGCAGACGAAGCCTCCAGAACCACAGGAAAATAAAAGCGAGGCCTGGGCCAAGGGGACTGACAGGCACTCCATGTACACCTATAATCCCATGCCTATCCTCCCAGCACTCTGGGAGGCTGAGGCAAGAGGATCTTGCAATCAAGCCCCACCTGGGCAATGCAGTGACTTCGTAAGATTCTGTCTCAAAGTAAGAGGGAAGGCTGAGATGTATGTAGCTCAGTGTGAAGGCCTGGGGTTGCGTCCACGGTCTGGGTGGGGGCTGTGGAGACTCTGCACAGCCTGCTGGGTCAGTGGCCGCCGGAGAGCCTTTGCTGTGCTTTTCTTTCTTTCTGCTGTGTTCGGCTTCTCTAAGCATGCCCTGCACATGTGCTGCTGCCTGACCAGGTCTGCTTTCTCAGTTCCCTGTTGCTAAAGAGCGGACTGTGTTTCCAGGGGTGTTTAAAGCACAGGCTTGTAGGGGAGAAGAAACCCGAATTCCCGCTTCCAGATGTAACTGTTTTTCTCCCCCCTTTCTTTCTCTTCTTCCTCTTTTTCTTTCTCCTTCACTTCCTCCTTTTTCTTCTGCCCGTCAAAATAAAAGTTGTTTCTTTACAAGCTTCCGCGGCTGTCAGATGTGGTGGGGAGCAGCCCAGCTCTCTGGTCTGTGGCGTCTCCAAGCCTACGACTCCCGGATCAGCTTCAGGCCCAGTCAACACCCAATACCTTCCGCAAGCAAAAGTTTCAAAGGACATCAAGACCAAGCCCTGTCTTTACGTGTGTAGGTGAGGCATCCCTCATTTGAAAACTGGGAATCTGAAACGCTTGCAAACCTGAAACTTACTAAGTTCCAACGTGATGTCTCAAGTGAAAAACTCCCTATCACAAAACTTTTTCTAGGTACACAAAATTATTCACAAAATTTTATAAAACTACTTTCAGGCTATGTGGAGAAGAATGTGTACCTAAGATGTAGGTGAATTTTGCACTGAGACTTAGGTTCTCATTATGTCTATGCAGATACTGCATTTGTTTTTTTCTTTTGCAAATTTTCAAATAAGCTAAATCCAAAGTACCTATGGTCCCACCGCTCTGACTGGGGACCTTGGTGTATCTGTGGATGGGCCCAACTCACTTCTTGTTGCTCTTCTCTCTCTCATCTTGGTATATGGGGAAGGGGAGAGGTCAGCGGCACGCAGAGGAGTCTTGGTTGAAGGCAATAGGGACATGTGAAGTGCTGTTCGTAGTCATAGCCAGGCCAGGTTCACGGCTGGGTTCACGGCTGTGATCTCAGGCTGGTCTGCCGGTTCTGTGCTTTAAGAAAAGAAATCATTATTGTAGCTGCCAAAACAATATTGAAACCAGTGGGTCAGGAAAGGGTCTGGCGAGCGGCTCCAGGAATCTTTTGGCACCTTCTAATTTTGCAGAGAGAAAGGTGCATCTCGCCTGGGGCAGCACCAGAGCCAGAGATGAACAGATTTCCCCAGATTGAGCTCCCACGGCTTCCGGCCGGGAAGGGTCACTGAGCCACATCCCAAGGAGCAGGGAGGGGAGAAGAGGGACTGCCACCTGCCAGGGCAGAGGGACACTCATGGGCTGACGAGATGAGAAGGTCCTTGAGAAGTCTCGTGGTACTTGGAGGCCTGGTCCTGATGCTGGGGCATTTGGGTTTGTTTTCTTTCCAAAATGATTTTGATACATTTGAGCGTCGGTTCCCAACATTCAGAACCCAAACAAGGCTGAATGGATGGAGCCTCTTGGAGTCAGTTTCTCCTGGGTGCAGTTTACTGCTTTGGGGTGTTGACCCTGAGGACAGACACCACTAAAGGAGGAGGGAGGTGGTGGTGACACCTGGAGGTGACCTCAGGGTCAAAGGTAGAAGATGGGTCAAGAGGGGACGGTGTACTGGGGAATAGGAAGGCAAGGGCAGCTGCTAAGTCATTTCCTCCTCTCCCTTCTTTCTCTTTCCCCTCCCTTCCTCCCTCTCTCCTCCTTTCTCCTTTTCCGCCCCTTTTAAAAATATATATTTAGCACAGGGTCTACAGGGGCTCACTACACAGATTGGACTTGTAGTGATTCTCCTGTTTACAGCCTCCCAAGCGCTGGGATTACAGGTGTGCACCACCATGCCCAGTCTCAATCGCCATCTCAGTGTGCCCTGGGGGCAGGGCTGGCACGGCACACTGGGGATTGAATCCTGGTCCCTGCGTCTGCCTAAGCAGGCGCTTTGGTCAGCTGAGCTATCTGGCCAGCCCTCCTTTCTCCTTTTCTCCTTCTGCCCCAGTTCCTTCTTCTCTCATATACATAGTCATCGAGTCCCCTCATGTCACATAGTCCCTCTATTTAAGGGCACTGACATAGATGTTTATGATGTATGAAGCCATCAATACATAATAAAGCAAAATCAAATAAATTTAAAAGCCAGTTCATGGCTGTATTATATGACCCTCCTCTTGTAACTGCAAACTTGTTTATTTATACACATAGGAAATAAAACGTTTGAATGGGCCCACGCCTGAGCGCTGCTGCCAGGTCTTGGTGTCAGGATGGTGGATGGTGACACCAGGTCTCCTCCATCGCTCGCTTCCCGGGTATCGTGGAGGGCAGTGCTAAACGGTGTTGCCGGCGTGGCCTGAGGTCAGGAAGATCAGCGAGGCCCCGGGGTTTAGCCCTGAGCACTCTTCTCGGCCTCCATGGCTGGCCCGTTCTGTGCTACGCTTCCCGCAGGCCTTTCTGGGCAGCTCCTGGTCACGCGGCTTCAGCTCAGGACTGAGCTGAAGAAATGAGCGACCTCCAGGACGACCTCCCTGACCCTTGTTGTCTTTATAGGGCTTCTGACCCCAAAGCTCTCCTGACTTTTCTCCAAGGAGCCCATTTTTATCTTCCACACTTGTGTGTCAGCTCTGGGTGCACAGGGACCACGCATTCTGGGACCTGGGGACAGAGTGAGAAAGCAGTAAGTGTTTGTTGAGTGAAAAAATTCCAAGAAATATATATGATACAGGATCTCACTACCCAGTCTGGTCTCACAGTGATCCTCCTGTCTCAGCCTCCCCAGCGTTGGAATTTCAGGTATGTGCCACCGTGCCAGCTTCTAGAGCCAACACAGCACGTGGAGCCGGGGATCAAACTTGGCACCTTGTGCTTGCCAGGAAGGCGTGTATGCCACCGAGCTCTCTCCCAGCCCAGGAAATAAATACTTAAAAGAGAAGGGAGTGCTGGGGATATGGGAGGCTGGGGATATAGCTCAGCAGCATAAGCGACAGCCTGGCAAGCGCAAAGTCCTGAGTTCAATCCTCAGTACCGCCAAATAAATAAAATAAAATAAAATAAAATAAAATAAAATAAAATAAAATAAAATAAAATAGAAGA
>NW_004524655.1:1094852-1096536 GCF_000260255.1 Octodon degus
ACCCACTCACCTCTTTATCCACCCATCCGTATACTCCTCCCATCCACCCACCTAACCTACCTACTTATCCATCTACCTACCCACCCATCTACCTATCCTACCCACCCATCTATCTACCTAACCCTCGCATCCATCCATTCATCTGTCCATCTACCCACCCACCCATCTACCCATCCATCTACACACCCATCCACCTACCTACCCCTCCCATCCATTCATCCATCCATCCACCTATCTATGGCAAATCTACTCTTCCCATTTTCCTCCCTTTCTCTACACCCATCCCTTGACTCACTGCTCCAGGCATACTCTTGCTCTTTCCCAGTTCAACACCCTCCAAATTGGCTCCCTTATTGACTGTCACACCAGTAAATTATGTAGGTTCAGAAGCTGGACAGATTCTGACTCAGGTGAATTATCTGGGTAATGAGGAACAAGTGACTTTACCTTGTTAAGTTTCCTGATTTGCAGAAGGGGGACACTTGTACCTGGCTCATAAAAGTCTGGAAGCTACAGCAGTTCATGTTATGGGTTTCTGTTGCTAAGTAAAAAGCAAAAACAAAAACAAAAAACACCCTAACTCTTAGTGGGTTAAAATAGTGGCTACATTGACTTTGCTCATAAATCTGCAAATGGGGCAGAGTGCCCTCCAGGAGCCCCATCTCATGACAGCTGGGTCCTGGAGTCACCAAGAAGCAGGCAACAGGGGCTCAGAAGTCTTGCTTGCTCAGAGGCCTGCAGATTGTTGGGTCAGGAGGCTGGAGGACCACATACAGCACACTTTGTGTGGCAACTTAGCCTTCTTACAAGATGGTGGCCAGGTCTTCAGGATGGGCACTCCAAGGCAGACACAAAACCGTGGAAGAAAAATTGCTTCTTCTGACTTTATCTTGAGGTTACAGAGGGTCACTTCAGTGTTTTCCAGTCACCAGAGAGCTCACAAAATTCTAATTTAAGCCAGTTTCAAGGGGCAAGGAAACAACCTCTGCTGCTGGCTGGGCATGTGGCCATCTCCTGGGAGACACAGGGGACTGGTGATGTGGACGTGGTCACTTTGGGGAAGGACAGTCCAACATGTCTTGATTGCTGTGCACACAGCCCTCGGGACAGCAACTGGCACATGGGAAATCCTTGCCACGGGCTTGTTACTGAAGTTCTTCCAGCAGCCAGAAATTGGAGGGTCCCTGTAGGCAGAGCGATCTTAGGATCTCTGTTACCTTGCACTAGAGGAGACCCAGAGGGAATGCACACCAAGTGTTTGTTGACTGATTAGTGAATGGTTTTTAATGCTTCCTTCCAGTGGTTCTCAAAATTGAATTAGAGCTCCCAGCGTTAGGGCCTGGGAACAAGCACTTTAATGATCGACCCTGGGACTCAGATGCAGCCAGTGCTCGGACCAGCATTTACAAACCACTTGTTTAACTCAGAAGAAGAAAAGTGTACCAGGATGACAGAGATGGCCCATTTTATAGATGGGTAAATGGAGGCTTGGGATGGGACAGGGGACTCACTCCAAAACACATGGTGAATCGTTACCTTCTGGGAACTCTTCGCAATGGTATGCGGTGTGTTGGTCAGGGTGATAATTTGGGGTCTGGGCCTTAATGAGGGTAGAGAAAAGCATTTTGTGCTCCTTTATATGAGCAATTCTCAAATTTGGATTATTCATGTGCTTCCCTCATCT
>NW_004524655.1:1097458-1098154 GCF_000260255.1 Octodon degus
AAGCGACAGCCTGGCAAGCGCAAAGTCCTGAGTTCAATCCTCAGTACCGCCAAATAAATAAAATAAAATAAAATAAAATAAAATAGAAGATTATTGGGAAGGAAAGGAAGACCACCTCCCTTTTCTCTCTAGCTTGGCAGAAGTCAGGCTCCAACTGAAGGTCCCCTCCATTCTGCCTTGCGTCATTTCTGATCTGCTCGGGACCCCAGGTGGTCCTGTGCCTGACCTCGGAGAACCCGAGGTCATGCAGGGATTGGAATCTGCAGAACGGGGGCATGGACCCCAAATGCTCCTTTCTAGATTATGCCCTGTGCCCTGTGAGCTGTGTGGGAGTCTCAGGCGCTTGAGTTTGAAGTTTTGCTCTCGATCTGTTTGCTGTGTGACCTCCCTGAAGTGACGGCACCTCTCTGGGAAGCAAGGTTCTCAGCTGCACAGTGAAGGATAGATCCTGTGGGCGGGCAGCCCCTGCACCAGGCCAGGATGGAGGGATGAGAAAGAAATGGCACTAACAGAACCATTCCTGGGGCCGGGGAGACGGCTCAGTAGAGTAAGTGCTGCCCTGGCAAGTGCAAGGGCCTGAGTTCAATCCCCAGCACACTTCCCCACCTTATAGATAAAGACAGCAAGATGAGGATTTGCGTTGGGGCCAATGGTGTCTAAGAGCAAGGAGGGATTTGTTTGTTTGTTTGTTTGTTT
>NW_004524655.1:1098254-1101047 GCF_000260255.1 Octodon degus
TCTTTCTTCTTTCTTTCTTTCTTCTTTCTTTCTTTCTTCTTTCTTTCTTTCTTTCTTTCTTTCTTTCTTTCTTCTTTCTTTCTTTCTTTCTTTTTTTTTTTTTTTGCTTCATTTGAATGCCATCTGTAGTTAATTCATGTTGGTTTTTTTTTTTAATTTTTTTTTTTTTAGCTCAACTTAATTTTTTCCATCAGCAGATTTATTGCCTGACTCCCCCGAGTTCTGGTAGTCACAAAAACAGGCCACCGTCAAGTGGGTCCCAGGCTGGGTCTGAGCCGTCCAGGCTGCACGTGCTGGTGTGGGCAGCAACTGCACCTCTTCGGATTGCAGTGCCTGGCTCAGAGTGCTAGGCAAGGCGGACTCTCTCAGCCAAGGCCAAGTACAAAACGAACACATGAAGCTTCCCACTCGTGAGCGATGTTTCAAGATGGCGACCGCAGGGCATTAAGCCAAGTGCTGGACTCTGGTCTCGCTCTGTAATTGAGGCTGGCCTTGAACTCACCATGTAGTCCAACTGGCCAAGAATTCATGACGATCCTCCTGCCTCAGCCTCCTGTACTCTAGGATTACAGGCATGTGCCACCATGCTTGGAGGGACAGTCCTTTTCTAAGTACAGGATTCTGCAACTGTGCCGGCCCTGTGCCCAGGAAACAGTTCTGGCCCGGGCCCTGGGAAACATTATTTGAAATAGGAATAATCTGCTGGCTCAGCCCAGGCTGCTTGGCTGCAGGACAGTGGAGGCCCTGAAACCAGCCACGCTTGCAGAGTGGCCAGGAATTCAGGGGCTTGAAGCGAGAAGTAAAGTGTTCATGCAGCTGAAGGCAAAGTTCACCTGGCTGAGCCCCTGGCCAAGGAATCTGAAACCCAGGAGAGCTGGGAGGTATGAATTTGCTGAAGCACCAGGCGGAGTGGAAGACAGAGATGTTCTCTAACATGGGCCCAGGCGTGTTGTGTCTGTGTATTGGTTTGTTGATGACTTCCGGGTGGTGAACACTTCCATCGTCACAGAAGAAGGAGGAGGGGTAGCCAGTGGGAGGAGGTGGTGGCGAAGCAAGACAGAAAGAATGGAGTCAGAAGGGGAATAAAAGCAAGACATTTCATGTGGATCTGTAGAACACTCAAAATAGTTTCAACATCCTTTTTGGCCTGGCTGCTCCTTTACCTTCTGGTGGTTGCCAATATCTGGAAAACTCTTGGCTCTGGGCTCCGAGGAGGAAAATGCTTAATGTACATGGTGTTTAAAGCGAAGCATCAGGGGGCTGCGGCCTTCTGGGCTTTGCGTTCTAGGACGTTGGCAGCAATTTTAAAAGCAGTGTTATTTCAAGGGGTTGGTATTTCTCACTTGTTTTAAACGTGTGAACGGGCCAGCCAGGAGGGCTGGAGTTGCAAGGTCTGTAACAATAGTTTCTGTTGGTTGGAAGAAGACCAGCGAAAGCTGAAAGCCGTTTTCAATTCACCGTGGAGATTCTGCAGGAAAACTTTTGTTGCAGGGACACCCACTTGTTTTGCTTCAGAAATAAGTAAATAAGTAAAACTTCAATGAAGATTTGCGTGACCTGGCCCCCTGGAAAGGAAGTGGGATTTTTATAAAGAGTATCATCTGTTTTCTGCCCAAGATTGGAATATCATGGTGCCCTGACGCCACCCCAGGGGCTTTTGGAGGAGGTGTTTCATCTCACCCTCCAAGAAAGAAGTAGGGGTGCAACTCCCATTTACGGAGAGTGACGGTAAAACTGAGGTTCTGGTGGCTGAAGTGCTCTTCGCCATCTGCTGCTCTTGTGGATGCCAGAAGGCCCGCCGGTCCGACTTCTGAGTTTCCTGGCAAGACAGTGGTACTTACTAGTCTGTGTTCTTCACACACTGCTCTGACTCACTAACCTATTCCTTCAGTACACTCTTCTTGAGCACCTACTATGTGCTACAATGAACGAAACCACAGATAGGTCTGTCTTTATTGCTCTTTTTACACTTCTTGCTTTTCTGCTGTCTCTTTATTCAAATATTGCTCTTGGATGTTTACTTGGGGGAAAAAATGCCATGTTTGCTTTGTAATGTGGTAGCAGGCACCCAGTGGGTCTTGTCATGGGTTGACTTATCTTTCTCCTTCCTAGAGGTGAAAGCTGCTAAACAAGAGGCTGAATTCCAACCTGAGCCCAGAACCTCTGCCATGAATAACTGCTGTTTTGTTTTTCTCGGCACCCACTTTGCTGGTTACATCTTTATTCACCTCCTTCTGAAAACCCTTCTCCCTATTCTAAACATGGGGCAGCCAATAAGAACAGCCAATCACAGCTTTCCACCCTGAGCACAGTGATTGGTCCAATCGTGGGCATGTGATGTAGCCTAGGGCCAATCAAAATGCTTTCCTAGAACTTGGTTCACAGACTCCACTTAAGACTGTTCTATCAAATGCAGCACATTTCCAGCTGACCCAGGAGAATTCAATGACTCCAAAAAGAAGTGTTAGTTTGTGTGTAGTTGTCCTCTCAACGCAGTCATTGTGGCGGGGTTCTAGAATTTATAATTCATGATCCAAGGCTGGGATTATGGCTGTGACTACTGCTGGGATTATGGGTGTGAGCGCTACACTTATGCCCTGGGGCAGATAGCCTGAAGGCAATAGAAGGAAAGGAGAGGCTCACCTCTGCCGCTGTTCTTCCCTTTTGCCTTTGCTTGTTGCTGTTTTCTGCTGCCATGAAGGGCTGCCCTCTGCCATGTGACGCTCTGCCTTGGAGCCAGCTGAGTATGGACTGAAACCTCCACAAACTATGAGCTAAATAAGGCTTTCCTTC
>NW_004524655.1:1101147-1108509 GCF_000260255.1 Octodon degus
CTGGGAAATGGGGAGACGGTCTTTGTGGAGGAGGACGGGCTTCCGGGGGGCAGCGAGATGGGAGGAGGAGGGCGGGGAAGCAAAAACGGATCCAGACGGGAAGCGGGCCCGCACCACCTCCCCACATGAGCCCAAACTAATGAGAAATTAAATAAAATGCTTCCAAGGAACAAGGGAATCTGGGCCCACATAGTTCAGCTTCAAGATGGGAATCCCGCGCCAGTTCTGCTCCAGGGAAATCCAGTTGCTGGTGCTGGGCTGGAGGCCAGGGGGAAGTGTCCCTGGGGCCCAATATGATTATTATCATTTTGACTTTTTAAAAATGCGTTTGAGACAAGGTCTTGCTGTGTAGCTTAGGCTGGCCTGGAACTCATAGCAATCCTCCCACCTCAGCCTTCCAAGTGCTGAGAATATAGGTGTGTGCCACCACGCCTGGCTATTTTGGTTTTCGGATATGGGGTTTTGGTATATCATTCAGGGTCTTATACTCAATTTGTGACCCAGGTTAGCCTTGAGCTTCCAGAGACTGTCCTGCCTCAGCCTCCCAAGGCCTGTCTGGGCCACCCCATAAGTGTGTGCACCATGATATTTAGCTATTATTATTCACTGAGGGAAATTCATACAACATGAAGTTGGCCCCTTGGGGGAACAATTCAGCCATGCGCCGTGCCCTCTCGGTATCATGTAACTGCCCCCTGTATGCGGGGGAGGGACATTTTCACCATCCCTGCTCCTCTCACCTGGTTCCTCTCTGTTGCTCCCCTCAGAAGCTACAAGTCTGCTCATTCTGCATTTGCCTATTCTAGGCATGTTTCATAAAAGGAATTGTACGATATGTAAAGGGTTTTTTTGCCCATGTTGTAGCACGAAGCACTAACCCCCCCTCCAAGCCTGGGGCCTGACCCCGGAGCCTGGCCCATGCCAGACGGGTGCTATCTGGGCTCTCCCAGCCCACTCGCTTCGTGGCCACACCACGTTTCACTCATCCACTCATGTACTGGACACGTGGGCTGCTGCCTCGACTCTGGCTGTGTGAATTTGGCTCTCAGGGTCAGGTACTTATTGGAGCTCCTGTTCCCCTTTCTTTCAGGAATCCACCTAGGAATGGAATTGCTGGTGGACATGAGACCCCAGCTTAACTTTTGGAGGAGCTGCCAGTGTGTTCCCCATGGCCACACCCCCAGCATACATCGTGAACTGGGGAAACAGCTGCGAATTGGCAAACAGTCCCGATTTCCCTGCTTCTTCACCGACACTTGTTGTTTCTCATTTTCCAATTATAAGCATCGTCGTCGTGTGCACACAATGGAGTCTCTTTTGCCCACTTGCTATTTCTGCGGGAAGATGTGTGTGCAGGTCCCTTGCCTGGGGTTCAGTGGTTGCTCCTGTTTAAGTGCTCCTGGCTTCTTTGTCCCTTGGGCCCTTCTGCTGCTTTTTCTTTTCTTAAATGTTTTATCTATTTGGTACAGGGTCTCCCTACAGAGCTCAGACTCCCAGTGATCCTCCTGTCTCAGCCTCTCCAGCACTGGCATTACAGGTGTGCGTCACCACACCTGGTTTCAGTGGCTGGCACGGTGCACCCTTCCAGGGCTGACACTGCATGTGGTGATGGGGATCGAACCTGGGTCCTTGCGCTTGCCAGGCAGGCACTTGGGTTCTTCTGCTTTGTGGCCCTGGCAAAAGAGATAGATACAGAGTGGTTCAGAGTCCAGCACAGGGGGTGACCGGACGGGGCCCATGTGGTTCATCCAACATCTGATGATGCTCAGCCAGCACAATGCTTAGCAGCCCTCCCTCCACCAGGACACTGGAGCAATTTTCGCCATTCTTAAATATGGTGTAATTCTTGGATACAAGCTGTCTTCTCGTCCCAAGAACATTCCACACCCTGAAGTTGGTTTAATCTCCTCTCACACTCTCGGTCTCATGTGGAAACAATACACGCTCTATCCCACATGGTCTAATTATCTCCCGGATGACGCTGTGTGTGAAAACGCACTCCGTGGGCCAAGCAGCACGCACCTGGTCCGCTTACGGGCACGACGCTGGGTGTTTCTGCCCTCAGCCTTGGCTCCACACAGTTTTATGGCTGTATTGCATGGTGTGCTCTGAGACACAGTGAACAGAAAATGTAGTGGCAGTCTCCATCTCCCTCCAGCTTTCATCTTCTTCTCTGAATTTCGTTAACCCTTCGCATCAGGAAGACAAAAGCTTGGAAGCACAGGATGCCCCTTCACTCCTCCAGCACAGGGTCCTGGCATCAGAAACCTAGTGCATCTGAGAAAGCCCCGGGGCATTCTGGGTAACCTCCAGCCACCCACAGGGGATTGGAGGGACACCAACAGCACCAACTTTACCGGGAAATCGATGCTACGTCTTCACCTGGTCAGTCCTGCTGGGACCCATGAGTCCTTGAGGGGGAAATGGGGGACTGTATAGAGACAAGGCTATTGGATAAGGAGTCACAAGATATTTGGCCAAAATTGTAGCTCTACAATGTGGGCCCTGGGTGTCTGTGCATTATTCTTAGGCTCAGTTTCTTTGACTTTACAATGGAGACTAGGTGCATTGACACACATCTGTAATCCCAGCACTTGGGAGGCTGAGGCAGGAGGCTTGTGAGTTCAAAGCCAGCTTGGGCTGCATAGAGAGACCCTGTCTCAAACAAAACCAAACAACCACAAAAAATGAGGCTGACAGTAGTGCTGGTCCAGAGGGTTGCATCTGTCATGAAGGTGACCGATCTTGACCAAGACCTTGTTATTTATGTCACTGGATAAGATGTTTAGCACCACTGTGTTTATTTACTTTTTAAGAGTAGGAAGAATTTATTGAGAGAAAGCAAGCTTCTGTCTGAGAGGGACAGAAGAACCCTGGAAAGTGGGTCACCCCCCCCCTTTTTTTTTTTTTGCTCCAAATGCCTCCAGGGCAGGTTTGGCTGGCTGGAGTGTTGTGGGGATCGAACTCCAGCAACCTGAGGCTGACAGCTTTGTGGAAGCAGCCACTTAAAGAACTGAGCTAGGGCCAGGGCCCCAGGGGTCACTCCTTTTGTAACACTTTCTGTTGGACTCTTGCTGTAAGTTTTACTGAGAGGGTGCTTTTGTTTTATTTTACTTTTTTTTTTTTTTTTTTTTTTTTTTTAAACTAGGGTCTTGCTATATAGTTCATGCTGGTCTTGAACTCATAATGTAACCCAGGTTGGTCTCAAGCTTACGGTGATCCTCTTGGCTCAGCCTCCTGAATGCTGAGGGACGATAAGCATGTGCCATCACCCCTGGATCTACAAGGCCCCTGGAGTTCTATTCTACTGATGGGGAAACTGAGGCCAGGAGATATGACCTTAACATGACCACCTTCATGAAACTGGTCCCTGGGGGTGTGGGGGTTGGTACCCTGTCTCCAAAGCATTTCCGTCATCTGCGCATGATGTGTCAGGTGACATCAGCCTGTCTCCCTACTCAGTGAATAGCAGCTGCTGCAGGAGAAGGTACCAGTGTACATTAAGGGTGCTGCTCCTTCCCTTCCTTTGTCACCAGAGCCAGCTAGCAGCAGGGTCTCTGGGGGAGCCCAGAGGCCAGGAGGGCAAAGGAGGGCTCTGTAAAGGATTGGCCTAGTGTTGCCAGTGGCTTTCAAAGGTTCTGAGGGTCTGCAGAGCCCCTGAAGAGTTTGGCTTCGAGCAGTTTTCCCCTTCATTTCTAAATCCAATGGCAGATTAGGAGAAATGGAATCCGTATGTTTCTGATTCATTTACACTTAACTCATCAAAATGTTCCTTTTTATGAGCTATTTGATGTCCAGAAAGCCTTTTGAGTAGATTTTATAAGCCTTTTAAAGACTTTTCTCTTAGAAACAGGCGGTTGCATTTTGCCAAGAATAAACAAACTTGAACCTCAAAAGTGCCGCGCCTGCCAGGGATCCTGATGCCAGAGGGCGAGTTTTCGAAGTCACCCCTTCCTCGCTCCCAACACCTTCTTCCATTTTTTTTTTTTTTCCCTCTCCCACCCACCAGCCGGGCTTGGCCTTGTGCTCCCTCCTTGTCTCCCTGCAAACTTTTTACCCCAGTTACAAACACCTCCCACCCGCAGCACACCTGGGTGCGTCCCTTTCCTGTGGCTCCATCGCCTGCGAGGACACAAAGGGGACCCCGAGGCAAGACAAGGGCAGGTTGTTCTTGGTGGCGCTGGGTCATCAAGGACATGTGCAGGCCTCTCCCAGCAGCTGAAGAACACCTTTCCTCAGTCTTCTTTTTTTTTTTTTTTTTCTTCTATTATTGGTTTTGGGGATTGGAGCAGAGGTGTTCTGCCACTAAGCTACTTTCTCAGTCCTTTTCAAATTTCGATAGCCCCCCTAAATTGCCGAAGCTGCCTTTGAAATTTGAAAATTTCCTGCCTCAGCCTCCCTAGCACCTGGGATTACAGACAGGCCTATATCATTGCTCTGGACCAGGAACACATTTCAATTCTTCTGTGTGATTTCTGAGACAAAGCAGGCAGGAGAGTATTTCTTTTCTTTTTCTAAAGTTATGTTTACTAGTACCCATTGGCCTACATGCACATAATGCGTCCCAATCCCCACCTTCTTCCCCTTGTTCTCCCTCCACTCATTCTTCCGGTCTCCTCCCTCCAGCTTCCGGTCGTCCTCCCACAGGAAAAGGATCTGTCTCCCCGCTTCCCACCAACCTTCCCTCATCTGATCTCTGTCTATAATTTGGGTTTTTCTTTGACAGAAACCGAGTGATACCTGAGCCTCTTGAGTTCTACTCAAGAAAACAGAGACTCTGAGAACCCGGATGATGACTGAGCCTGTCTAGCTCAAAGCAGGAACCTCGAGAACTTTGGCTTTGCTCTGCTACGTGCTTCCCCAGTGGCTCCGACCCCACCGAGAAAGATGATCGAGAGATTTGTTTCTGCTGAGATGTTAGATTAAAAACAAAAACAACCAAACTGAAGTCAAAGCAAATTATTAACCCTTGCAACTTTGAGGGTCAACTGTGATATTTCCATCCTACAGTTGAGGAAAATAAGGTTCAGGATGGTGTTGTTGTTTACAGCCAGATTCTAAATTGATCTCAATGCCTTCAAAATGGGTAGCCATTTTTGGCTTTTTAATTTTTTTGTGTATTTAGTACAGGGTATATAGGGTTTTGCTACATAGGTTGGACTTGTAGTGATCCTCCTGTTTTCAGCCTCCCAAGCGCTGGGATTATAGGCACATGACACCACGCCTAGACTCAATCGCTGTCTCAGCCTGCTCCAGGGGTGGGGCCGACGCGGCACGCTGGGGATTGAACCCGGGCCCCTGTGCTTTGCCTAAGCAGGTGCTGTAGTTGGCTGAGCTATCTGGCTGGCCCTCATTTTCAATTTTCGATCCATAGTTCTCACCTTGGGGTGGTCTCCTCCTCCTCCCTAGGGAAGGTTTGGCCACATCCGGAGATGTTACTGTTGGTCAGAATGAGGCAGCGGGATGGAGGTACTAGTGGTAGCCAGAGCACACAGGTCCTGGATGTTGCTGAACACCCTGCGCTGCTGGAGGTGGTCCTCCTGTGCACTGTATGGTCCCGAGTGCCTGTCGTGCCCAGGAAGAAGGCATGCAGCCAAGTCCAGGAGACAGGAAGATGGATGGGGCTGAAGAGTGGCATCCTGCTGAACGCTTCAAAGAATGTTTTCTTGCTGATGGCTATCACTTTAGCGAGCCTTTCTCATGTTTAGTTTTGTGTATGAATGCCTAGACATGCCAGCACATATTTGTAAAAGCAACAACAACAACAACAGCAGCAGCAGCAGCAGCAGCAGCAGCAACACCACCACCACAAGTGTATTGATTGACAGAAGCAGTCCCTTGTTGCCATGACAACCCTGGATCACTGCTTTCTGTAGTTGTCGGTTAGAGTTATGTTGGTTAGAGCAGGGCAGCTAAGTTATGGCACCACCATCAAAGAACTCACCACAGCCCACGAGCTTGGTCTCTGTGTCCGTCTTTGCGCCAGACCCTGTGCTCCGTGGGTGGAAGGGCTGCCAAGGGTTCTTCGGTGCATGGCACCCAGCATATTTCGCCTCCTAATGTGAAGTTAGTGAATAGTATTTGCATTATTAGCAAATCACAGCTCTTAGGCACAGGTTCTGTGCCAACGTGAAGCTATGTTATTTCTCTTTTGTGGCTATTACTCATGTTCAGGAAGGTCAAGTGATTCCTCCAAGGTCATACCCTAGATCCATGGAAGAAGTGATTCCTCCTCCTCCCTATCCTTGTTAAAGGCCAGGACAGAGTGGCATCTGCACTGGAATGCTTAGTCCTCATGAGCCACAAGAGCCCCCACAGTTAGAGATAGGCCAGGAAGGAAATAGGCACAGCACCAGGAGCTTGGGTGTTGAGGGGCCAGAGTCCTGGATGGCACTGCGTGTCCTCTGGGTCTCTGTGCGCCTCAGTCTCTTCATCTGCACAATGGGTAAAACCAGCATTCCTGCCTTTACACGCAGCCAGGAAGGTAGACAGAAGTGAGATGTGCAAAGCCCGGCTCCTTGTAGGCAGGCAGGGCTCACAAAAAAACATGAGCTATTAGGAACATGCACATGTGTGTGGCGTTTCCCTTTACAGAAAAGGAACAACATTGTGTCTTTCCAAGGCCTAATAGGAAAATTGCGATTGAGTGGTAGAAAGAGAGCCAACTTCCCCTCCCTTCCACCACTGTGAAAAATTAGCTCTTTTGCTTAAGAGCACACAGACCCCGGAGGAAAGTAAGACATAAAACATGAGCAGCGAGCAGACGCTGGGAAATGCCATCTTTTTTATTGGCATGGTAGAGGGAAATATACGAACTGTATAATGCTGTCATAAATACAGTTATTTGTAATGTCAAAGTCACAATGCCAGCCGCGGTGCTCCCCTCTCCCATCCCCTCCTCTTGTGATGCTTCATAACTGAACAGAAAATCACAGGAAAATGTGAATAACATTTTCATTCATTAGAGGTTCATAATGATATATTAGCAGTGCTATTCTGCATCCTTCGTGATGACGTCCTTTCTCATATTATTAGTTCCTTTTTTGGCCTAAGGGGCAAGGGCTTACATTTGAAAGCGGGTTTAGAAGAATGGGGCCCCGAGTGTGTATCTTGACAAACCATTAAGTGGCGGTCATGGCCACCCCCCTCTCCCTTCCAGTCGGCATGGGAACCTGCTGTTCCCACAGGGCCAGCGGGCTGGGAGGAAACCATAATTTATTGGAGCAGAGTTATCAAAGTTGCTTTGAAAGAGCAAAAGGTTGTTGTGTACTTTGTTCCCTTTTTTTTCCTCAACATACACATGCACATATGTACTCTCTCTCTCTCTCTCTCTCTCTCTCTCTCTCTCTCTCTCTCTCTCTC